>NW_025111188.1:542500-1142500 GCF_015476425.1 Leptopilina heterotoma | reverse complement strand
TGCCTGAGATCGAGGACCTTGAGGGATTTTAAATTCTCGAGACTACTTGGAAGACTCGTGAGTGAGTTTTCGTTGAGTGCGAGTATCTTTAGATTACCGAGGCATCCAATTTCAGAAGGTAGTGTCACCAATTTATTTCCATAAAGATAAAACTCAACCAAATGCGTTAAATCGCGAACTGTAATCGGAAGCTGTGAAATGCTGGATTTACTTAGATCGAGCCTTGTCACACATTCGTCCCGACACCTCACGAATTCCTTGGATACATCCAAGTCCGCCTGCAAAAAAAAATAATATTTTTAATAATATTCTCAAAATCAGGAAAAATATTCTTTATCATGTTTTGTAATAATTTAAATTATCATCAAATTTTTCAAGAAGAATTCAATTATTTACAAAAATCCTAATAAAATTCTTTGCAAGAATTCTATTATTTTCACAAGTAGGAAAATTTCTCAAAAGAATTCAATTATTAAAAAAAAATTACTGAAAATTCATTACAAGAATTCAATTATTTTCATAAAAAATAAAAAATTGATTATTCGGAAATTCATGTTTAAATCAATTTCTATTAGAAAATTCTACGAAATTTCAATTATTTAAATAAAAAAATAAAATATTTATTGAATAATTGAATGTTTCTGAAAATTGAATTCTCAAAAAGAATGTTATCAACAAATTTTTAAATAATTAAATTCTTTTGGCGAATTTTAATAAAATCTTTAAGAATAATTAAAATTTTCGAGGAATTTGATTAAAATTGTATATCAAATATAATTAAAATCCTGCGATGAGTTTCATTATTTATGAAAATAATTCAGGAAATTTTTTTAAAATAATTAAAAAATTTCCCAAGAATTTTATTAAAATTTTTGAAAATAATTGAAATTCGGAGAAGAATTTTATTATTTATAAAAATAATTTAATTTTGGAGAAAAAGATTTTTATTTACAAAAATAATTGAAATTTTGAAAAGAATTTTATTAAAAGTTTTGAAAATAATTTAATTTCTGCGAAGAATTTTATTACTTTTGAAAATAATTGAATTCTTGCAACGAGTTTTATTTAAGTTTATAAAAATAACTGAATTCTGTGAAGAATTTTATTATTTATAAAAATAATTGAATTTTTGTGATAAATTTTGTTATTTATAAAAATAATTAAATTTCTGTGAAGAATTTTGTTATTTATAAAAATAATTGAATTCTTGAAAAGAATTTTGTTAAATTTTTTTTAAATAATTGAATTCTTGCGACGAATTTTTATCAAAAACCTTTTAAAATAATTGATTTCTTTCCAAAAATTTTATGAAATTTTGTATTTTAATAATTGAAATCCTGTGAAAATTTTATTGTTTATGAAAATAATTGAATTATTTAGCAGAAATTTATTAGAATTTTTGTAAATAATTGAATCTTTGTGAAATTTTGAAAGGAATTTTATTAAAATTTTTGAAAACAATTGAATTTTGATGAAGAATTATATTATTTATAATAATAATAATAGAAATTTTGACTAGATTTTTATTAAAATTTCTGAAAATAATTGAAATTCGGAGAAGAATTTTATTATTTTTAAAAATATTTGAATTTCGGAGAAGAAGATTTTCATTTTATAAATAATTGAATTTCTGTGAAATTTTACTAAGAATTTCATAAAAAATTTTGAAAATAATTTGAATTTCAGAGAAAAATTTAATTATTTATAAAGATAATTGAAATTTTGACGAGATTTTTTTTTTTAATTTTTGAACATAATTGAATTTCTGTAACGAATTTTTATAACTTTTCAAAATAATTGAATTTCTGCAATAATTTGTAACGTTTCCAAAATTCAATTCTTTATAGTATTTTTAACGAAAATTCTTCTATAAATCTATTATTTATGAAAACTGTAAACGCAACTCTTTCAAAAGTCAATTAATTTTGAAATATTTAGGTAAAATTATTCATTAAATAATTTCTAAGAAATAATTTTGACAGTTCTTCAAAAATTAAGTTATTTAAAAAGAAATTATTGTCACAAAAAGAAAACATTGAAGGTTTTGTATTAGAAAATTCTTGGTAATTCCATAATTTATGAGGCAAACAAAAAAGACTCCAAAATTCAGAATTTTCTTATAGGTTCTAAACATTTAATTTTTTTCCAGTACTTTTAATGAAAATCCCTGACTTTTTCCTGAATTCCCTGACTTCCCTGACCTGTGGCAACCTTGTTTATAAATAAATAAAATGAAGCATTACCTGGATGGGCTTGCTTTTTTTGGCAGTTGGTTTGGGTTTATTGGATTCGGGATGTTTGACGGTGACGGTTTTCTTCGTGTCGGAGGTGGACAATGATGCAGAGGAGAGTTTCTTCTCCTTGGGCTGTTGTTCGCGGAATACATCGACTGCCTCGGGCATGTCGCCGGCCGAACAAGTGCTGAGCCCGCAGCCCTCCAAATACTCGGGGATATCTTGTTCCTTCATGTAAAAATTTGTCAGACTCTCACGAGGGTCCCCTTTATCCCTCTTGACGTCTGTAAAGCACACTTGCGAAATATTACCCACACCCGTTCGATGTTTACTCAACTTTTTCATAATCTACATAAAACACAAATTAATGCACTACAAACAGTCGCTTTTCCTTTATTCTCTACGACATGACGTATATTTTTAAACAATTCAGCCCTCGTAGAGAGTAGAGACGTTCTCAACTTATAATAGAAAAAATTCCAAATTACTTGAAATTTTAATGAAATTTAACGAAAATTGTAACTTGAGAAAGTTACCGAGAAACAGTCATAGAGAGATTTTCCTTCTTTAAATATTTATTCATATTTATTCCTTTCATTTTCTACGAATCGTTTTTTTTTTAATTACTAATACAAAACACTAGTTTTATAATAACTTTTCAACAAAGGGAGATCGTAAAAAATGACAGATCTGTTCAGCGGTCCAGCTGTCAGATTCAAATTTGAGGTTATGTTCTATCGATGTTTGAAAACTTTTAATTTTTACTTCTTTTTTTACAAACAGAATTAATTTATTTCATTTATTTCTATATGGAAAATTGTTCTATCTATAAAGTTATCTAGTTTTTGCAAATAAAGATCTCTGTTTGAAATATTTTAATTGATCTTCAATGTGAAATCAAATTTCCCGGGTGGAAACAAGAAACTTTCTTCCGGAAATTTCCTTATTTTTCAAGCCTCTTTTTGTCCTTGGCGTGTCGCCATCATTTTTATCCTTTGGCATTGCTTTTTTTTATCGGAAAAAGAAGGATGGCTGAATATTTGGCATCGATTTTCGGTACAGAAAAGGATAAGTAAGTTATTTTTATTGTTAACTAAGTGAATTATTTCAATTGTTTAATATTTGTTTAATGTTAAATTTCTATTTTCTTTCAGAGTAAATTGTTCCTTTTACTTTAAAATTGGAGCTTGCCGTCATGGCGATCGATGCTCACGAATCCACAACAAACCAACTTTCAGTCAGGTAAATCAAAATTTTTTAAAATAACAATATAAATTTTAAATTCTAAAAAATAATTATAAGTAAATTCGTTTTATACTTTTGTAATTGTTAATTTGAAAAGGAAAGTTTTTCAAGTTTTCGAAAGTTTGTGACTCTAGGGGAACATAACCTTAAAAATTTGATTGTAACAACCGTAACAACTGTCGCAAAAATAATTACTTTAGTGAAATTCTATTGTTAATTAATTAAAACGAAATTTTTAGACATGTCTGCTGCAAAACTTGTACGTGAACCCTCAAAATTCGGCGAAAAGTGCAGATGGTTCTCATTGTAAGTAGATTAGAAATAAATTTTCAAATAGTACATTTCTATAGTAGGCTTCGCACTCATTTACGAAAATCTACTATTTACTACTACAATTTGGATACTTTTTTTTAAATTTTTGCCATTAAAAGCTACTTTTTCCTATTTTTTGATAATTGTCACGAGTTTAAATTCGCTAATAGTTGGAATACAGAAATTATTCTTGAAAATTTTTAGTAAAATTCTTAGAAACAATTTAGAAATTATTAAATTAATTACAGTGGTTTCCAATGTTTCTGACGAAGAAATGCAGGAACATTATGACAACTTTTTTGAGGACGTATTCCTCGAGTGCGAGGAAAAATACGGTGAAATTGAGGAGATGAATGTTTGCGATAATCTCGGCGATCATCTCGTTGGTAATGTTTATATCAAATTTCGAAGAGAAGAGGACGCCGAGAAGGCAGTTAATGATTTAAATAATCGTTGGTTTGGTGGCCGACCTGTTTATGCAGAACTTTCGCCAGTTACCGATTTTCGAGAAGCTTGTTGCCGCCAATACGAAATGGGGTAAATATACTCATACTAATTCTATAAAATAAATTTTATTCCTATAAGAAGAATTTTTATAAAATCAAATTTTTAAAACTTGATCTTCAAAATGAAATCAATAGTGAATTCAAATTAATTCAATTAATAATTACTTACAGTGAATGCACGAGATCGGGATTTTGCAATTTCATGCACATTAAACCAATTTCAAGGGAATTGAGACGCTATATTTACAGTCGTAAGAAGAGTAGCGGTAGCAGTAAAAGATCACGATCAAGATCAAAATCACGAGGACGCAGCGATCGTAGACGTAGATCTCGTTCTCGAGGAAAGTCCAGGTCCCGAGAAAGACGCCGATCCGGTAGATATTGAAACGATAAGAAAAATTTTCCTCTTTTTTTTTTTTAAACACGTATTTGGTGAAAACTGACTATTATGTACTTGACGCAACATATTTAAATGAAAATTGCATAATATTGCAATGATTTTTTTTCTTCATTTATACTGTAAGGGGAATATACTCATATATATTTCCGTAAAATTAGAATCAATTCACTGTTTTGTAGAAATGCTTTAAGAAATAAATTAATCACTTTCTTGTAATTCACATGATGTTATCCTTTCACTTTTTGTGAATGAAAACCAAATTTTGCCTAAATGAAGGTAAACGAAAGAAAACAATTGAATATGAAAAATATAGATTTTTTAATGAAATTATCAGGTATTATTTCAATTTGACTGTCTAAAAAACTTTAAACATAATTTTCACTCTTAATGTGACTTAGAATAATAATACTTTACCGTAATTATTTCAAACTAGGAAACAATCAGTTTTCAGTGCTTGAATTTTGAAAAATAAATGTTATACACTCAGAGACTCGTTCCATTAATAATTCCTACAAAAAAATAACAATTATTACTTTCAAATATCGAAAATTTTGTCTTCGTACTCAATAATTCATTTTAAAAAAGTATCTTTAAATTTAAAATTTAAATTTAAATCTTCGTGAGCTCGTGAAATTTGTATAAGTAAATTAAATACTATTTAAATAACAAAAAGTATATTTACCTTCAACAGTTCTTCAGAAACCGGATAATTATAATGTTTCCATCGAAGAAGTTGATTAATTGTTATCGGTTGTTCGGAATTTGTTTGTAGGTCTAATTGACAAATACGAGAATCGTCAAGGTTCACATCATTTTCTTTGTCTTCATTTTCAATATCTTCTTTATCACACGAACAATCCATTAAATCGTGAGTCAAGGAACAAGTGTCCGTTGTTAATGTAAACAAATCCTGTAAATACCAAGAAAAAATGTTTCATTTTTTTACATGCTTTTTTTAAAAAATTTTAAAACATTTGTTGTGTTGTAAACAAAGTAGAAAAGTATATTTTAAAATGTTTTTAAAAAATACCTTTAATTCACTGGTTGACAATTTTAAGGATGCAAGGTGATTTGCATCGACGACAGCTTCACTGAGACTAGTTTTACTAATTTGTCTTTGATAAATCTTCTCCTCTATTGTGCCAGTTGTCAAAAGTCTATAAAGTGAAAAAATTTTGTTTAACAATCAAGATTTTATAGAAAAATTCTTCAGTGGAAAATACTCTTTTACCTGTAAATATAAACAGATTTCTTTTGTCCATCTCGCCAGATTCTCGCCATTGCCTGTGCGTCTGAAGCTGGATTCCAATCGGAATCGAATAAAACTAATCTAGACGCTCCTACGAGATTTAAACCAACTCCACCGGCTTTTGCACTCAATAGAAATACACCTGAAAAAAATAAAAATTAAGAATTATCAAAACTGAAGAAAAGAAATAATTAAAATTTATTACATACGTGTTGTGTTTCCTTTCGAATTAAATTTATCGACTATTTTCGTCCTTCCGGTTGTTGCCGTACTACCGTCCAAACGACACGAGGACATCCCTTCAGAATTACAAAGTTTCTCCAATAAATCGAGTGTTTTTGTAAAATACGAGACGAGTACCACATTTTCAGATGTTCCTTTCAATTCTCTAAGCAAAGCCCGAACGACATTCATTTTCACTGAATAATTAAAAGATTCGTAGCTTTTTTCCATACAAAAATCGGTCGTTTTCAATTCCTCGATTAAATTACTTTTTTCGATTAAAAATAAATTTGGATGATTGCATATTTTTTTCAATGCCGTTATTATCGCCAGTGGCATGACATTTGTCTTTAGTAATTCCCTCTCGATTAGAAGATCCGTTACTTTTGTGTAAATTTCATTTTGTTCGGGTGTTAATCGACAGAATATAACCAACTCGTGTTTTGATGGTAAATATTTATTTATCAAATCATTCGTTCTTCGTAGAATGAATACTTTCGTTTTCTCATGAAGTTCTTCGGCTCTCTCCTGACCTAGGGAAATTACCTCCTCCGATGCGTCTGGTTTTTGTGATGCCACTATTGGATTTTCATAATGCTTCCTAAAGAAATTACTTGTCTCGAGAATATCCGGATTCACAAAATCGACGAGTGTATAAAGTTCCTGTAAATCGTTCTGAACGGGTGTACCTGTCAGGAGAATTCTCCTACGACAGGTTAATTGATTCAGCATCTGAAAAACAAATAAAATTCTTAAAATTTGTCTTAATTATTATTATTGGGTTTTTTGTATTGAAAAAATATTCCAGGAAAACCAGGAAATTTCAAATAAGTAAAAGCGTGACAACTTTGAATACGCTCGTATATCATACCTTTAGAGATTTTAATTCACTGTTCTTAAGACGATGTCCCTCGTCGCATATCAATAAATCGAAACCAATTTCATTGACTTCTTCGAAATTTCTGACAAACATCTCATAGCTGATTATCATAACCGAGGCTCTTGGTGATTTTAGAAAATCTTTCGGTTTCTTTTTCCCCTCAATGACAAAAGGGGAAATTCTATGTATACCCAGCCAGCGGATAAATTCATTGTTCCAATTTCCGCACAAACTACTTGGCGCAACAACAAGTACTCGTTTTAATATTGCCTTCCCATAGGGACCTTGTTTCAATAAAGTCCATGTCAAAGCGACGCATTGTAAAGTTTTTCCCAGGCCCATTTCGTCGGCTAAAATTGCACCGAAATAATTTGGATCATTCATGCCCATTATACATTTGTACAAAAAGACAAGACCATAACGTTGATGGGGTCTTAAGACAGTTGCTAAACAAGCGTCGAGCGATACATCACGAATTTGACAATTTTCTTCCGTCCAATTTATTTCCTCATTCGGCCTCGGCATTATTAGGGGTTCGTAATTTTGTAACAGTCCACCGAGACCTTTACCTAAACAAAAAAATTATACTTTTTAAAATAAAGCCACAAAAATTTATTTTATCCCATGACTTTTTCCTGATTTTTCTGACCAATTCTACTTTCCCTAACTTTTCCCTAACCTGCACCAAACCCTGTTTATTTAAATAAAGCGTAAACTTCCAACCTGTTTTACTCAGTGGAATGAATTTATTATGAGTTTTCAATTTCTTCAACGGTGGTTCTGAAATTACATCCTTCTTCTCCGATTTTTGTGGAATATTCGAACTAACTCTATCAATTATCTGTAAAAAAGAAAGTAACATAGAATTTTACTTTACATTTACAAATTTAAAAATAAATAAAAAGAAATTACTTGTATTTCTTTTCCCCCCATTGATAGAATCGATCCTTCGGTGGCAGTTTCTGCAGTTACGGCCAATTTTCCCAAAAATTTTCCATCAGGATCCTATAATTAAAAAAAATACTTTTGTAGTTTTGACGTCTAATATTTCCATTTTTCCCAAGGGAGAAAATTGCAAATACCTTCAAAACGGCTTTAGTTCCACTAACTATTAAAATTCCATCCTCATCCCATGTTTTATGCTTTTTGTTAGACTTTTTCCCGATGAGAACGTTATAAGTAATTCTGAAATTAAAAAATGTTTGTTTAACCGGAAATGAGGTTAGGTTCGTAAAAGGTAAACAATGATTTCGTTATGATAGTGAATAGTGTAATATTTTAAATTTTCAAATCAAGATGTATTAAGAAAAAAAAAACTTACGAATCATTGATTTTATCATCGTTTGATACGTTTGTCAGATTCTTTTGTGAGGACGATGCACTTTGAGAACCTTCCGAAGACTCTTGTGAATCTAACGATTTTTCTTCCTCCACCTCAGGTTTATTTGCTTTTTTATTAAACAACTGAAGAATGTGAGCTGTACTTCTTCCCTGGGCTCGATAATTACGATTCATATTGATATTTACACTTTTTAGTAGCAAGAAACTTCTTATTACAAACACGTGTGAAAATTTAAATAGAAGTTGTTTACGTTTTCCACTACTATATATATAACCACGTGATCGTTAATGGTTCTAGTGGAAGAACCAATCAAATCGGAGTATTCTATTTATTACTTGTCCGGACTTTTCTGCCGGCAAAATCTAAAAGTTCCGTAAACAATGGAGAGAATATTATTTTTACTAATTCGGTAAGTCACTTGTTTACTAATTTACTTCGTTTTAAATACGAAACTCTATAAATATTTTTGTTTAAATATGATAATTAATAATAAAGAATATAAAAAAAATAATGGTGCGAAATGCGAATTGTACTTTTCAATCATTGAGTTTCATGTCTTCTCTACATTTTATTGTTCATGGCAGTTTGACAGCAGCTGGGAGTCTCGAAAAAAGTGTTTGACAAGTGAATTTAATGTCGGTATTTATAAAACATCCTTCTTATTATGTTATAAAGGTAAAAAATTGAATTTTACCAAGCTTAAAACAGTGCGAGGAATTATTGTCCTTCAAGCAGGTATTATTATCTTTTAATTCGTAATTTTCCAAAAAAAATTTACATTTGTGACACTCCTTCATTGTTATAGTTTTCGTAGTTTAATTTATTCTTTATTATTTTGGTAAAAAAGTTATATTCCACTGCGGTTGGAAATAAAGGAAACATTTAAATTTAACGTGCGTCATTCTTGTGATTTTAAATGAAAATTGTTGCGGAACAATCAATTATTTCTATGCCGCAAGATAACAATGATTTACTTGACACTTTCATAATCCGTTTATGACCGAAAATTTTTTTACAGATAATAGATTTCCATTTATGTGCTTTTGTTTGGAAGAAACTTGTCATTTCTTATTATAGAATTACTTCTTTCTTTTTGTCTTTTTGCGAGAGAAAAAAAAATGAATTTTTCTTTTACGGAAATTTTTTTTATTTCTCTAATATGTTATCAAGTTTAGGATTAAATTTCACACTTTGTGATAAATTTTAATTATCTTGAAATTATAAACAGTGGGTGTGTCAGTACTTTTTAATTTTTTTTAGATTTTAACCGGAGAATGATTCATACTTTATGATTCATTATTTCTGCATTTTTTTTTCTGGTAGTGAAAACATTTTTAAAGCTAAATATTTCTTGTACTGCTTCTTTTGTATTTTAAGAATTGTTTTTTAACTAGTTTTTTAAAATAAAGTTAGGATTTTCAAATTGTAAGAAAAATAATTGAAAAAAGAAAGTATTGAATTCAATGTTCTTATAAGCAGATTTTTGAATATTAAGTATTTTGTAAGATGTGTTGCATAAAAATTTTATGCTGCTACTGAAAAATTCCATTCGATTACGAGAGTCGAAGTTATCGAGAAAAGTAAATATTATGTGAGAATTGTGTGGCAAGAATCAGACAAACAATTTAAATAAAATTTCTTCTATCTTAAAACTTTTAGATCTTAATTAGTGGAATTTAGAAAACAATTTATAGAAATTTAGCAATTTATAATTTATAAATTTATAAATAAAATTAAATATTTTAGATTATAATTATCGAGGTATTCGCAAATTTTAACGCGATGGCCAACATTGGAAATTTGGATCAACAAATTGCGAATTTACAAATTAATCACAATGACGGTGAAGCCGTGAAAGCTGGCAAAAAAGTTGGACCTGCCGTTCCTCCAAAACCAAAAAAGTCACAACCACAGGTTGGTATTTGTTTTTCTCTTTATTTACATCTCAGTATTATTAATGCATTTTTTATGCACATTCACTCTTTGTCTCTACAATGGGAAATCATCTGGTAATTGTTTGCATAAATTTCCTATTTCTTTTTAATTTACAATTTTTATTTTTACTTTATCTTTCTATTTATATTTATATCATTTTAAATTATATTCATCAGGATTGCCACAAGTCAGGGAATTCAGGGAAAAGTCAGAGATTTTTAAAAAAAGTACTGGAAGAAATTGAATATTTAAAATTCTTAAAAATAGAAGAATTTTAGTTACAAAATATTTTTAAAAAACATGAATTTTGGATAAGTTTCAAATAATAAAAAAAAAACAATTATTTTAAAAAGTTATAAAAATTATACGCAGGTATGTTTACATTTTTTTTTTAATTCTCGTCAAAATTTCAATTACCTTTACAAATAATAATCAATTATTTTCATAAATAATAAAATTCTTCTCAAAAATTCATTTATTTTTATAAACTTGAATAAAATTCGTTCCGAGAATTCCATTATTTTCTTAAATAATAAAATTTTTACAGGAATTCAATTATTTAAAATACAAAATTTCATAAAAATTTTCCAAAAAAAAATCAATTATTTTAAAAGATTTTTATAAATTTCGTCGCAAGAATTCAATTATTTAAAAAAAATTTAACAAAGTTCTTTTCAAGAATTCAATTATTTTTATAAATAATAAAATTGTTCACAGAAATTCAATTATTTTTATAAACTTGAATAAAATTCGTTGCAAGATTCAATTATTTTCAAAAGTAATAAAATTCTTGGCAGAAATTCAATTACGTTCAAAAATTTAAAAAAAATCCTTGTCAAAATTTCAAGTATATTTATAAATAATAAAATTCTTCTCCAAAATTCAATTATTTTCAAAAATTTTTAGAAAATTCTTGGCAAAATTTCACAGGAATTCAATTATTTACAAAATTTTCGGGAATTTTAATAAAATTGTTTGCAAAATTCAATTATTTTCATAAATAACAATATTAATCACGAGAATAAAATTATTTTCAAGAGTAATAAAATTCTTTTCGAAAATTCAATTATTTTAAAAAATTAAAAAAATGTAATTATTCTTAAAAATTTTATTAAAATTCGTCAAAAGAATTCAATTTTAACAAACATCAATTATTCAATAAATTATTTATTTTTGAATTTAAATAATTGAATTTGCGTAGAATTTTCTAATAAAAATTGATGTAAAATGAATTTCCGAATAATCTATTTATTATTTATGAAAATAATTTAATTCTTGCAACGAATTTTATTACATTTTTTTTTAAACAATTGAATTCTTTTGAGAAATTTTACTACTTGTAAAAATAATTGAATTTTTGCGAAGGATTTTATTAGGATTTTTGTAAATAATTTAATTTTTTTTGAAAAATTTTATGGCAATATAAATAATTATAAAACAGGAAGAAATCGATATCTTAATGTTTTTTATAATAAAAACATTTCTATAAGTTGTTGAATTTCAAAAGGTTTGAATCTGAATGTTTTAAAGAATTTTAATTCTTGCAAAAAAATAATACTGATTAAATATTTATTCAAAAGAGAAGTTATTGATGCTTTTGAATAATTTTACACTTAAAGAAATTTGTAAATAAATGTAATAGAAAATTTTTTTGAGTATCTAATAATTTTTAGAGTAAATCAGAATATTCTTAAGGTTCAGGAAGGAAGACAAAATTTTGTCTTGAAATCAGGGAAAAGTTAGGCAAAAACAAAATTAATTATTTGTGGCAACCCTGTTCATATCCTTTTAATTTATATTCATTTTCTTCTTTTTTATTTATACTTTTTTTCCTCGTGATTTAATTAAAATTTGAAAAATTAAAGGTACCGCAAAGTTACACAATAAAGGCAGCCTCAATTCCGTCGTACAGTACGGTATTAAATAATGCTCTATCAAATGAAAAGCCGTCCAATATTTACATGAATTCACCAACGCCATATGCTCCGTTAAATTTGGAAAAAAATGACTTCACATCGTCGACAGCGACAAATGGAAATAAACCGACCAAGTTCTATCAGAACAATGAGAATTTTTACACGAATCAAACAGAGGAGAAATTCGATTCAAAATATAATTACGATGATAAACATTTTTATTCAAATGTTGACAATATGTCCGAACAACAACAACAACAACAACAACAACAACAAGTTCCAATTGACAATAATAGATCCGGAGGTGCGGTGAAAAATGCCGTCTACAGTAATGTTGAATCATCAATGCCAATTTCAATTCCTCACTCGAGTAAAAAGGAAAAGGATTTAGTTTACAGTAACATTCAATGGAATCCAAAATCTGAAAATACTTACTGTAACGTTCCAGCTGGTCATAATGCTGGTAAATATTTGCTGAAATTAAATTTTTTCTAATCGAAAATAAAAGTAATGAAAAAGAAACAAAAGAACTATTGTTCTTTTGTTTCTTTTCCATTACTTTTATTTTTGCAATTGCATTCATCTATTTATTTTAAAATTATTTAAAGAAAAAGAAAAAAAAAGAGACTTAACTATCTATTTATCTTCTTTGGAAGAATTTTTTTCGAAGATTTTCAAATGTCTATTTTTGTTCTAGACGATCTGCCGCCTCCGCCAGAGCCCACGGAGTACGTTCATTGTTTGCCGGGAAGTTCATTTCCACCACCACCGGAAGAACTTCCACCGCCGCCGAGTCCCGTTTCCTCAAGTTACAGTGAATTGAGACGCGCTACTTATCAAAACGATTATTCCTCTGGCAACTATCCGAACGATATTTACGGACCAAGTTCACAATCAAGTTCGACGTACGAATCGATTTATGAGCCTATTAATCCGCGGCCACCGTCACAACTCTCGTGCAATTATTCCATGTACTCTGGCTACGGTTCGGCAACAATGACACAGCCTCAGGATAAAGTTTCACCCGTAAAAGAGGTACGAAGAATTTATCTTGAATTTTTGTCTCCTAATGAAAATCGAGTAATATTGATATTAAATATTAATATTTAATTAATTAATATTAAATATTAACCATAATAATCTGATAATTTTATTATTTACAAAAAATAGTTTTTTTTTTAAATAATTGAATTATTTTGGAAAATTTTATTAAAAATTATTGAATTGAGCAAAATTTTTGGAAAATAATTGAAAATTGAATTGAAATTGTTTTTAGTATTAAATCGAATTCCCTTTTTTTTAAGGTCGACGTGCTGACGGATCTTTTGGTCCAGGGAATGGAGGACAATCAGGAGGACAGTGATATTTATGGAATTTGCGCGCAGTGCGGTCGCAAAGTAGAGGGCGAGGGAACTGGTTGTTCGGCGATGGATAAAGTTTTTCACATCAGTTGCTTTTGTTGCTTCGTTTGTAATATTAATTTACAAGGAAAGCCATTTTATTCACTCGAGGGAAAGCCATATTGCGAGGAGGATTATTTGAATACATTGGAAAAATGTTGTGTCTGCACCAGACCGGTTTTGGATAGAATTCTACGAGCTACTGGAAAACCCTATCATCCATCATGTTTCACTTGCGTCGTCTGCGGACAAAGTCTCGATGGAATTCCATTTACAGTCGACGCCACCAATCAAATACACTGCATTCAGTGTTTCCACAAGTAAGCACAATTACAGTACTCGATAATTAATTTTAACAAAGTAACTTAAAAACAGAAAAAAGTAGCTATCGAAATATTAAACTTGACGACTCAATTTTTTTTATAATTTCTTAATTACATTCAAAAATAGGATAATTTTTTAAAACGAATATTTAAATACCTATTTATTTTGTCTACAGGAATTTAAATATTTCAAATGAATTCAATTATTTAAATACAAAAATAAATAATTTATTGAATAATTGAATGTTTCTTAAATTTCAATTCTTATAAAACACTTTATCAACGTTTTTTTAAAATAATTGAATTTTTACAAGGAATTGCATTAAAATTTTTAATACTAATTAAATTCATTCAAGAAATGTAATTAAAAATGAATTGAAAATAATTATAATAACAGTTTTTATCGGAATCAATCAATTTTTATTAGAAAATTCTACGAAAATTTAATTGTTTAAATTAAAAAATAAATAATTTATTTAATAATTGATGTTTGTTACAATTGAATTCTTTTGACGAATTTTAATAAAAATTTTAACACTAAACTAAACTGAACTGAATTTCTGTGAAGAATTTTATTATTTATAAAAATAATTTAATTATTTCCAAGATATTTATAAAAAAAATTTGTAAATAATTGAAATCCCGGGAAATTTTTTATTATTTATGAAAATAATTAAATGTTTACGTAGAATTTTATTAAAATGTTTTTAAATAATTGAATTTCAGCCAAGAATTTTGCTGTTTAAAAACATATCTTAGTTTTCGAAAATAATTGAATTCTTTCAAAGAATTTTATTAAAATTTTTAAGAATAGTTGCATTTTTCGCGAAATTGATTGAAAATTGTATTAAAAATAATTGAAATCCTGCAACGATTATTATTGAAATTTTATTTATTTATATATTTATAATTAATTATAATTTTATATATTTATTTATTTTTATAAAAATCTATTTAAATAATTGATTTTTTCGAAAAATATTAGGGAAATTCTCTTTTAAATAATTGAATTCAGGTGAAATTTTAATTATTTTTGAGAATAATTAAATGTTTGCGTACAATTTTATTAAGATTTTCTTTATATAAAAATATTTTATTATTTATAAAGATAATTGAAAATTCGACGAGAATTTTTTTAATGCTTGACTAGGGGAGAGGGCCCTAAGGTGGTCACCCATCTTTTGAACGACTGTAGATTTCAAATGGAATTATATATAAAGGTCAATAATACGGCGTTTGAAACTTTATCTTATTACCTAACTTCCTATCATAAAGTTTTTTTCATTTCATTAATAAAAAAAAAATTATGGCACTTTTTAAAAAAAGTTGAAAATTCGACTTTTAAAAAAGTGGCCCCAAGGTGGTCACCATACAAAAATTCACTAAAAAAGTTTTAAAAAAATGTAAAAAACGTATTATTAAGTTGTTTATATTTAATATTAATTGTTTTTCAGGATCACAGAAACATATTACATATTTTTTTTTTGCACTTTGTCCTTTCGTCAAAAATGATACTTTTTGTGTATGTATTAGACAGGTAAAATTTTGAAAATAATTCTATTTCATTATTATTCATCATAAAACTTAAAAATTGATAAAATTCACATTCACAGTGATAAATGTTGATAAATATGGCGTATAAACACATTTTCATAAAAAATCAAAAGCGACCACCTTGGGGCCAAAAATGTGTCCACCTTAGGGCCAAGACACAATTTTTTAAACGTTAATGAAAAAATTTTTTAAAGCACAATATTAATTATATTCATTTGGAATATTATTGTACGATATATAAAGATAATTATAACGATTTTTACTAATTTAAAATGGTTAATTTCGATGATTTTAACACCCTGAGAAAAAAATTTCTCGATCATTTAAAAACAGAAATTTTACGACGTTCACGTTACAACGAGACTCATACGACTATTTACCTCAAAACTTTACTAAAATCTTTGTCTTCTCAAATAATAACAATAATAAAAAAAATTCAAAAATACTAACTAATATACACAAATTTTCTTAGGGTGACCACCTTAGGGCCCTGACCACCTTGGGGCCCTCTCCCCTATAATTGAATTTTATTATACTTTTAAAAATAATTGAATTCTTGAGACGAATTTTATTACTTGTAACAATAATTGAGTCGCTTTAAAGAAGTTTATTAAAATTTTTGGAAATAATTGAATTTTGGAGAAAAATTGTATTATTTATAAAGGTAATGGAAAATTTAACGAGAATTTTTTTATTTGTGAAAATAATTGAACTCTGGCAAAGAATTTTATTAATATTTTTAAAAAATAATTAAATTCTTGGGAAGTTTATTAATTTTTTTTAAATAATTGAATTCTTGCTGAGAATTTTATAATTATTTTCTGAAATTAATAATTGAATTCCTACGAATAATTGTATTATCGTTGAAGATAATTGAATTTTTCCGAAGAATTTCATTAAAATTTTTGAAAATAATTAAATTCTTTTTCAAGAAATATGTATAAATAAAAATGACATTTGAAAATAATGATATTCTAATAAACAAATTATATGAATTTTGCAAAATTCATTTAAAATTGTATTAGAAATAATTGTAATCCTGCGATGAATTTGAATATTTATAAAAATAATTGAATTCTTGCGACGATTATTATTATTATTATTATTATTATTATTATTATTAAAGTTTTAAAAAATAATTGAATTCCTGAGAAGAATTTTATTATTTATAAAAATAATTGTATTCTTGGGAAGAATTTTATAAAAATCTATTTAAATAATTAATTCTTTTCGAAAAATATTAGAAAAATTCTGTTTTAAATAATTGAATTCACGTGTAAATTATTTTATTTATGAAAATAATTGAATGTTTGCAAAGAATTTTATAAACATTTTGTTTTATATCATTCAATTCTTTTGGGAAATTTTTTATTAAATTAATAGTATTAAAATTTTTGTAAATAATTTTTTTATTTCAACTGTTAACAAATTGAAAGTAGTGTAAATTCTCAAACATCCGGAAAAAAGTAGCTTTTAGTGTAAAAAATAAAAAAAAGTATCCAACTAGTAGCAAATCGTAAGAAAAAGTAGGTTTTAGTAGATGAGTCCGAGGCCTGCAATTATATAATAATAATAATCGAGATATACCGTAAAAAATAAAATATGAATTAATTAAAAGAAGAAGGAATTTGAATGAATATTAACGATGTGATTTAATTTCAGGAAATTTGCGCCCCGCTGTTGCGTTTGCAAGCAGCCAATAATGCCAGAGCCGGGCGAAGATGAAACAGTCCGTGTTGTTGCACTGGACAGAAGTTTTCACATTCAGTGCTATAAATGTGAGGATTGTGGATTAGTATTGTCCTCGGATACAGAAGGCCGTGGCTGTTATCCACTGGACGATCATGTTCTTTGCAAAAGTTGCAATGCAGCACGAGTTCAGGCCCTCACATCGCACATGACGACTGAATTATAAATTTTCCACAATTTTTTTTGGAAATATATGCCAAATAAGTTAAATAGAAGTCAACTTAAAATTTTGATATACATCTATAAGAACATTTTTTTTCTCGTCCGCTTAGAATTTAACCAAACACGCTTTTTTTCTATTCGCACAAAGTGCTTACGCTAATTGAAATTTTCTTCTTCCCATTCTTTTTTAATTTTATTAATTTAATCCCTCATTAATATGGAAACTTTTTTTTTGTTACCGATTTGATGTGCCATTTTATAGAAAAATATATTAGCAATTTTGTTCTTTTCTTAAATTTCAATTTTAATACCTACAAATTAAAAATTTTGCTCTTTTGCTCTTCTGCCAATTGCCATATTTAAGAGATCGATGAATGTTTTTATAAAAAAAAAGTTTTTGCATTTTTTCTACACGAATTTACAAATTTTAAACATTTACAGATTGAAATTAGAATATACTCAATAATTACAGTGTAAAATATGTTGTAAATATTTTTTAATTTAGTAAAAAAATGTAGTTGGCGTCACTTTATTTTCAATTACAGTTTATTGCTTTTTTTTGTACTATTTTTATTTCTAATTTTTGGAAAAAATTCGTGCAGCTTAGTATTTTTCTTTTTTTAAAGAAAAATGGTAAATTAATTAGTTTTTACTTTAGAAATAATTATACTCTTGTTGTATAGATTTAAAAGAATTTATGTTAGATTTAAGTAAAGTTCTGATATTAAAAAAAGAATATTCCATTTAGAAATTAAAGAAAAACAATTATGTATTAATTATGTGATACTTATGCGTAAAATAATTCTAAATATTTAGTTTTTTTACGCGAATAAATTATTTCTAATAAAATTTTTTGTAGAATGTATACACTTTCTGTATATTTAATAAAGCGTATATAGAAAAAAATGTCTTTTATTTACAGGGTGTCTACTATTTTCGTTCAACAAAATTCCTGGTTCTTTTTTCGGCTTTGTCCTAATTTTTTCCGGTTTTTTTTCTCATCAAATTTAAATTTATTTCATTTTGAACATAAATAAATCTACAAATGGCTTCCGAACTTTTTATTAGAGTTTTTATTGTTGAAAATATGAACAGTAATAATTATTTTTTTATACTTAATAAGTGAATTTAGGAAGAGGTGAAGAAAAATAAAAAATCCTTTCAAATTGAGTAGATTTCACGTTGCATGAAGTTTTATTATTCTTTTCATTTATGATAGAGATGTACATTTTATTTGACGCTATCTCTTGCTTTACTATTTCTCTCCAGCTATGTTCATGCATAGTCGTCTTTATTCTTTTTTTTTCTTTATTGTTATAATTATAATATTTATATATATATTTTTTTATTTATTTATTTATTTATTTATTTATTTATAATAGACTTTTTAAATATAATATGTATCTCTTACAATATCATGTACTTTTTATTATTGTAAATTAATCCCGTAATAACAACCTACGTGTCATTTTTTTTGTGTATACTTTGTTATATTGGTACATAAATTTTGTTTTTTTTATTTTTTTTATTTTTAATAAGTGCTCAGCTTGTGGAACATGCAAGGTACTTTCTACTACTTTTTTCTATTCCTCTAATTCGTCTTCTACTTTTCAAAAATTATAAGCGGAGCGTATATACATTTTTTTCATAATAAAAAAAGAATCATCGACATAAAAAAAAAATAATAAACAGAAAAAAAAGCATTTCAGGTACGCTACTTATTCATAATCACAAAAAAAAAGAAATTTACACTTTCAGGACTTTTGGGGAAAAAAAATCGTATCCACAATTTCTTTAGGCTCAACGTTTGAAAAAACAGATTAAATTTCTATTCTTTCAAAACCAAAAATTAGGCAAAAGAGCATCGAATGATTCTTTGTCTACTTTTTCAGTCTCTTTTTTAACTACAAAAAAAAAAAAAATTTTCACGAAAAATAATCGCTTGACAATTTTTTCGAATAAGTACTTTGACAGTCCACAAACTCAAACGCGTCATTTTTGCTTTTTTTTATACGCGTATAACACATTTATCTCATCCTATTGATGTCTTGCTATCTACGTATTTCTTTCTAGCTTCTAGCTTAGATTTTTTTTTTGTATTCTCTAATATACGGTGAATATATTATCTTTTTTTTATCAGTACTGTTCTACGTTAAAATCGGTGAGTACAACTTTCTTCTAAACCCATTTTTTTTTCTTCTTTCACCTTTCTTTCCAATTTCGAATTAATAAACAAAGGACCACCGAATTCAACGTAGAATATTTTTTTTTTTTTTTTTTTCTTGCATTTTTATACACTAATTTCTCGCGAATCGATACTAAGTAAATATTCATTCATTTCACGTTAAATATACACATGTGTCATTGATCACTCTCTAAACAAAATTATTTCCCAAAAGATTACAAAAAAAAAATTAATTATTTTTCCGAAAAAAATTTCTCTATTTTTATTTTAAAAAAGAAATTTAAAAAATCAGGAAAAAGAAAAGAAATCAAAAAGAAAATTATTTCTTTTTAATTTCTTTTCTTTTTCCCGATTTTTAAAATTTTTATTTTGTTTTGAAAAAAGAAATTTACTCTATTATTATTGTTTTGAAAAAAGAAATTAAAAAAAAATCAAAAACTAAATAAATAATAAATAAAGAAAGAATTCTAGAGAGAAATCAACTTAGAAACAATAGATATTTCGTTGTATAATTGTCGATGGTAAGGAAACAAGATAAGAGAGTGATCATTAATCGTAGATGTAAATTTTTAAACTTGCACACAATAGTCACAGCCACCAATCCATTTTTTTTCTTTCTTTTTTGAGCGTTCACACAGACACTCTTTTTTTCTAATAATACTCGCGAGCGCACTTTCTAAATCGTCAATACGAGTTTTTTTTATATTAATAACAATTAAATATTTCTCGGATTAATGACGTGTATCGTACATAGAAATAGGTGCTGAAAAAAATGAGTCTGTCCACAATGTACCGAATGGCAAAGGTTTTTTGTTTTCGAATATTTTTTTTCCAAATTCTGAAATTTTTCATGGCCAGTGTAGAAATTTCTTTAAAAACGTACAGAAATTTCAAATAGCCATTTTTATTTTCTAGAACTCCAACTTATGTGTGCCATATTATTTTTTGTCTATATCTATAAACTCGAGTTAACTTTTTTTCGAGTTTCGCATGGCCGTTCGCAAAGGCCCCTTTTTTTATAAATCAATAAATAAACAACAATTTTTTTTTTTAAACTTTCGTCGTAACAATATTTAGAGGCTCTTTGAACGTAACGCAACAAATTTTTTTTTTAACGATACAATCATTTGAAAACAAAAATAGAAGGCACTCTCTCTCTTTCGCTCAATCACGATCGTTCGTTCTTGCTTTCGTTTTTTTTGTAATAAATTAAATTTATTACTTGTTTTTTTTTATTTGCAATAATACTCATTCTAGGCCTTTTTTTCATTCAAATCTACCTCTCCTAGTTATAATTTAGACTATCGGACAAAGTCATGTCTTTCTTCCTTTTATTTCTTCCTCTCACTACTCGACTCTTTGTTCTTTAATAGATATTAATATTATTATTATTATTATTAATATTATATAATATAAGCTACAATATACGAGATATGAGATAACAAATGTCCTTTTTTTATTTTTAATAAAGGTAAAAGAAATTCACGGTCATAACAATTAGGTAGATTATCAGTTAAACCTTTTAATATTATAATAATTTAATTATTGTTATTTGCTTGGAAGCTCACAGCCGACACATTTTTTTAATTCATTATCATGTTTTTTTTCTAATATTTTCATTTTTTTCGGGTACAGGGTTTTCGAATATTTTTCTTTCTTTCGTTTTTCATTCTCATTTTCTCCCTGATTTACTCTTTGTTTTTTTTTTTTTTTGAGAAAAGAGTAAATAAAATTTTCTTTTCTATTATAGAAATGAATTTATTTTTTGTCGCAAAAAAAAAGAAATCGCTAGTTCAGTACTGATCAGAAAGCTCGTTACATTGGAAAAAATAATCTATTTAAGCATTTCCATTTATTTTTATTGCTCTTAAAAAAAAAAATTTTTTTTAAATTGAGCAAAAAAAGGGGGCGAAAAGCTAAGTTCGTTCCAATGGCGAGCAAAGTGAGCGATCCTAAAGTACTCGGATTTAAAAATAAAAAAAATATTTTAGAGAATTGGAAAAATAAAAATGGGAGTTTTTGGCAGTGCCTTGAGCAACTGTTTCGAAACCATCTTTCTAATGCTTCCTCCCTTTTTACCCACGGTTTTCGTTTCTTTCTTTCATTTTTTTTTTTTTTTTTTTTGAACACATGACAGATCGCTCATATTTATTTTATAATATATATATATATTTTTGTACGATAATAACAACGTTATTTGTTTTCTGCCTACCATAAAATGGATCCGTCTAACTACTCTAGCCTTGCTCGCGAGATTCATATTTTTTCGAGCCTATCACGCATAATGTCAAATATCGCCGTTACATTGACGTATTTTTTATTTTTTTATTTTTATTTTTATTTATTTTAATAGCTACATCACTCGAACTCGCAAAACGAAACTCGCTTAAACATATTTCGAAGATTACGTTGCTATTTTCTTATTTCATTCTTATTAAGAATAGTAGATAAATTTTCAAGTCATGAATGTTTTTTTAACTTCAATACGAATAAATCGATAATTACCATTACATAATGTAATTCTACTTTTACTTTTAATTATTTTAATTTATCTTTCATTTACACAGAAGGAAACTAAATATTAAATTTTATAATTATTTTTCAATTTTGAGAGAAAAAAGCGTAATTTAAATAAAAAAAAATAATAAACAAAAAAATTTGGCGAAAAAAAATATCAAAAAAGTTAATCAAATTTTAACATAATTACTAAATTTCATACAAGTTTTTTTAACTGGAAATTTTTCCTCTGTTGCATTTTCTCCCGAAATTGTAAAATACATTTCTAATTAATTAATTACTTTTAATTTAGTTAATTAAATTTATTTTAATTAATTATATTTAATAAAAATAAATTTACCATTTATTTTCCTTCTGCGTGTAAAAAGTAATGAATTTTTTGAACAAATTCGTAAAAGAATTTTCCTATCCGACAAATGCGAATTTAAATCCAAAAAAAAGACGGGAAATACGTTAAATCCGAGAATAGTCGAATTCACAATACGACACAACAATAAGAATTTTTAACAAATTCGGGAAAAGAAATTTTTCTGGTCTGTAAATTGCCATTTTTTCAATCCAAATCTCCTTCACGGAAGAGACGTTCTTATTACAAATAAAAAAAAAAAGAAAAAAGTTTACCAATTTGGCAGAAAAAATTCTTTTTTTATCTCTTTTTGATCTCATCTCTTGGAAAGTTTTACATTTTCGATTGTCAAAAAAAGAAAAAAGGGTACACTCTTCAAAAAAAAAGAGATAAAACTTCATGTATACGCGGAAAAAAAAATGAAGATTGTTTTTTTGGGTTTTCTTGTTTTTATCATTTTTTTTTTTAGATTTCTAGTATAGATAATTATTTTTAGGTATAATATGTGTATATTTTTCTTTTTAAATGCAAGAGATTTTTTTTTTAATTTAACATATAGATTAAATAAACATAGAGTATATGACATGACAAAGTAACACAATAGTTATACTTTTTCTCTTTTAAGCGTCTACTTTTTTTTCCTATTAAAGTACGTAATTTGTCATTGTTTTTACTTCTGTTGATATTTTTTCTTGTATATTTTTTCATTCAAATATTATTTCTTTTTTTTCATTTCCAAACACACTATATTGTTGGGAATGACTCGACTCTTATATGCCAATTACTTTTCAACGGACTTTTCTAATTAAGGGGAGAATTCTCTGATGTTTTTTTTATGCCAAGAGAATAATTTAAATATTCCACTTGGTAATAGTTTATTATTATTATTTGATATTTTAATTAATATTATTTTTAACCTTTGAAAAATTTCCATATTAATATTAATTAATAATTGATAATAATAAATATTAATTACTATTTAATATTTTAATTATTAACATTGTTTTAAACTTCTGAAAATTTTCCGCTTTAATATTAATCAATAATTAGTAATAATAATAAATATTAATTTCTATTTAACAATTTAATTATTAACATTATTTTCAACTTTCGAACAATTTACGTATTAATATTAATTAATAATTAAAATTAATTAATATTAATTATTATTGTTCAAATAATTTTAATAATTTTAAATAATTAATCTGACATTAATTATTATTATTTAATATTTCAATTATTTATATTTTTAACTTTTGAAAAATTTCACGATTAACATTAATTAATAATTATAGTTTATTAATATTTTTAATATTGTTATTAATACTACGCTATTTATTTATTTTATTTTATTTATTACGCAATAGTTTTAATAGTAAATTTTTAGAGGAACTGAAGTCACAAAATAAAATCGTTCGGAAAATATTTTCTCTCTTTTTGAATGTTTTTTTTTTTTTTGCTAAAATAAATTCGTAGACTTTGAAAAAAATGTGGAATTTTGTAGAAAATGTTTTTGTAACCAAAAAAACAATTGCCAAATGGAAAAAAAGATTTTAACTATTTTTGAAGGTTTTTTTTGAAAAAAATTGTCTTAGACAGAAAATTCTACAAAAAAAATATTAATAAAAGTTTTTTATTTGAAAATTCATTTACTTATTTTTCTAATTTCAAAATCATAATTTTTTTTATATAAAAAATAAAAAATATAAAAAAATTATGATAAAATTATGATTTGAATTTAGAAAAATAGACAAATGAATTTTCAAATTAAAAAATTGAACAAAAATAATATTTTTTATGTAATTATTTTCCTAATAAAAAGAAATGAAAAAGAAATAGAAAATGAGTAAACAAAAATAGTAGAAACCAAATTTTTCATTCCGAAACTTCTTTTTTTTATACAAAAATATTTTCTACAAAATTACATAAGTACTAATGTTTTTCAAAATTTACCAATTTTTGAGAAAAATAAATATTCAAAAAGGGTGAAAATATTTTCCAAAAGAAGAAAAAAAAATTACAAAAGGGGTGAAAATATTTAATATTTTCATCCCTTTTGTAATTTTTTTTTCTTCTTGTATTTTCTGATCGATTTAGATTAGAAAATATTTCGACCCCTTTGGTATTTTATTTCTTCTAATAAAAATTAGTAGCTTTTGAAATCAAATAATGAATTTTGTAGAAAATGTTTTTGTAACTAGAAATAAATTGCTGAATGAAAAATTTAATTTTTACTATTTTAAAAGAGTTTTTTTTTTTTTAAAAATTGTTTTTATACCAGAAACACTAAAAATGGTAAAAATTAAATAGTTATTATAACTAGAAAAAAATTGCTGAACGAATAATTTGATTTTTACTATTTTTGAAGCTTTTTTTGAGGAAAAAAAATAGTTTTTATACCAGAAATACTAAAATACTATTTTTATTCAATTTTTTTCTTTGAAAGTTCATTTCTTTATTTTTCAAACCAATTTCAAATCATAATTTTTTAATATTAAAAAAAATATATGAAAATTATGATAATAAAAATATAATTTGTCATTAGAAAAATAAACAAAATAATGGATTTTCAATTTCGAAAATTAAGCAATTTTTGTAGAATTCTCGCAGCGTAAAAACAGTTTTTTTTCACAAAAAAACAAAACAAAAAATTCTTGTTGAAATAGTAAATATCAATTTTTTCATTCGTGAATTTTTTTTCTAGAAAATTTCGCGACAAAATTACGTATACGAATTTCAAAATCTACGAACTTTTTTTCAAAAACCAAAAATTCTGAACGAGTGGAAATGTTTTGTTTCTTATTTCCCGTGAGTTGAATTCCTCCAAAAATCCAAAAAAATCACCACGAATAGAATTTTATGGAATATTTAAATTATATATTCCTATATAGAAAAATAAACGATTTCTTTGACTCAAAAAATGCTAAAATGTTTTGAATTTTTTTGAAACAAACAGAAATATTGATATCACTGAATTCTTCCCTCAAAGTCCGGTTTCTCTTCTCGTCAAGTAAATTTCCTTCTCTTTTAGAAAAATCAATTCGAAAATAATCTTCTTTATGAAAATTAACTGGCACTTGACTTGTATTCGCAGTGTATTGTTAGCTGGACATATTAGCTTTTTAAACTTCAATTTTCTTTCTCAACCAAAGGCCCTGCGTTTCCTCTCGACTATCAACATTTTTACTATTTTCCTAATACAGCCAGGCAAGTGATATTATAATCAAAACAATTTCATAATCGAAAATAATTTCGAAAAATGATTCAGTCTTCTTGTTTTAAAAAGAAAACAAAAAAGGGTTGCGTAATCTTCGAAGGAAATTAAACGCGTTTCGTTTGAGTTTCCTAGAATGATAAGTAATAATAATAAATCTGACTTTTTCTTAAATTGAATTTAGCTGATTCTGAAATGTATAATTAGATATATGCAATATAATATATATATTCGTAATATATATATACTTTTTTTTAAATATTATTATTAATGTATATCGTGCCTCGTACCTAGCAATAATATCTTATAATATCTGTAAATGTCGATATATATCTCGCCTTATACTGATATCTCGTTTCGTATTTATTCTATAAATATTCAACAATTCAGTGACTCGGGAAAAAAAAATTTTTTGAGTCTCGGCTGATTTCGGTGTGTGTGCAGGACTTGAGATCACAAGAGTAAGAAATTGTCCCGCAAAAATAATAACGAAAAAAAGTTTTTTTTAAAGAGTAAGAGCCGCCATTTGATGGCACGAGTCGTTCAGTTGATTTTGTTCGCCGGATGAATGATTACGAGGTGTTGCTGGTGGCGTGATTGGCATTCTTGTTGGAGCATCGCCAGCGCCTCCGATACTGTCGTCAGTCACTTTGGGTGCAATTCCATTGACCTTGTATTTCGATTGACGGAGAATTGACGACGACGATGATGACGACGAATTGTTGTTGTATTTGTTGTCGGTTGTTCGTCGCCCTTGTCCCGGTGTATATCGACGTTGTTGTTGATTCGATTGTTGTTGAATTGGCGTTTGGAAACGATTTTGAGCCGGATTGTAAAACTGGACCTGTGATGTTGGTGGTGAGAGGGTGGGAAGAGGACGAGTCATTGGGGAGTACGGTGCCGGAGGCGGGCTCGTTGATTTCTCGATATTTCCTGTCTCCTTTGAATTCGCATTTGTGCGATTCATTTCGTTTTGATTTTTTTCGATTTCAGTTTTATCAGAACGCGTTATATTGTTTTTGCGAATTGTTTGATGTTTGTCCTGATTGTAATCGTTGCGTCGATTATAGTCGTAATTTGATTTATTCGGTCCCATTGCTCTTGGATTAGAATGATAGGTGGTGGTGGGTTTTTGAGACAAGAAACATGAGGACGAGCCCGCATTCGAACCGTAACGTTTGTAATGTCCAGCAATACGAGAAGAGGGAATTCCGATTGACTGGTATTTGTGCAAATCAGTGTTGTACTTGTTGTACAACGGAGGATTGCCAGAAGTGTGAGATTTGGAAAAGTTGTTCTGATGAATTAGGAAATTGGAATTTTGCGAAACGTAATTGCTTTGTGGATTGGTGAATGTTTTCTGATAGTCGCGATAGTTTTGCTGTTTTTGATTGTACTCGTATGTCTGTTGTTGATTGGATTGTTGTTGTTGTTGTTGTGGTGGTGGTGGAGTGGGAAGGAGACTGCTATTATTGGATGTGTGATAGGGTGGTGTGTGAGGAATGTAAACTGTTGGATGATAAACAAAGTGCATTTGATTTCCGGTTGTGTCGTCTGTTTCGTTTAGGCAAGTCTGTGAATTGTGAATGTTGGACGAATGGACAGCTAATGGATGATAATTAGTGTAACGACCGGACATTGGAACTTTGATCGGCATCACGGGTACCAAAGATGTTGATGACCCCGTGGGCTGTGCAGCCTGCGTTTCACTTTGTTGCTGCTCCGAGTGGCTCGATGTTGAACGAGAGTCCTACGATTTATTTTTGAATATATGATTGTCTTCAATGTTTTTATATCGAGAATTTTATCTGACAATGTCTTAAAATCGAACAAATTAAACCCAGTAACGAGACTCTATTTATTATCGAAAATATTTTTCGACAAAATTTGAAGAATTAAAAACTTGAGAATTTTAAACTCGTCACTGACTTTCTTTTCTTCGCATGAATTAATGAGAATATAAATGTCAATGTTTGTGTAAAATGTGTATTCTGTTTACCATTGTGCCAGCATTCGTTGATGCCCTCTCTCGTTAAAATGCATTACGTTTATTAAAATTACGTAAAGATAATTTAAAAAAAACTCTGTCACGTAGAGATAAATTAAAACCAAGTTAAATGTAAGAATTTTTAACTAATGCTCAATTAATTTAATTAACTAAACTAATTCATTCAATTAGCTAAATTATTCAATTAGCTATTCGATTAGCTTATTTTGTTAATTATCTAAATTATTTCTTTAGCTTATCATTTCAATCAGCTAAATTATTTTCTTTACTTATTCAGGGTTGTCACAAAAATTTCGTGAAATTTTATTAAAATTATATTCAAAATAATTGAATTCGTCTAAAGAATTTTATTATTTATGAAAAAAAAAATTTATTAAAAATAATTGAATTCTTTCTAGAAAATTTTTATGAAAATTACATTGAAATATAATTGAATTCCTGCGAAGAATTTTGCAATTTATCAAGTTGATTAAAATCTTGACGAAAATTTAAAAATATTTTAGAAAATAATTGAATTCTTGCGAATCATTGAATTGAGAAAAATTTTTAAAAATAATTGAATTCTTGCAAATTTGTTCCACGAATTTAATTAAAATAATTGTACTGAAAATTAATTCTTATATAGAATTTTATTTAAATTTATTAAAAATAATTGAATTATTATTGAATTATTGTTTTATCACATGTATGAAAAGAATTGAATGCTTGCAAATTTTTTCGACGAATTTAATTAAAATTGCATTGAAAATTAATTCTTAGAATAAAATTTTATTTAAATTTGTTAAAAATAATTTAATTTTATGATGAAATTTTATTAAAGCTGCATTGAAAATAATTGAATCTCGTGCAAAGAATACTAAAGTTGAATTTTAAAAAATTTTGAATCAATTAAAACCCGTAAAATTCAATTATTGTTATAGAAATAGAAAGAATCAAATCAAATCTTTTCAATATTTTTGAAGTCTGCTGGAGTACAAAATTCAGAATTTTCCTTTGAATTCTAGAAATTAAATATTTTTTTCATTCCTTTTTAGCACTTTTTTTGCCAGTATTTTTTTGATAAAAATTCCTGACTTTTCCTTGTCTAATTTTACTTTCCCCGATTTTTTCCTGACCTGTGGCAACTCTGTTATTAATTCAATTTGCTAAATTATCAGAACTTGTTATTTTATTTTTACGAATTGTTTCATGTTTACTATCCCGATTGAATTAGTTGAATTAATTAAATTAATCCTTTAAAAAAAATTACGCTTAAATTGAAAGAAAAGAAAAAGAGTGAAATTTCTCCGAAAAATGGATTCGAATTAAAAGAATGATGTAATGAAGAAATAAATAAATAAACAAATAAATAAAAAAAAATCATTACCTCCTGTTGATTAGTCTGATTTTCGGTGGTTTGCGGCTGACACGAGGGATCAGTGGTGTAGAGAAGCAATTGCTGATCACCGAGACCGATCTGTGCGTGCGGAGGTGGCGGTGGATGTCCAGTGGTGAAGGAATAATAAACATGATCCATTTGAGAAGCTGGTGGACCAGCAGGAACTGGCGGATGATGATGATGGGGAGCGGTCGATGCGTAATAATGAGTCGGAGGCGGCGGTGGCAATGATTGTAAAGGTGGTGGTCCAGTTGATGGACTCGTTACACCTGTACCATTGATGCTTGTTCCTGAGCCATTTGCATTACCGCTCGTTGTATTTTGTGAATTTCCGGTTGCAAACATGTACTGAGCTCCAGCAGTAGTTGCCCCTGTATAATACGGCTCATACTGCACAAAAAACAATTAAATATTAATTTTCTGTCCCTCCCTCTTCCTTTTCTCTTATTCAATGAAACACACTTTTATTTCAATGCGAGATGCAATCTGTCCTTTTTAAAAATACTTTTTAACTAATAATATTTTTATTTAAAAATAAAATATTTTTAACTAATAATATTTTTTAAAAATAAAATATTTTTAACTAATAATATTTTTTAAAAAATAAAATATTCTTAACTAATAATAGTACTTAATATTTTCTTTTTCGAAAGAAAAAAAATACAATCGCAGAATTAATCCTTTCAAAGATTTTAATTTCTTCTTAATTAATTAGCTTCAAAGATGATAATTAGCTTACTTTTTAAAAAAAGGACTAAAATTAATTTTTTTCTTAAAATTACCTTTTTTTATAAAATGTTTTAAATTTACTTATTTTTACGAATAACTCTATAAAAAAGTTAATTTCTCTTTTCTACAACTTCTTCCTACGACTTGACAATGTCGAAATTTTCTTTTAAAGTATCAATCTGCTTTTGTTTCAGAAATAAAAATTTAAAGCTCAGTATTTTAAAAAAACAGGCTCTAATTGAAGCACAATGAAATTTTGTAAAAATTAATCTATTACGGTGAATAATCAAATTCAAATCTTTTGATATATTTTTCTTAAGATTTGAAGTAAAATTTTTTCTTTTTAGTGTGAAAAATTTACGTAATAATTAATAATTAATAATGCGTGTAAAAAATAAAATTGGCTGGTAAAAACGCAAAAATTACATATTTGCGCTTTTTTTATTTAAAGCTTAATGAATCGTGAATAAATTTTTAAAATTCTGTAATTTTCTACTAAAAAATATCTAAGTTTAGGAGTTTAAAAAATTTATTTAAAAACGAAAAAATAACACGGATATTTTTTTTCATGCTCTTTATACAGCGGTAAAAAATCTAATCTGATTTGACGATTTTTTGCGTTTAAAAAAATTAGGGTTTGCCACAAAAATTGAAGTTTGTTTTTCCCTGATTTCGAGAAAAAATTTTTGATTATTTTCCTGATCCTAAAGAATATTGTGATTCATTATAAAAATTATTAGATATACAAAAAAATGTTCTATTACTTTAATTTACAAATTTCTTTAAATGGAAAATTATTCGAAAATATCAATAACTTCTGTTTTAAATAAATATTTAATTATTATAATTTTTCTGTAGGAATTAAAATTCTTTAAAATATTCAAATTCAAACCTTTTTGAAATTCAATAACTTTGAGAATTTTATTATAAAAAAATGAAGATGAAGATCTTTTATAAAGATAATTGAAATTTTTGACGAGAATTTTTTTTAAAGTTTTGAATATAATTGAATTTCTATAATCATTTGTAACTTCTCCAAAATTCAATTTTTTTTAAGTATTTTTAAGAAAAATTCTTCTATAAATTCATTATTCTTAATAATCAATTGAATATATATTAAAAAATTTAATCTAATTTCAGAAGAATTTGAATAATTAAAATTTTTTCAAAAATCGAAGTTCTTTAAAATTTTTAATTAAATTCATTAAAAATTGAAATTTTATAAAATTGCAAATTGATGCCTTTTAAAGTTCATCTATTTATGAAAATTGTAAACGCAATTTTTTTAGAATTAAATTTAAATTAAAATTTAAATAATTCAATTAAAATTTAAATATTTAAGTAAAATTGTTCTTTGAATAATTTATAAGTAATAATTTTATAATAGTTCTTGAAGAATTAAGTTATTTAAAAAGAAATTATTGTCAGAAATGGAAAAAATTGAAGGTTTTCTATTAGAATTCGTGGTAATTTCCCAGTTTATGAGGCAAACAAAAAAGACACCAAAATTTAGAATTTTTTTTATGAATTTTAAAAACTTAATTTTTTCCTAATACTTTTAATAAAAATTCCTGACTTTTTCCTGACCGGTGGCAACCCTGAAAATGTATTTAAAGACTTCGTTCTAACACAGCACATAGAATCAAAAAGACTAAATATTGTTCAAATACTGAAAAAAATTTGTATAATAAATTAAAGGGCATGTAAGTCTAATATTCAATAAAAATTACTTGAATTAAGACAATTTTCAATTCTTTTTCTTTAATTTTTTCCATCAATTTTTCAGAGAAATTGATAATTCAGAAAAAAAGTTGACTGCAATTGATTAAAAAAAAAATGTGAATGTTTCTTTTGGTTACAATGAGAATATATTTGTACAACGTCAATGAATGAAAAAAAAGAGAAAATAAGAAAAGATAAAGAGAGAAGAAACAAAGAATGCAAATTCATGACAAAAAAAAATCAGGTAGGTGCTTTGAGCATGCGACAGCAAAACAAGGCATGCAATAAATGTGAGCAAACACATGGAATATAATAAGAATGCTCAAATTTTGCAGTGCATGCTGATAATCAAAACATATTCGTCAAAGACCAAGTACCTTTAGACCTCAATACTGTATAGCGTCGAGAAGAACGTAAGTAGGCATTTGTTGAGGATTGGGTAGAAACGCCGGTGGTATTGCTTCCCCCATAAGACTGTTTGTCTGTCAAAACCGTAACCGAGACTACATTTAATTTTCAACAAAAAAAAGAAAATAAAGTAACTAAACTTCTTTCCCTAATTATTTTAAAAACGAACTGTATTTTTTTTAGAATATAAATGACGACACGTTCGTAGTGATTTTCCGACGTTTTTCTTTTTTTTTTTGTCTTTTAAAAGGGATTATTTTGTCGTCGATTACTGAGAAAACTTACCGGCATTGGAGAATACTGATATTGTTGCGGCATGTATATGGATGGCGCTGGACATGGATACATAACTGGAGCAAATGTCTGATGGCTTGCTGTTGCTTGAGGCCCTGAGAAGAAGATTTTCCGTTCTCAATTGATTACGAACGACAAACACCGAAAGTATACTTTATTTCATAAAAAAATCTTCTTTCGTAATTATAAAAAAAATTACTTTTTCTTTAAACTTTTCAATCACGAGAATTTACATATTTAAAAACAAATTTCTCTCTCTTTAAATTAACAAACCGTATTGATTTTCTCTCTAATTTAAATTACAGGCCTCGGATCGACTTTGCAGCGCGAAAAAAGTTGCTTTAGTCAATTAAAAATACAAAAAAATCGAAAAAATCTATTTAATTCAGTATTGTCACAAAAATTTTATTTTCTAGACTATTTCCCTGATTTCCCCTTTTCACTGATTTCTAAATTCAATAATTCAGAACTTGAATAATTTCAGTTAAATATTTATTAATTATAATTGTATTTATAATAAATTGGATTTTGATAAAGAATTTTATAAAATTTTTGAAAATAATTTACGGGCAGAATTTTATTGAAATTATATTTAAAATAATTGAATTTATCTAAAGAATTTTATCATTTATGAAAATAATTGAATTTTTGAAAAGAATCTAATAAAATTCTTATCAGGAATTCAATTACTTTCATAAATAATTAAATTCGTTTGAGGAATTGAATTATAATTGTATTGATAATAATTCAATTTTTATAAAGAATTTTATAAAAATTAAATTTTGCGAAGAATTTAATAAAATTGAAAAAAATTGAATAGTTTCGAGATAGTTTATTAATAATTGAATTGCTGCGAAAGTTTTAATTATTTCTGAAAATAATTAAAATCTTTCTAATTTTATTTTTCAAAAATTTAATTAGAAAAACTATTCAAAAATAGTCGAAAAATGTCATAATATCCGAGGCCTGAAATTATAATCTAACGTTAAGTTTTCAAAAAAAAAGTTTTAAAACGCGACATTTTAAGAGAAAAAAAATCTCTCGCGAACAAATCCGACTATATTTCAAACTGTAAAAAGCATTGAGAAACATAGATCAGCTCTTCCATTGAATTCAAAACTTGCACTTTATTTTTTTTGCAAATGCGGTAAAACTTTTGTGTTTTTGAAAAAAAGAAAGTAACGTGCATTCGTGAATTATGAACAAAAATAAAATTTCAATCAATTATTGTTGTTAATTATTTTCCAAAACAAAAATTGATTGAAATTTTAAAACTCAAGAGCAGGAAAACTTGGATGAAATTTGTCAAAGAGATATATAGGAGAAAAGTTTTCTTGTTTTTCTTTTCAATTTTTCTTTTTTTTTTTTTGTTGGAGAAAAAAAGCAAATGAAAACTTCAATGAACTCTTGTGATGTCAACCAGTTGCGTTTTTAAATCGTGCCATTATAATGAAAATATTACATACCAAATACTCCAGTTGCTTGATAAATCGCAGCGGGATCTGTTGGAGGCGGTGCAATTGCAGTTCCAGGTGCCGGTGTTGCTGTATTATAAAATGTCATACCATTTTGGTAAGTGAGACTCATGCCTAAAAATGTTAGAAAAAAATGTAAGAATTTGTTATTCTTTTAAAATGCAGGCTTCGCACTCAATAATTAATTTTTAAAAAGTGGCAAACAGTAGCTTTAAGAGTGAAAAAAGTAGCAAAGAATTTAATTATTTTTAAATAATAATTGAATTCCTGCAACTAATTTTATTAAAATTTTTTTAAATAATTCAATTCCTGGGAAAAATTTTATATTTTTTGAAAGTAATTGAATTCTTTATTTTATTTTATGAAAGTTGAAAAAAGTTGAATTAAAAATTTGTACTGAAAATAATTGAATTTTGTATTTAAAATTGAATTTTTGCGAAGTATTTTATTAATTTTTCTTTAAATAATTGAATTCTTTATTAAAATTGCAGATTTTGAAAATATTTGAATTTCTGCAAAGGATTTCATTATTTGTGAAAATAATTGAATTCTTGCAAAAAATTTTCGAATTCTTTCTAATAAGAATATTTATTAATAATTAATTAATAATTATTTTACTTCAACTATTAGTAAAATTTAAATTTTAAAGTAGTTCAAATTTTGCAATAAAAAAAATAGAAAAAAGAAGCTTCTGGTGTCTGAAATTTAAAAAAGTATCCAAATAGTAGCTAATGTTACTATAAAAAGTAATAAATAGTAGGTTTTAGTAGATGAGTGCGAAGCCTGAAATTGTAATAAAAATCATTTTAATTATATTTATTAATTTATCAATTGTAGCGATTGTTTTTGTTCAATTAGTCGTTTTACAAAAATAAATCGCTAACAATTTTCTTTTCAATGTCTTCTTAACTAAGTTTAATAATTAAAATTACGAAATTATTTCCAAACGATAATCATTAAACTATGAATTTAAATTAGTTTTTATTTTTAATTGACGATTTTTTTCTAATATAAGAATTGAGAATTTGAATAAAATTTCACTGACCATTCGTGTAATAATAAGTACTGGTAGGCACAGCAGGAGGTGAACCTGATCCACCGTCGAAGGATCGACTAAAAGGCTGTTTTTTAATGGCGGGAGCAATGTTTAACTTTCTTTCCCTCACGATGATGCATTCAGACTGTAAATAAATCTTTAATGAAGGATTCTTTAATAAATCAGATCTTGTAAACAATAACAACAATTAAGAAGAGAATTTCAACATTTTGTGAAAGAACATTTTTCTTCAAATTTTGTCTTTTTTTGAAAGAATTGTTGTCAAATTTAGTCATTTGAAAGAACTTTTGTCAAATTTAGTCAATTTTTGAAAGAACTTTTTGTAAATTTTTGTCATTTTGTCAAAAAAAACGAAGAAAGTAAATCAGAAAGAAACGACAAAAAAGAAAAAGAGAAGAAATTAATGAAGATGATGTAAACCTCTTGTTGAAGACGTTTGGCTTCTTCTTCGGTTTCAAATGTTACAAATCCATATCCCTTCGAGACGCCTGCTCGATCAGAGATTATTTTTGTTGCTTTAACATTGCCATAGGCGGAAAAAACTTGAGCAAGTTCGGCTTCGCTTGTACTCGCTGAAATTCCGCCAACAAAAATGCGATTAGGCACTAAAGTACCGTATTTAGGAGCTGCCATTGCAAGGCTCGTTGCTGAAGCAGGGCTGGAGGCTGGACTGGACCCCTCCGTGCCCCCCGTGGATGCAGAACTCTACAAAAAACAAAATCAACATTAATTTTCCATTTTTTTCTCCCCTTCGACAATTTGCCAAAAAATTTAATTCAATATATTTCAAATTAAATACTAATTTTCATTTCACAAAAAAGAGAAAGAATTTCAATTTAATAATTTTCATTTCACAAAAAAGAATTTCAATCTAATACTAATTTTTAATTCACAAAAAAGAAAAAGAATTTCAATCTAATACTAATTTTCATTTCACAAAAAAGAAAAGGAATTTCAATTTAATACTAATTTTTAATTCACAAAAAAGAAACAGAATTTCAATTTAATACTAATTTTCATTTCACAAAAGTTAAAAGAATTTCAATTCAATAAAAATAGAAAATCAAATTAACATAAAAATAAAGAATAAAATTGCCTACTTTTAATTAAAAAATCACAGAATTTAAATATTCGATAAATTAAAAATGAGTTTTCCACTTAATTAATTAAAAACAAAACATGAATGTCTATTCTCTTTTCTCATAAAGGTTTTCAGATAAAAACATTTTTTTTAACTCTTGAGAAAAACAGTGCGTAGCTGTTATTTTTTTCTCTCGATGTATAAAATTCTTAGATTTTATGTGCATTTAAAAGGTAAATATAAACAAAAACAATCTAAATCATTTAAAAAAAAATAAAATGTCAAAATATATTTCAAACTTTACATAAAAAAGAATTAAAATTAAAAATTTACTTTAAAGAAACAATTGTATAAAAACAGTTTAAATCTTATTTTTCGAATAATAAAAATAATTAATTTCACTATAATTGTCATTATGAAAAAATGTAACCTTAAAATTCCTATAGAAATCCCAAAAAAGAAATTTTCCTCATTTAACAGGTAACGATCGTAATTATCATAAAGAAACTTGGAAATTTGACCTGTATTCGCAACACTTGAAATCAACTGTCATCCGAAAAAAAACAGGACAAACATTTAAATCACCATAGCAATATATTTCGGAAAAAAAGATCTCGTCACTGTCAAAATTAATTTCTCAATTTCTAAGACGCACAAATCACAATTAGAGGAAAAAAACAACAAAAACAAAAAAGCATCAATGGCATTCAGGATGTGTGCTATATATTCGACCCTGAAGATGACATGCATGTAAATCTCTAGTCTCTAACATAATTGACCGTGTAGAAAACAAATACAAATGAATTTCATGTAAGATATGTTTTGACACATAGCGAATCTTGTTCATAATAGAAAAACACAGGTAAATCAACAAGTCCCGATTTCTCTCCTAAGAGAGACTGACAATTTCGCACACATCACATCAGAAAGCAGGATTTGTGAATTTCAATAAACTAGGTTAACGACAAGTTTTCTTAAAGGACACATAATTTCAATGATTTTAATAAAAAACTGTTCATGAAACAAGTAATAGAAATAAAAATCAATGATCGTTTTTGAACCGAGAAAGCGTCAGATGTGTGTAATGGATGTTGAAGGAGTAAACTGGGTAACTGGTTTTTTTTTGGCAGAGTGTACTCACCATCTTCGAATATGAAACGAATGCGCTGAGTTTTTTTTTCTTTCGTGTATTTGTTTTTGTTTATCGTTGTCAGAACAGTTGTAAGGTCCTGTGGCCTCGCGTAAGGTCACCTGGATACCCAGGGACTGGCAAGGACCGTTGCAACGACTTGATAAGGACTTCCAGTCCCCGTCGAAGCTCCTGTTCTCCTTTACCGAACCTGCAAACACACCACACACACCACACGGGAACACTTTTACAAGATGGCCGTCTTGGTCACACACACACACACACACACCGCGCGCGACTGTCCGTTCCATTTGAACCTTGAAGGACATTAAACATTCTCACCCATATATTCAAAACATAAACATTACCTCACATTTCTAATTCGATCGAAAATTTATACTAAATTCATTTCTATTCTCACGAGATCGAATTAATTAATTATTTCTTAAAATCAAAGTTACGCCTTTAGTGTAAATGTCAAAGTGTAATTTTAAACTTTCCCGCTTCTCTTCTTACCGACCGAGTGATATTTACCGACCGAATTCTCTTTTGATAAAAAACTTACAAATTCCTCCACAGAAATTTCAAATTGAAAATTGGGAAATTCTATTTGGATTTTTCAGAAGAAAAAAATGTATGTTTATAGATTCGCATTGTGAAAAATGATAATAGATAACAAGATTCCAAGGTCACGATTTGTAGACGATTTAAATTCAACTATGAGGAATGAATCCAAGTATGTATTTTGACTGTTGTTCGTACACAAAAATTCGTTAGTTCTTAGTTACAAGCGGATTTTTACATATATTATTAAAATTTGTGTTTACTTACCCTTGATTTATGTCCTGTTGTTCGGCATTCGGTTGATATAAGCATAATAATATTTTTAAGTAACTAATTAATAGGAATTAGTATAAAAGAGTAACAAAAAAAAAACGGTGAAATCTGAACTAGAACTGAAACGCAAAGAAAAGCAAAATGGCGTCTTTTGTGTCGATCTAGGCCGATCGGGAGAGAACAAAAACAATTGCCACACGTTTTTTATATATTTAACCTCCGATTTGAAACACACACACACTTTTTCAAACAATAATGGATAATATTCTTTCTTTTTTTCGAATAAAATTGGTAATATTTTCTCAAAATTCACTTTTTCTTTTTTGACATTTATAGGTTAGGTTTACTCTTAACATTTATTTTACTCATTTTTTTTTGTTAAGTAATATAAAATATAAATAATTATATATAAAAATTGTCATTTTATTCAAAATATGGATTCAGATTACAAAAATCATGAAATATTTTTTATATAAAATATGATAGAATCGATTGTCTTATCAAAATATATATGAGTATTTATCAAATATGAAAGTGTTTTATAAAAAATATGGAGATGTTTTTAACAACGATATTTTTAACTTATAATTATAATTAACTAATAATATATTTATAATATATAATTGATAAAAACTAATAATATCAGGAAAAATAATTATAATTATAAATATAAAAGTATATCGCAATATTTTAATATGGACGGTTTTTGCGCAAAAAATCGATTTTTCTATTTCTAATCACCGCGACGTTAATAATCTCATTTTTTTCATTTTGAGATCAGTATAAATTGTAAAAATTTATAATTATTCAGGAATTAGTATTCTAAATATGGAATATTATGCTAGAGAGAAATTTAATACTTGTTAATCGATTCATTAAAAAAGGCACATACTTTTTTTCTAATGAGCTAATTTTTTACGAAAACTATCTATAGATAAACAATTCAGTTTCTTTTTAATGAATCTATAATGTATATCACATATGAAAACTGCAAAGACAGAAAATTTCATTTCTAACTGTCGAGAGCATCGAGAGTTTATTTTGTTTGATATTTTGAAGTTATGTTCGTCACTCTCGTGACAGTTTTTAATTATTTGGAAATTTATTCAATTATAAATTAACTATGAAGGAGAAAAGTAAAAAAATGTTATTGCAGGCATCACAGTTGGTCCCATTTTCTCCTTTTGTCAATTATTTTCAAAAATAATAAAATTCTTTGCAGAAATTCAATTATTTAAAATACTAAATTTCATAAAATTTGTCGAAAAAAATTAATTATTTAAAAAGATTTTTATAAAATACGTCGCAAGAATTCAATTATTTTTATAAATAATAAAATTCTTCACCGAAATTCAATTATTTTTATAAACTTGAATAAAAATTTCAAAAATAATAAAATTCTTTGCAACATTTCACAGAAATTCAATTATTTACAAAATTTTTAATACATTTCTTCAAATTAATTCAAATATTTTCATAAATAATTATTTAGAATTTTTGTTTATAAAATTCGTCGCAAGAACTCAATTATTTAAAAAAAGTTTAACAAAGTTCTTTTCAAGAATTCATTTATTTTTGCAAATAATAAAATTCTTCGTAAAAATTCAATTATGTTCCAAAATTTTTTCAAAAATTCTAGTTAAAATTGCAATAATTTTAATAATAAATAATAAAATTCTTCTTCGAAATTCAATTATTTTTAAAAATTTTGATAAAATTGTTGGCAAAATTTTTAATAAATTTCTTCATTCAATTATTTTCATAAGTAATAAAATTTTCACAGGAATTTAATTATTTAAAATACTAAATTTCATAAAATTTTTCGGAAAAATTCAATTATTTAAAAAGAATTTTATAAAATTCGTTGCAAGAATTCAATTATTTTCATAAAAAAAATTTTTTTACTTAGATTTAATAATTTTTATAAACAATAAAACTCATGGCAGAATTTAAATTATTTTCAATACAATTTTAATTTAAATTCTGTTGAAATTAGTTGAATTTTTTAATATGTATTTAATATTATTTCCAAAATTTTAACTCAATTCTTTTTGATAGAAATCAATTATCTTGATAAAATGTCAAAATTCTTCACAGAAATTCAATTGTTTTTCGGAATTTTAATAAAATTCTTTGCAAAATGAAATTATTTTCATAAATAACAATATTAATCACGTGAATAAAATTATTTTCAAGAGTAATAAAATTCTTTCCAGAATTTCAATTATTTATAAATTTTTTATCAAATTTCTTCGCAATAATTCAATTATTTTTCTAAATAATCAATTTCTTTTTAGGAATTTAATTATTTTCATAAATAATAAAACTCATTACAGGATTTTAATTATTTTTGATAAAATTGTAATCGAATTCCTCGAGAAATGTAATTATTCTTAAAAATTTGATTAAAATTCTTCAAAAGAATTCAATTATTTAAGAATTTGGTGATAAAATTCTTTATGAGAATTCAATTTTAACAAACATTCAATTATAATAAATTATTTTTTATTTAAAGAATTGAAATTTCGTAGAGTTTTCTAATAAAAATTGATTTAAAAATGAATTTTCAAATGAGCGATTTATTATTAATGAAAATAATTGAATTCTTGTAACGAATACATTTTTTTAAATATATTTTGTTTAAATAATTGAATTCTTTTGAGAAATTTTACTGCTTGTAAAAATAATTGGATTCTTGCGAAAAATTTTATTAGGATTTTAGAAAATATAATTGAATTCTTTTGAGAAACTTTACTGCTTGTAAAAATAATTGAATTCCTGCGAAGAATTTTATTTAGATTTTTGAAAATAATTGAATTTTTTTTTTTTTTTTTTGAAAAATTTTATGGTAATTTAAATTATTATAAAAACTAGTAAAAAATTTAAATTATATACAAGTTGTATAAAGAAATAAATTTTTATCTCCTTTTTGAGGAAAAAAATTCCCCTTTTCACCTTTTTTGAAGAAAAAAAGTACTGTGATGCCTGTTATTGTCAAGAAATTGTCTTTGCAAGTTTCGGAAAGTTGCACTGAGTACTTGAATTTGCCAATAATTGAAAAAGAGTCAATCAACGACATGATTTTAAATGAGTATTAAGTACAGTCCTTGTGACAAAGCCCTTACAGCATCGGGGGCACAAATAAGGCCTTTCGCCACTGTGATACCTTTTATGAACAACTAAAGTTGATCGTTGAGTAAAAGCCTTTCCGCATTGATCACAAGAATATTTTCGTTCACCAGTGTGCGTCACGCTGTGTGTCCTTAAAAGTGTTTCGCACGCAAAACATTTACCACAAACCTCACAAGTATAAGGTTTTTCGCCCGTATGCGATCGTGTATGAATTTCCAAGCCCTTCGCAGTTTTCAATTCCTTTCCACAAAGTGCACAAAGATAACGTCGCCTCTCAACAGTTTGCACCGTATCCGAATGACCCTTTATTTTATGTTGCTTCAACATTGAACGATATTTATAAACTTTCCCACAAATATCACATTTATGCTCACGTGCTGTCTCCTCATTTTGTGTTTCTATTGTTTGTTGATTATAATGATACAATTGATTGTGTTCCCTGAGTGTGTAAACATCGTCGAATGTGGCGCCGCACGCATTACATTGATGAAATTGCATAAATTCATGCATTGCCGTGTGTGTCATTAAATCCTCCTCACGATTAAATACTTCGCTGCAAATTTCACAAATAAATTTCATCTCCTTGTGTAAACGTTTAATGTGTCGTTCAACGTCAGATTTTGATACGCCCATGAAATCACATTTATTGCAAGGCACTATTTTTGGTGTATGTGATTTTTTCACGTGAGCATTTAACATAAATTGTTGTGGATATGTTTTACCACAGTGATCACATTTAAAGGGTCTTAATATTCCGTGTTCTATTCGTAAATGTGCCACTAATCTCGTGACAAAGTGGAATTTTTCCCCGCAAAATTCGCATGTTTTCTCACCACTGCTCTCAAATCTAGAAAAAAAGAAAAATTAATTAAAATCATTTTTTTTTAAATTGAAAGCTTATTTTTATACATAAAATTAAAATGAGATTTTAAGTTAAAAATTTATTTAATTTAAAACTTTGTTAATTTTTTTTTAAATAGAGAAATATTTACTTTTCATCCACTCTTTCGATTGTGTCTTCAAGTTTAATCTTGTACTCCTCAGTTGCAAGTTGAACATCATTTTCCCAGTTTCTGTAAAGAAAAAAAAATTGAAAATTTGCAAAAATATTATTAAAAAATTCTTAAATTATTATTTTTAATTATTTTTACGAGTATTTAATGATTTTTTGATAATAAAAAATTTTTTAGCTTCTCTCCATTAGAAGAAATTTTTCTACTTCTCCTTCTTCTTTTATTTCGTTTCTTCATCAAAATTTCCATAATTTTTAATAATCCTTAGCGATTATATTCCCAATTACGTTTTTCTCTAGACTTCTTAACAAATTATTGTTGTAATTTTTTTAATTATTTAAATTAATTTTTTTTAAATGCAGCTTTTCTTCATATTTTTTTCTTCATGAAAATTTTCACAATTTTTATTAATCATTAGCGATTATATTCTTAAATAATTATTTTGTTAAAATTTGTTAACAAACTAATGTTACAATTTTTTAAATAATTAAATTAATTTGATGTAAATTAATTTTCAAAAAATTTAAACTTCTCTCCGTAAAAAAAATTTCTTCTTGTTTTTTTCTGCTCTTAAAAATTCCCACAATTTTAATAATCCATAGCAATTATATATTCTCAATTATTTATTTTGTTTAAATTTTTTAAAATTATTATAGTTTTTTTAATAATTAATTTAATTAATTTAATTTACATATTAAATTGTTTTTTTCTTCATAAAAATTTCCACAATTTTTAATAATCCATGGCGATTATATTCCAAATTATTTGTTTTGTTTAAACTTTTTAACAAATTGTTATAACTTTTTTCAATAATTAATTAAATTAATACAATATGTACTTAAATTAAATTAATTCAATGTAAGATCCTTAAAATAATTTAATGTAAATTAAGTAAACTGATTCAAAGTAAATTAATTTAAAAAAATAGACTTAGAGAATTGAAAATTAAATAATATTTTCCAAAAATTTAGAATTTAAAAAAAATGAAATTAATTCAACGTAAATTAAGTAAATTGATTCAACGTAAATTAATTTTAAAAAATTGACTTAGAAAATTGAAAATGAAATAATATTTTCCAAAAATTTAGAATTTTATAAAAAATGAAATGAATTCAACGTAAATTAATTAAATTAACTCAACGTAAATTAATTTTTAAAAATTGACTTAGAAAATTGAAAATGAAATAATATTTTCCAAAAATTAAGAATTTTCTAAAAATGAAATTAATTCAACGTAAATTAATTTTAAAAAATTAACTTAAAGAAATTGAAAATTAAAAATTATTTTCCAAAAATTTAGAACATTGAAAAAACTAAATTAATTCAATTCTATTAATTATTTAATTCGTTCATTATTGTTATTATTTATTAATTATTATTTTAATTAATTTTTTAACTTAATTTAATTAATTATTCTTCTAATATTTAATTTTTTATATTAGGTAGTTATAATTGAATACAAAAAATATTTTTCAAAAATTCTGAATTTTTAGAAAATTTGTTAAAATATTTGCAATAAAGATTGAAAATTGTAAATTAAACAGTTTGAAACTTTATAAATTATTTTCTAAAATAAATGACGAAATATTATTTCATTAAAAATTAAAAATTTAAATTTAAAAAAGAATTAAGCGAATTTTATTTAATTTGAATACATTCGGAACTTTTGGGTCATAAATAAAAAAGTAATTTTACTAAAATATCAATAATTACTGTTAAAAATTTTTTTTTAAGTTAAAATTAAAAAAAACATAAAAATAAACTGTAAAATTCTAAATTTCCATTTGAATAATCAGAAAATGTAAAATTTGAAATAGAATTTGAAAACAGACGGAGTAAAAATTTTTTTTTTATTTTACGATATTTTTTTTAAATTAAGAATTAAAATTTATTATTGAACTGTAAAAAAAAGATTCACGTAAATTATATAATATTATATAATTAAAAACAATTATTTATAATTTTATATTATTATTTTTGTTATATATAAAAATAGAATAATCGAGTAGAAAATTTTCAATAATTAAATTTATTGACAAGTACAATGGGATTTTGTTATAATACGAAAATGAAAAAAAAATACAATTTTTTTATAAATTAAGTCCCTTTTGGTATTGGAATTTATTTTTACTTTTAGCATTTATTTTACTACTTATATTACATATATTTACAGTAGTAAATAATCTTAGTAAATAATTTGCAATAACTTTGCTTAAATTTTATTTATGGCGGTATTTTTTTAAAATATATATTTGTATTGTGTTTAAATTCTAATTTTGTTTTAAATATAAATTTATATTATTTAAAATCTAATTTTTCTTTTAAATACAAATTTTTCTTTAGTAATTTTTCTTTTAGATAAAAATTTTTAATTTAGTAATTTTTCTCTTAGATACAAATTTTTAATTTACTAACTTTTCGTTTAGATGCAAATTTTTAATTTACTAACTTTTCTTTTAGATACAAATTTTTATAAATACTAATATTTTTTTAAATATAAATTTATATTATTTTTCTTTGAATTTTAATATATATTTATAATATTTAAATCCCCATAACAAGAATGATATAAACGATATTCATAACGTTGAACTATAGACGATGTAAAATTTACTTAATATAATTAGGGAACGAAAATAATTTTTTTTATATTTTTTGTTTTTTTAGTTTCATAGCCTCATGAGCGTATTTTTTTCAATTTAGTTTGTGTTTCAAGTATTAATTTTTTGTTTCTTGTTTACTTAATAGAAAACAAGGTTTTTAATCAGAAATTACTTTTCTAAGTCGCGAGTGACTAATTTACAAACAAATATGAAAATGAAAAAAACTTTCTCTTAACGTACGATTTTCTTTTTTTTCGCAAAGAGAACAAGAATATAAACGAAAATGTTGAAATAAGAAAAAAAATTGAGAAAAACACGAATTATTTCAACCACAAGAATTATTGAACGATAACATTTTTCTGAAACACGAAAAAATGGTGAATAACCAAAAAGGTATTTTATTTTCTTTTTTTCTCGTATTTTCTTCTCTCCAATCTTTTTCTCTTCTTTCGCCGTCTTTTTGGTACTGCGTTATTTCTCCTTTCAAGAAATTCTTTTTCATGCAGATTCAGTTCCATTTCTTCTATTGTATATCCAATGTTTGAATTCTTTTCCCCATTGACAGAATTTACTCGTTGATTTTCATTTTCGGTATTCTCTAAAATATCCTCCAAAATATTATTATCATCATCATTTTCCACCATTTTCAAAATATTCTCCTCGTTTGTGTTCATTTGCAAAATATTCGCTTCATTCTCGACAATTTCCAAAATGTTCGCCTCATTCGTGACAATTTCCATAACGTTCGCTTCAATTGTGTCGATGAGTTGATTCGCATCGTCATTTTGTTCGGAATTAACAGTTTCCTCTTCGATTGAATTGATTTTATTTTCCACGTTGTTTTCTGTTTTGTTTGTTTTCCCAATTTGTTCGGCGACAGGTTTTTCGAGGTCTTTGTTTACTTTATTTTCTTTATTCGCTTCTTGATTCACTTCTGAATTCAGTTCTTGATGCACTTCTGGATTCAGTTCTAGATTCGCTTCTTGATTCGCTTCTTGATTCGCTTCTGGACTCACTTCTTGATTCGCTTCTTGATTCACTTCTTGATTCACTTCTTGATTCACTTCTGGATTCACATCTTTATTCGCTTCTCGATTATTTTCTTCCGGATCATCAACTTCTTGATTTTCGTGATTTACTGAATTATTCCCATTTTCGGTGGTTTCGCTATTTTCCTCCACGTACTGATAGGCATCATCGGGCAATTCCCTGAGAATATCGTTAATAAATACACAAGGCATGTGAGGCAGATCGCCGGGATGTGATTTTCGATGCGCACTCAAACCGGGTTTTTGTGTAAAACTTTTCCCGCAAATATCACAAACATAAGGTCGTTTACCAGTGTGTATCAATAAATGCTGACGAAGTGTATTACTTTTTGCGAATGATTTCGAACAAATACTGCATTTATAAGGTTTTTCGCCCGTATGCTGACGCATGTGACTCTTAAGATCCGATTGAATGTCAAATTTCTTGCCACATTGTTCACAAACAATTGTTTTCATTCTGTGCGTCTGTAAATGACGACAGTAAATTGCCCTTGTTTCCAGAACTTTATCACACTGCTTACAAGTGTATTTCTTTTGCGAATGAGAATAATTAATGTGACATTCGAGAGTGTAGTAATTCATGAATGCTCTACCGCAAAAATCGCAGAGAACACTGCTGTTGGTTTCGGTTCTGTGATCTTGATCCATGTGCGATTGGAGGGAATCAGAAGTGTTGAAAGCACGATCGCAATTTTCGCACGGGAAGCGATATTCCTGGCAATGAGCACGTAGACGATGGATTTTGAGATTCCATAAATTACTGTGGAAGTAGGAACAAGAAGTGCATTTGTAGCCTTTGATATTGTGAATGTCCTGTCTGTGCATTTGAAGCAGAAAGGGAAATGGGAAGACAACGTCGCATATTTCGCAAACATTTTTTAAATGTATCCAGTGTTTGACTAGATCCGCATAGGAATTGAATTCACAATTGCAATGATCGCAGGGATAATTCTCGTTTAAGGGTAAATTTTCAATGTCCTCGTTCACTTGGAGAATTACTTTTGGTGTCAATTCGGATGTTTTGTACTTTTTCCCGTCCTGCGTGATTTCGGTTCTTGAATCTTTGAATTCTAGATTTGCAAATATGTCTGGTAGATATTCGTGAGATGGCGTCGGGCTTCCAGCGTATTTTTCTTGATTACTGGAAGTTGATGGAAGCTGAGAGTTTGACGATGAAACAAGGCCGTCGATTACTAGAATATTTTCTTTGGAATCGATCGATTTTTTCTCAACTAGATTCGAATTTGCGTTTCCTTTTTGATTCCTTTCTGGTTCCGTGGTGTTTCCAACTTTTGTCAGAATCGAATCGCTGATATCAATCGGATCTTGCTGCACTTGTGGTTCGTGGGTCTCTGTGTCGCGAAATTCTTCCCACAGGATTAATTCTTTTCTGAGAACTTCTGTAGAGGGTACGACAAATTTTCCCGACGTCTTTGGATGAATCACACCGATTTTTGTCAATGGTTTCAAAATTTGGTACTTCGACGTATTCCCTTCTTTTACGTTTTCATTCGATTTTATTTCTCCACCTAGAATTTTCTTGATGACAAATTTTTCTCGATTCGCATTTTCCGACAGAGCAGGTAGATTGAATATTCCCCGATTAGTCTGAATCTGTTGATTTGGTTTACGAATTAAGTAAAATTTCTTCGATATTTGATTCGGAAATTGAGTTTCAAAATTCTTTTTCTCCTTTGGATTGACAATTCGAACGATTGTTCGTTGAACGAACGGTTTTGGTATTGTTTCCGTATTATTTTCCATTTTGCTTCGATCTTCCAATTCGACAATGGGTTTTACTCTCAAAATTTGTCTCTCTCCTGGGTCAATAGAATTTTTTTCCTTTAATTTTCTCTCATTCTCAAGTTCCTTTCTTCTTTCATTATAAAGTCGGACTTGTTCACGTTTCTTTTCGGTTGGTTTTCTTTTAGACCATTTTGTTCTTTTACTCGCTCGACTTCTCCTCTTGACGGCTCTTAACATTGCCTCGGACATTTTTTTACATTTCTCCTCAACTTCAGTTTTCCTAAAACAAAAAAAAACAAAGGAATATTTATTACACTGAATTTGCAAACAATTTTTCTTTTTCTTTATACTTACTTAAATGCAAAATCGAATTAGTTTTTTCCGCAAAATTTATCTTTTACCCGATTCCCTCGTAAAATAAAAATGAGACGATAAAATCGAAGAGATGTTAAATTCTACGATTAAAAATATAGGAAATAAAGTTCTTGAAGTTATTTATTTTTTTTTTTTAATTACAACTGTAAGAAAACTTTTACAAAACAATTTTCGTTGGGGGAATATAAAAACAATGAATATTGTGTTTTTGTACAAAAATCATCGCACTTTGTGTCTTTTTTGTAATTTAAATTTAATTTAAATATTTTTCATCAACAATATACTAATAATAGTTTAAACAAAAATTATAAACGAGAATTTCTTGAAATGAAAATAAATGAAAATGAGTATAAAAAATAAAGCAAATTTTTAGTGACTGGTTTTTCTTTTTAATTTTTATGGATCTCAAACTTCAATTTCCATTTTAATGTGAACTTGTCCACCTTCGATTTTTTTGACATCTTTATTATCTTCGGTTTTGTTGGTATCGGTAGTTAATTTTTTGTCACTCTCCTTATCACTAGAATTTTTGACTTTTTGACTTTCTTTTTTCTCCTCTTTTTTTTCTTTAAAATTTTTCTTTTTCTTCTCCACCGTCTCGTCTGCAGTCTCGTCTTCCTCAAAATCCTTATCATCGTTCTCGGTTTTTTTTCTCTTCGCTCTTCGCTTACGTTCCCAATTTTGCATGAATTTCTGAAGAATATGTTGAACTGAAGTTGTCGGCGCCGGTGGCAATGGTCCCGGATGAGATTTCCGATGAAAATTGAGATTTGACTTTTGAATAAATGTCTCCTGACAAATGTCACATGCATAAGGTCGTTTACCAGTGTGAAGCAATAAATGTTGATGCATTCCTTGTTTTGTCGTGAAATGTTTATTGCAAACCATACAGGGAAATGGTCGTAGATCGTGATAGATTCTCATGTGGGAATTTAATTTACGACTGTCGGGAAAGACTTTTGTGCAAAATGGACAGGGATATTTTTTGTGTTTACGTTGCATGTGAGCTTCCAAATTTTCCTTTCGTACAAATGTTTTTTTACATTTTTTACATTGAAATGGCGTTGGTGTATGATGAGTTCTCACATGACGAGCCATTGTATATTGACTGCATTTTAGTCCACAAGTTGTACATTCAATTTGTACAATATTGGTGTGAATTCGTTTCATGTGCTCACGCATTCCTCTTTTGTATTTAAATACTTTGTCGCATAAGTCGCAGGGAAAATTTGTTGGATTCTCCTCTAATAAAACACATTCGAGTGGTAATGGTGGTTGATTTGAATTGTTCTCCTCATTTTTCCCAGAAAGACTGAATGGATTTTTGCCAAAATTCTTATTTATTATTATTGGTGTATTGGGGAAATTAATTTGAATTCGATTCTCTTGATTTATATCGTGTTCGTCGATTGCCAGTGGATTCACGACATTATCCTCCTCAATTAATTTATCATTGGAATCATCATTATCATCGTCGACGTCATCATTGTCGTCATTTTCGATCCATTCGTCTTTACATTCCACTTGAAATTCATTGTTCCGTTGATAAAACGTTTCATTTGCCCACGACTTGCAGACGATCTTCATACTAAAACAGAATAAAAACGAATTAGATAGGAGGAAAAATTTCACAAATATTAGAGAAAAAGAACTTAAAAATAATTTTATCATCAGTAGATGATAAAATTATTTTTAAGTATTTAAATATCTATTTAAATTATCTCTATTTCAATCGAGAGGGTCCATATTCAACATACATCGGAGTAAAAAGAAAAAATTTATTTATCAATTTACAAAAATTCTATGTACATGATTTTTCTTTCTACAAACTTTAGAGAATATGGAAGAAATAAATTGATTTTTATTTTACTTTATCTAACAAAAATTAAGCATTAGCAACTAAATTATTCGGAAGTATTGTCACTTTTTCATTTTTAGAATTTATTCTTCCATTTATTAAACAAACTTTTATTTAGAAGAAATTATTTCGAAATATATTTTTAGCAAAATTATATTCGTTACTGTATATGAAAATATAAACGCAGACTTTTGATAATTATTAATATACAATTGTATTTTGTGTAGAGAATGGAAAAATAAAGAATATTTCGATTTTTAAACTAACTTAATTAAATTGGTAACGTGACATTGGTTTTTTATTACATTAACAAAATATCGTTTAGTGATTATTAAACAAAACACGCTTATTACAAAACAAATAATAAATAACTTAAATTTACTCCAATCGGAATTCATCAAAATTTATCAATTACCTGGAAAATCGTGTAATTTTTTTTGAAAGACTCATTTCTAAAAAATTAATTTCTATAAATTAATTTCTATTCATTAATTTCCATAAATTAATTTCAATGAATTAGGTTCCATATATTAATATCTATGAATTAATTTGAAAAAATTTTTCCATAAATGACTTTCTATAAATTAATTTCCACGAACTAATTTCTATGAATTAATTTCCATAAATTAATTTATGGAATAGAAATAAATTTCTACGAATTAATTTCTACAAATTAATTTCTATGAATTAATTTCTACAAATTAATTTCTATTAATTAATTTCTACAAATTAATTTCCATAAATTAATTTATGGAATAGAAATAAATTTCTACGAATTAATTTCAACAAATTACTTTCTACGAATTAATTTCTATACAAATTAATTTCTATAAATTAATTTCTAAGAATTAATTTTCATAAATTAATTTGTGAAATAGAAATTAATTTCTATAACTTAATTTATAAAACTTAATTTGTTTTCATTAAAAAAAAATTCTATAAGAATTAATTTATAAATATTTATTCGTTTTCATTTAATAAAAATTAATTTCTACGAATTAATTTTTGAATAATAAACTTCATTACATTAATTTTTATAAAACGAAAACTAATTAATTTTTACAAATTAATTTCCATAAATTAAGTTTTATAAAACGAAAACCCACTAATTTCTAGAAATTAATTTTTTATGATTCAATTTTCTATAAATCAATTCCTATGCATTAATTTCGATAAATTAATTTCTATAACTAAATTTATAGAAATTAATTCGTTTTCATTTAATCAAAATTAATTTCTGAAAAATAAATTTGTAAAAAATAATTTTTATAAAACGAAAACCAATTAATTTTTACAAATTATTTTCCATAAATTAATTTTTATAAAACGAAAACGAATTAATTTTAAAAATTAATTTCTTTGAATTAATTTCCATTAAACGAAAACTAATTAATTTCTAGAAATTAATTTTTATGAAACGAAAACTAATTAATTTTTAAGAATTAATTTCGATGAATTAATTTATATAAAACGAAAACTAATTAATTTTTACAAATTAATTTTTATAAAACGAAAACGAATTAATTTTAAAAATTAATTTCTTTGAATTAATTTCCATTTAACGAAAACTAATTATTTTCTAGAAATTAATTTCATTGAATTAATTTTCATAATTTAATTTTTAATAAACGAAGACGAATTAATTTCTATAAAGTAATTTCTAGAAATTAATTTTCATAAATTAATTTTTATAAACAAAGACGAATTAATTTATATGAAACAAAAACTAATTAATTTATAGAAATTAATTTTTATAAATTAATTTTTATATAACGAATAGGAATTTATTTCTAGGAATTAATTTCTGTAAATTAATTTCTATAGATTAATTTCCATAAAATAATTTCTGTAAATTAATTTCAATGATTTAATTTCTGTAAATTAATGTTAATCAATTAATTTTTGTGAATTAATTTTCTACAAATAATTTCAATGACATAAAATAAAAAATGTTTGCTGCTTTTAAAATTGTTCGCGTCGAAATTAGTGAATTTTGAATTAAATCGGTGAATTCGGAATTCGAATGAATTATTGTTTCGATTCATGTTTCATTTGTTGAATGTGTTTGCACAATAAAATTTCCCTACTGTATCCAACGCCGCAAACTAAACAAACTTTTGTCCTCAAATGCGGCTGATAACGAACCTGAACCGATTCAGTTGAGGGAAATATAAGTTGTCCCAATGATTGAAAGGGATTTTTTAACGTAACAGTTTGTGGTTTTATATTATTTCTCGGCGGTCCAATTGGCACGTAACGTCCCTCAATTCTAGGCGCCACTTTACCTTTTTTCGGCAAAATTGGAATAAATTTTGTCACATGCTTCTCTTGTGCGTGCGCGAGAATTTTACTTTGCGATGATAAATACCATTTACAAATTTTACACTGATAACCCGTTTTTAAATGTACCGATTCCATGTGTCGCCACATTTCATTGCTCGTATTTTGAAAGCCACAAATTTTACATATCAATGGTCGTAGTTTGTCGCCGGTTATTATAACATGACGTGCTCTCATGTGAAACCACATGTTACGAATATTACCATAGTCCTTACATTTAAAATCACATTCACCGCAAACGTAGGGTAATTTACGATGAATTTTTTTTACATGACCCTCTAAAAATGCATAAGTGACAAATTCGACATTACAAATTTTACAGACAAAACGATTATTAAAATTATGCTCCTTATTGTGTTTGTCGGTGGTAATTTTATCGGCCTCAGTGAATTCGCAATGTTCACATAAATAAAGGGCTCGTGATTTTCTCAAATTATCCAAATTGCTGATTTCAATAATGTTTGCTGGTGATGTTAATGCTGATGATAATATTGATGACGATGGCAATAATGTTGATGATTCTTCAATTGACTCGTTTTCCAGGTACTTTTCCTCAGAAATAAATAATGGATCTCCCCATATTAAACTGAAACAAATAATAAAATTAAATTTTAAAAAAGTGAATTGATTTTAACTTTGCAAAATGATATGAACGAAAATTTTTATTTACATTTATGAAAGAAAAATAGTTTCGTTTAAAAATTGGTTTTTTCTTTTATTTAGCAAACAAAATTACATTCAACTTTGCTCTCTTGAGGGAACTGTTTATCTTCTTTCGTTTTGAATTTAATTTTTAAAGCCAGTCAATATTGAAAATTCGATCAAAATTCTGCTTTCTGAAAAAAAAGAAAATAGAAAATATTAGTAAAAATTTTGTGAAAAATTAACAATAGAAAAATATACTTATCTTTCTTTGTCGATTTTCGTTCGTCCATACTTGATTTTCGAATTCAAAAATTAAATACAAAATACAATTTGAATAAAAAATAATTATTAATAAATAAATAAAAAATTAAATTAAATTAAAAATAAATACAAAATTGAGTAAAAGATCAATAATAAAAATTATGTTCTTGATTTTTTTTATTCTTTTTCCATATGTACAAGTTTTTGCAAAAATACTTTCTGACAATTTTTTTTTTCGTGAATTTATATTTCATAGAAATATGAAATTTATGGAAGTTTTTTTCCGCCACAATTTTCCTTTTTTTATTTATTTTAATTACAAGAAATTAAATTCAAATCTAAATCTTAATAATATTTAAGTCTCTCTTGATTTAGAAAATAGTTTTCTTAATTAAATTTTCTATTTTTGAGAAATTCTACTGTTTCTTTTAAAGTAAATGTAACATTAATTTATTTTGTATAACAATAAAGAAGAAATAATTCGATTTTTATGCAAAGTATAAATTATATTATAAACTAAATATTTAGAATTATTATCAGTGAAAATATCTACATTAAACCTGTTTTAATATAAAATAGAAAAAAAAATTTTAATTTGTTATATTTCGGTAAAAATCTATTTTCAAGTAGAAAAAAGTTTTTCAACTATATAGAAGAAAATTTTTTTTTTCTCAATCGTTGTAAATTTTCGCTAATGTTGAATATTTATTAAATAATATTGTGAATAATCTTGGGATTAATATTCTTTCTCTAATTTTCCCATCATAATTTATTTTTTCTATTCTCTTTGAACTCTATTATTTTTTGTGAAAAAAGTTTTGGACGTATTTTCTTTACTATTGTGCGAGAATTTTTGATATTTTTTGTTTAAGAGAAGGACATATCGAAATTTTTAATTATATCATGAAAATATAGTTTAAGTATTTCGTAAAATTATTTTTAAGGTAGTTTTTTTGTGCGAGGAATTCAAATGCTCATAAAATAAAATCGATTGGAAAAAATTCCAATCTTTTGGAATTTTTTATTTCTTTTAAAATTGGTAGATTTTGAAATCCATAATTGTAATTTTGCAGAAAATATGTTTTTGTATAAAAAAAATTGACGAATGAAAAAATTACTTTTTGGAACTTTTGGATCATTTTTCTAAAAAAAACTGTTTTTGGACTGAAAATGATAAAAAATACAATTATTGTTCTATTTGTTTATTTAAAAATTCATTTGCTTATTTTTTAAATAAAAAACAAAAAATATTAAATATTTTTTAAATTTAAACAATAAAAAATATTTAACAAAATAATGATCTGAAATTGGTTAGAAAAATAAACAAATGAACTTTCAAGTAATAAATTGAATAACAATAGAATTTTTACCAATTTTAGCAATTTTTGAAAAATAAAAAATACTTTAAAAATAGTAAAAATCAAATTTTTTCATTCGCAAATTTTTTTCTAGTTACAAAAACATATTTTCAAGAAAATTTCTTATGGTTTTCAAAATCTACTAATTTTTAGAAGAAAAAAAAAGTACAAAAAGGGTCAAAATTTTTTCTAATCTAAATAGATCGGAAAATGTTTTCATCCCTTTTATATTTTTTTCTTCTTCTTAATTTAATAGATTTTGAAAACCATAATAAATTTTGTAGAAAATATTTTTGTATAAATAAAAAAAAAAAATTGCTGAATGAAAAATTCGATTTTTATTATTTTTTAAGCATGTTTTATTTTTTCCAAATTGTTTTTATTCTGAAAATAATAAAAAAAAATATTTTTATTCAAATTTTCTATTTAAACCCTAATTTGTTTATTTTTCTGTAACTAATTTCAAAATAGAATTTTTATATAAAAAATATTCAATATTTTTTAATATCAAAAAGAAAAAATATTTTTAATATCAAAATTAAAAAAAGCTTCAAAAATAGTAAAAATCAAATTTTTGATTCGGCACAAAAATATTTTCTACAAAATTTCTTATGGTTTTCAAAATTTACTAATTTTTAGAAGAAAGAAAAATACAAAAAGGGTCAAAATTTTTTGTAATTTCAATCGATCGGAAAATATTTTGACCCTTTTTGAATTTTTATTTTTCTCCACATTATTTAAATTCTGAAATTCATAAATATTTCGTAGAAAATGGTTTTGTATAAACAAAAAAAAAATTGCTGAATGAAAAATTTGATAAACAAATGAGCTTTTAAATAATAAATTTAATAACAATATAATTTTTACTAATTTCAACATTTTTGGTATAAAAACAATTTTTGAAAAGTAAAAAATGCTGAAAAAATAGTAAAAATTAAATTTTTCATTCGAAAATGTTTTTTCTAGTTACAAAAACATATTTTCTACAAAATTTCTTATAGTTTTCAAAATCTACTAATTTTTAGAAAAAAAAATACTAAAAGAGTCAAAAAATTTTCTAATCTCAATCGATTGGAAAATATTTTCACCTATTTTTAATTTTTATTCTTCCTCCAAAATTGGTAGATTTTTAAATCTATAAGTAATTTCGTAGAAAATGTTTTTGTATAAACAAAAAAAAATTGCTGAATGCAAAATTTGATTTTTACTATTTATTAAGCATTTTTTATTTTTTAAATTCTTTTTATGAATATGATAAAAAAATACTATTTTTATTTGAAAACTCATTTGTTTATTTTTCTGTAGCTAATTGCAAATCGGAATTTTTTATATAGAAAATATTAAGTATTTTTTAATACAAAAAAAATATTACATATTTTTAATAAAAAAAATAAAAAATGCTTCAAAGTAGTAAAAATATAATTTCTCCTTCAGCAATTTTTTTCTGCTTTCAAAATCATATTTTCAACCAAATTTGTGGAAATACAAAAACATTTTCTACAAAATTCTTTATAGATTTCAAAATCTACCAATTTTTTGAAAGAAAAAAATACAAAAGGGCTCAAAATATTTTATTATCATTGAATTCCTTTTAAAAAATTATTAATTTTATCAATCATTTAAATTATTTTCTTTATCTAATTAAAAATATCGATATATCGTATTTCGTATTTCAAGATTGTCATTTTCTAAAAATATCTTTGACAAATTTCACCTAACAAATTAAAGAGCCTCGTCTGTTTTATTTTTAATTATTAAAAAAGAAAAATAAGAATAAAAATTTTTTCTCTTCATTTATTCGACAATCTCTTCATTCTCCTCGACACTAAGACTTTCTTGAAATTCCTGTTCATCCAAAAATTCCTGATCGACTTCATATTTCTCCTCATGATGAAATTCATGATGTTGAAATTGTCCTTCATCTTCAATTTCATGTTCGTACAATATTTTCTCATCTTGCAAAATTTCCTGTTCTTCCAAAATTTCCGCATCCTCCAATATTTCTTCGCCCTCGAGAATCTCCTCGCCATTCAATATTTCCTGTTCGTCCAAAATTTCCTCACTATCATTAACATCCAAATCGTCAATATTCACATTTTCCTGATGAATTTCAAATTCCTCGGTTAATTCTTTGACGAGATCGCCAATTGGCATGACGGGCAGTGGCGGATGATTGCCAGGATGTGTTTTTCGATGGCAAATAAGTCCGGGTTTTTGGGCGAATGATTTTCCGCAAATATCACAAACAAATGGTTTTTTACCAGTGTGAATGAGTAAATGTTGTCTTAATTGTGAGCGTCGGGCGAAATTTTTAGCGCATATCATACAGGAATGGGGTTTACTTCCCGTGTGAACGGCCATGTGTCTCTTGAATGAATCTTTTTTCGTGAATGTCTTACCACATTCGGCGCAGACTATTTTCTCTCTCTTCTCATGTTGGGTGATTAAATGTTGATCTAAATTCTCTTGCGTCACCATGCGGCGGTGGCAAATTTGACATTCGAATTTTGGCTTGAAATGCGCCCATTTTTGATGAACGTAAAGTGAGCCGCTATTTTGACATAATTTTCCGCAGATTTCACAAGATACGGGACGCTCTTTATGATGGAAGCGCACGTGATTTGTTAAATCGCCTTTGACTTTGAATTTTTTCGAGCAAAATTTACATTGATGCTCGTATTTGTCGGTGTGCTTGCGAATAAAATGTGATTGGAGAGAGTGCTTTGAACTGCAGACAAAGCCACAAGCGGCGCATGGGAAGAGAAGAGTGTTTGCTGGTTTTGTTGACCAGGTCTCGTGTTTACGCTCTAAATGAGTGACGAAAGATGCTTTCTTCAATGTTCGATAATCACAGACAGAACAAATGAAGGCTCCATTTTCTTGGATGCAAATCTTTTTCTTATGCGTCCAAGCCACGTGTTTGCGGAACGACAACGAATTGTCGAATGTTTCGGAGCAGATTTTACACTTTAGGAGAATTGATGAATTTTCCTCGTCATCTTTTGGTTCGAGTTCATTATCCTCCAAAAACGATTCACACGAATCGAATTCTTTTTCATAAGTTTCGATATTTTCTTCAATGTAATTTTTTTCTTTCGTTGGAGATTTATCACTGTGTCTCGTTTCTGTTGTCTCATTGTCTTTAATAGCATTGATTTGTAAATCGGAATCGATTTTGACTTTTTGTATTGTTATGGTTCGTCCACCGACATCAACTTCGAAAACATTTTCGTTTTCTTTATTGGAATCGTTTGTCATTGTGGGTTTTACGTCTTGTGTAAAATCAGGTTCTTCCTCTTCTTCCTCCAAATATTCTTCATTATCGAACCAAATTTCCTCCTCGTTTGAATAATTCGATAAATTCTCTCCATCATCATCGGATTCAATTTTTGAAATTGTGTTCTCAGTATTATCGTCAATAACTTCCGGTATTTCCTCATTTTCGAAAGGGTTCACGTTTTCAGGTACAAAAGCATAAAAGGGCTTATCGTCAAACTCTAAAATCTGCCATTTTTTCATGATTATCGATTCCTTGCCGCAGATGAACAGCCCGTGATTATCGTCTGATAGTTTGAGCAACCTGAAACATTATTAAATTATTAATATTTTTGTTTTAATCCCCCAAAGAAAAAGAGAGAAAAATTCATCAATTTTTTTTTATATACAGTCTCATAAAAGATTGGGTTGGAAATTAAAAAATAATAATTATTTTTATAGAGAAGATGATTTAAAAAATATTCTTTTTTCGAAATAACTTTTTAAAAAATATTCTTTTTTCTAAATATATTTTTAAAAGATATTCTTTTTTCTAAATATCTTTTTTAAAAATATATTCTTTTTTCTAAAACATCTTTTAAAAATTATTGAAAGTAAAAATTAAAGTGTTGAAAAAAAATTTTTTTTCCAAATCTGCGATAAAGAAAATATAATTCAAATCGGTAGATATTTTGTTAATAGAAAGAAAAATGTGTTCAACACGAACTGATTAAATTAAAATTTCTTAAAATATTTTTACATTTTTTGAACATAGAAATTTATTTATAACTATTAATACTTACAATATATGGCGCATGTTACAATCATTTATATATTTCGAATCACTTTTCTTTCCAATAATCCACATTACTTTTCAACAATGATAAATTGTTTGAATGAAAAATTTTTCGTATATTTTTTTTAGAAAATATTTCTTATGGCAAATAAATTAAATTCAATGATTGTTATTGAAATTATTCTTCCTATTTTTTTTGTTTTAATTATTTTAATTTATTTTTTGATTTTTAATTTTTCACTTTAAGTTAACAATAAAAATATTGACAAAAAAATTGATAAAGAAATTGACAGAAAAATTGACAAAGAAATTGACAAAAAAATTGACAAAGAATTTGACAGAAAAATTGACAATATTTTTAAATATACATTAATTTTAATGATAAATAGAAGTGAATTAAAATAATTAAAATAATTAAATTAAATTATGAAAATACGTAAATAGGTAAATTTTCCATTTTTCATTTTTTTATCACAGTTGAAAAGTGAAAGGGTTTTATAAAAACATTTCTTTCAACTTTTTCTCTCTTCGATAAAATTGTTTCTCTTAATAATAAATTGATAGTCGAACAATAATTATAATTCGCAGAATTTTCTTTGGAAAATATTGTGCTATCGGTATTGTAATATTTCACTTAAAAAAATCGAAGCAACAGAATCATTTACATAAATTATACACTCGAAGTTTTTACACAATTTTTTTTTTACATTTTATAAAAGAGAATTTTATAGTTATTGTATAAAATAGAAAATATTTTTTCCCGCTATCTCGTAAAAATTACAATGCATTTAAACAATAATTAATTAATTTAAACAAAATATGGAGAGAAAAAAATATGGAATTGTCCATAGTTTGGTATACATTTATTTGTATCGTTATTTTGAATTAAAGTCCGTAGAATTTTATTTCATAATTTGAGAACGAAAATATTTTTTGATTATAATATTATAATATATAATATATATATATATATAATATATTTTTTCGTTTCTATTTTTGTTTACAGGGTGGTGCACAATATCAGCGGGAGAAAATCAAATTCGACGATTGAAATATAAAACAAAAATCTGTTTGGTATAACATTCAATTTACTGAAATTAAATTCAGTGAAATTGATCACAATTCACAAGTTTAGTGACGATTATTGTTGCGTTTCATCATGACTTACGGCAAGTTTTTCTTTTTTGTGTTCTTTTTATAAAAGATTATTGTCTACTGTTATTTATACATTCATGGTCATTTTTATTAATGTTATTTTGGAATATTTTTCCAAATTGGAATAAATTTTGAATTCGAATAAATTCCAAAGTGGAATAAATTCCAAATTTTAGATATTTTCATGGAAGCTTAAAGCATTTTTTTTTTTTTTTAAGAATTAGAAAAATTACTTTTGTTTTTTTTCTAATCAAAAGCCAAGAAACATTTTTTTCTCATTTAAAGCTAATTTGAATTTAATTAAATTACTTTTTTTATAATTCTTCTTTGTTTAAAAATTTTAATTTCAATTTAATCACTATAAATTTGATTTTTGGTGACTTATTTATTTCTCAGTTTGGAAGGCACTTTGACAAATTTCACCACTTGGTTGAATTTTAGTTTTTGTCAATATTAAAGGACCAATAATCAAATTTATGGACAATAATTTTTTTTCTGAACATAAATTTCAAGTTTAGAATAAATTCAGATTCAAAATATGAAAAAAATTAAAATTTTAATGAAAATCTTTTCATAAATTCGATTTTTCTCATTAATAGTAAAATTCTTCGCGGAGATTCAATTATGTATTTTAAATTCAATTTTAATAAAATTTCTCCAGAGAATTCAATTATTTTTTAATTTTAATAAATTCTTATCAAAAATTCAATTATTTTCATATAAATAATGAAATTCTTCGTAAGAATTCAATTATTTTGAATATAATTTTAATAAAATTCTTCGCAGGAATTCAATTATAATAAAATTTCTTGAAAAAATTCAATTTTTTTCAATTTTAATCAATTTTTCTCAAAAATTTAATTATTTTCATAAATTATAAAATTCTTCAGATGAATTCAATTATTTTGATTATAATTTTAACAAAATTCTTTGCAGGAATTAAATTATAATGAAATTTCTCCAAAAAATAACAAATTTTCTCAAATTTAATAAATTCTACACAAAAATTAAATTATTTTCATAAATAATAAAATTCTTCGCAGGAATTCAATTATAATAAAATTTCTTGAAAAAATTCAATTTTTTTCAATTTTAATCAATTTTTCTCAAAAATTTAATTATTTTCATAAATTATAAAATTCTTCAGATGAATTCAATTATTTTGATTATAATTTTAACAAAATTCTTTGCAGGAATTAAATTATAATGAAATTTCTCCAAAAAATAACAAATTTTCTCAAATTTAATAAATTCTACACAAAAATTAAATTATTTTCATAAATAATAAAATTCTTCGCAGGAATTTAATTATTTTGAATTTAATTTTAATAAAATTCTTTGCAGGAATTCAATTAAATAAAATTTCTCAAAAATATTCAATTTTTTTTCAATTTCAATAAATTTTTCGGAAAAATTTTAATTATTTTCATAGACAGTAAAATTCTTTAAATGAATTAAATTATTTTGAATATCAATTTAAAAAAATTCTTCGCAAGAATCCAATTGTTATCATAAATAATAAAATTCGTCGCATGAAATCAATTATTTTTATGAATAATAAAATTCTTCCTAAAAATTTTCAATTATTTTCAAAATTTTTTATAAAATTTTTTATAAGAATTCAATTATTATTAATACTATTATAATTAAATTTCTTGACAGAATTTAATTATTTACAAAAATTTCCAAAAAATTCTTCAAAATTCTTCTAAATAGAATAAATTCTATTTATTTATTTTTTTTTTGGGAAAAATTGCAATGAAATTTTATTTATTTATCAATTATTTTCATAAATAATAAAATTCTTCAGAGGATTTTCCAATTATTTTCTAAGATTTTGTACAAAATTCTTTTTGAGAACGCAATTATTATTAATACAATTAAAATTTAATTCCTCGAAAGAATTTAATTTTCAAAAATATCCATAAAATTCATCTAAACAATTTAATTTTTTTTCAAAAATTGCAAGAAAATTTTATGCGAGAATTAAATAGGTGAATTTTTAAATACATATTTAATAGAAAAATTTTTAAATTGTTCAAAATTTTATGAAAAAGTGAATTTCAGAAATAATTCAGGTGAATTTTTTTTCATTCAATAAATAATTGAATTCTTAAGGAACTTTTTCGAAAATTATTAAAATTAATTAATTGACAGAAGAATTTTTCCTTTTAAAATTGACGAGCAGAATCAACTTGAATAATTTCACAATAAGAAATTTATTTATTTATTTAAATTAAAAATAAGAGAGAAAATTTTGTTTCTTGCTAATGAATTAAATTTTTCGATTTTAGAAAAGGAATTAGAAAAAAAATTCTTTAAGAAAGTTCTCCGGCCGCTAAGTAACATTTCCTGAAAATTTTGAAGAAAATCGATTTTTGCCGGAGTGGCAGCCGGAGAAGATCCTTAAAAATTTTTTTTTTAAATTTTTTAACGTTTCTCTAAATTAACAGCCAGAGAAGATCCTTGAAAAATGTTTTCAAATTCTCTAACGTTTCTCTAGAGTTAAAAAAAAATAGAAAGAGATAACAAAAATAAATCTAATCAGTCTAACAAAATAGGCCTTATGAGTTCCTTGACAATATCGGAAATTGGTATCGTTTGTAAAGGTGGAAGTGGGCCTTTATGTGATTTTCGATGAGAAATTAATCCCGAACGTTGAGCGAAACTTTTTTTACAAATATCACATTCGTAGAGTCTCGCTCCAGTGTGAAGTAGAAGATGTTGCGTTAAACTGCTGGTACGAGCGAATGATCTTTGGCAAATTGAACACGAATATGGTTTGTCACCCGTATGCGTTCGCATATGATTTCGCAAATCAAAATTCTCCGCAAATATTTTTCCACATTCCTCGCAAACGCATTTTTCCTTATTGATATGTTGCGTGATAATATGTTGATTCAAATTCTCCTGCGTTGCTAAATGTTTATTACATTTTGTACACTTGAATTTTGGCTTGAAATGATTGTGTTTCTGATGCATGTACAATGAATGACTGTTGCGCATTTCTTTACCACAAATATGACAATTTACGGGTAATTCACGATGATGAAGTCTTATGTGTGTCGTTAAATCGCCACGTAATTTAAATGGTTTTCCACATTCCTTACATAAATATTCACATTGTTTTGTGTGTTTACGAATTAAATGCGCACTCAACGCTTCGATACGAGTGCATTTCACACCGCAGAGAGTACAGGAAAAATCGCCACTCCTCAATGCTGCTGTTTTTATTTCGCGTATTATTTTCTTCTTCTCGAATTTCTCCTCTTCGCTGGTTGCTTCCAGGATTATTTCCTCTTTGTCATTTTTATTGTAGAGCTTGATGTTTGATTTGAATTTTTTCCCTTGAATATCGTCGATTAATTTTGTCTCCTCGTCGAAATGAATTTTCTCTTTGTCATTTTTATTGTAGAGCTTGATGTTTGATTTGAATTTTTTCTCTTGAATATCGTCGATTAATATTGTCTCCTCGTCGAAATGAATTTCTTCTTTAATGTGAGCCTCGATATCGAGTGAATTCACTTCATTCACTTCATTCACTTTATTGTTAGTGAATGATATTCCCTCGTTCGTTGACCAATTTGAATCTGAATTTATTTCCTTCATCCACGATGGTAGACTGAAGTAATTGTGATCATTGTCCAAATTAGAATTGTATTTACCCATTATTTTTTGCCTCGTTATTTCGTTGGGTATTGTTGGAATTTCAAGAGGATCACGTTCCTTTATTATTGGCATCAGTTTCCTCGTGAATTTAAGAATTACAAATTTTGGCTGCTTTCGACTATCGAATTTTCCATCGTTGAGCCTAAAACAGGAAATATATTTTATTAAAGATTTTTTTTTTGTTCTTCTTTAGGGGAAAAAAATGATTATTACTTACATGAGGATTAGATTTAAAATCAAAATAGAATTGATTTTTTTAAAAATTACACCGAAGATGGTTAAATTTTGTTTTTAGGCAATTTTTTGAATTTTCGACTCCTTTTCTTTTTTTTTAACTCCAAAGGAAAAAAAATTAAAATAATTTCTAAAATAGATTAATTTTAGTGGGTAGACCAAATAGGCACTATTTCTTTGAAAAATAATTTTATTTACTCTCAATTAGAAAATTATAATTATAATTATAATTATGAAATTAAATTATAATCAAAATCTACATATTTTTTAAAATAATTTTTTACAAAATCGAATTGTAAATTTGTAATTTTGTAATTTTGTAATTTCAAGTTCCATTTCTGAGTATTTCTTCATTTCTGAGCAGATTTTGGGAAAAATTCCGGAACGACCTAAAAATAATAAGAAATAGTTAGTAAGAAAATAGTCTAAAGAGCAAAATAATTTTATTTTTTGAAAAAATTTACTTACCAAATAATTGAAAAGGCTGACAAACAAATTCTAATAGAGACATTTTTTTAGAATACTCATTTTTTTCAATAAAAACGAAATTTTTCATTTTTTCCAATTTTATTACAAGGCAAATAAAATATATGAAAATTTTTCATTTCCATTTTTTTTGGTACAAAAATTCTTATTTTTAATTCAATATAATAATTTTAATTCATAAATAAATTGCTAATAAATATTACGAATTAAAAACATTTTTTAAATTTAATATTTTTATTAAATAAAATTTTATTATTTTAATTGTTACAAATACTAATAATTTACATCGTTTTATCTACAATGTTACATAAAAAATTTTAATATATTTTAATACATTTCGATATACAAAAGCAGTTAATAATAAACAATTTACGTTTTCTAGTCTTATTTTTTATACACAAAGCGAACAATTTTTTTTTAACTATGTCGAGTAAATATTTTTAATTTTCCGTAAAATTATTTTTATTTTATTCTTTCGTGAGGAATTCAATGAAAAACAAAATCAAATGAATTAGAAAATATTTTTACCACTTTTGTATTTTTATTTCTTCTCGAAAATTGGTAGATTCTGAAATCAATAAGGAATTTTGAAGAAAATGTTTTTGTATTTACAAGAAAAAAATTGTCAAATGAAAAGTTTTGTAGAAATTATATTTTCGTAACAAGAAAAAAAAATTGGTGAATGAAAAATTTGATTTTTAGTATTTTTTTCAAGCATTTTATATTTTATAAAAATTGTTATTATACCAAAAATGCTAAAATTGGTGAAAAATTCTATTTTTATTCAATTTTTTTATTTGAAAGTTTATTTGTTTATTTTTCTAATCAATTTCAGATCATAATTCTTTAAATATTTTTTAGTATTTTTTTTTATATTAAAAAATAATTAATATTTTTTATATTAAAAAATTATTAATATTTTTTATATTCAAAAATTATTAATATTTTTTATATTCAAAAATTATTAATATTTTTTATATTAAAACATAAAATTATATCTTTTATATTAAAAAATACTTAATATTTTTTATAGAAAAAATTCTGTTTTAAAATTAGTTCCAGAAAAATAAATCTATGAATTTATCAAATAAAAAAATTGAATAAAAATAGTATTTTTCTTTGATTATTTTCAGGGTAAAAAGAATTTTAAAAAAACAACAAAAAATACTTAAAAAAATAGTAAAAATCAAATTTTTCATTCAGCAATTTTTTTTTCTTTGGTACAAAACATTTTCTGCAAAATTACTTATGAATTTCAAAATTTACCAACTTTTGAGAAAATCTTTTCTCCCCTTTTGCATTTTTTTTTTCATCCAAAAATTGTTAAATTTTGAAAACAAATAAGGAATTTTGGTACAAAATGTTTTTGTATTCACGAATTTTGTTGAAAATATATTTTTATCACTAGAAAAAAATTGCCGAATAAAAAATACGATTTTTAATATTTTTGAAGAAATTTTTAATTTAAAAAAATTGTATTTATACTAAAAATGCTAGAATTGATAAAATTAATTGAATTTTTTTAATTTGAAAGTTCGTTTGTTTATTTTTCTAATCAATTTCAGATCAAATTTTTTTTATATTTTTAAATATTTTTTATTATTTATTATTTATATGAAAAATATTTAACATTTTTTAATTTTTCATATTAAAAAATACTTTTTTTCTATATAAAAAATTATGATTTGAAATTAGTTATAGAAAAATGAATTTTCAAAGAAAAAATTGAATATAAACAGTTTTTTTTTATCATTTTCAGTCTAAAAGCAGTTTTTTCGAAAAAATTGCTTGAAAAATAGTAAAAACCAATTTTTTCATTCGTCAATTTTTTCCCGGGTACAAAAACATAATTTTTACAAAATTACTAGTGAATTTCAAAATCTACCAATTTTACAAGTAAAAAAATTCTAAAAGTGTGGAAATATTTTCCGATTGATTTTATTTTGTGACAATTGAATTTGTCGCAAAAAGTTGAAATCAAAATAATTTCATGAAATATTTAAGATATTTTTTTGTTATATTTAAAAATATTGTTGTATCCTCCCCTTAATATTTTTACTCAGAAAAAAAATTAAAAATATTTTTTTTTAACAAGAAAACATTTGCTTTTCCTTTTTTGGAGACTTAAAAATTATTTCGTATTCTTGAGAAGATCGAAGTCATTTAGACTCGGAAAAAAAATTATAAATATTTTTTAAACAAGAAAACATTTTCTCTTCTTTTTTCGGAAACCAAAAATTATTTCGTATTCTTGAGAAAATTTATTTTTTTTCCTCAGAATTTTCTGATGAATTCGAAATAATTTTTTTTCTCTTGATCGACGTTGAGAAAATTCGCCTTTGAAAATTATTTTGAAGAAAAAAAAAATTATTTTCTAGTCTTGAGAAGTTGGTCGACGTCAAGAGTGGGAATCGGTGGATGTTCCTCGGGATGACACTTGATGTGACTGAGTAAACTGAGCTTTTGCTTGAATTGTTTACCGCAAATGTTGCAAATGTAAGGCCTCAGGTTCGTGTGCGTGAGAAGATGATGCTTCAGTCGATAGCTGCTACTAAATAATTTTCCACAAGTCTCGCAGGCAAATGTCTTTTCACAATGCACAATGGCAATGTGATTTCTCAAACTCCCTTTATTCATAAAACTATTTTTACAAATATCACAGAAGATTCTCTCCTTTTTCGCATGATATTCATTAACATGTTGATCGAGATTCTCCTGTGAGGCGTAACATTTATTGCAAATCGGACAAATGAATGCTGTTCGAAAATGATTGTACTTCTGATGAATGTAGAGCGAGTGTTTATTTTTTGTCACTTTCCCACAAACTTCACAGATTGCAGGCGGTTCCTTGTGATTTAGCCTCGTGTGTGTCGTCAAATCGCCACGAACTTTGAATATTTTCGAACAATGTTTACAGGGGAAGTTAAATTCTTGAGAGTGTTTACGTAGATGATGAACATTCAGTGTCGCTCGACATCGTACTGTAAGACCACAAATTTCACAGGTACATTCCTGGGGTTTTTTTGGGCCGTGTTTTCTCCGATATTCATGACGCTGGATATGTTTAATTAATTTTGTTCTTTTATCGAATTGTTTGCCACACTCGTTACAGGCCATTTCTGTGGACAAATGAATAAGTTGCATATGCTTGATACATTGGCGTTTTTTCTCGAAAACTTGACCACAAGTTTCGCAATAGAATTTCTCTTTTGAATTTTGTTTGTTTTCAATTTCGGAAATTTTATTTACCTCGGGAATTTCTATTGTTCTCTCTGCTTCTCGATTTAAGACAACATTGTGTCGTTGCCGCAAATGATTATTGAGATGATTTTTATTCTTGTAGGAGGTTCCGCAAAATTCACAGGAATAATTATTGCCATCTTGGGCGACTTTAATTTTCACATGAACACTGTCAATGTGCTTGTGAAATTCGATTATATTTTGAAAACTTGTGTTGCAATTTTTACAAAACATTGTACTTTCAGTGGAGAGGGGATCGATTTTTTTGTGACGGACTCTTTTTCGATTTCTTGTTGGCACACCAGATTGGGGATCGGGTTCATTTGGATTTTTGTGTTGTACTCTTATGTGATGTCTCAGGTCGCCCCAGAGTTTATATTGTTTGCCACATTCCTCGCAGGAAAATTCATAATTGTCGGTGTGCATTCGAATGAAATGGGATTTCCAGGTGCTCTTCCAGGAGAAAGTTTTTGAACATATTTTACAGATAAATTTATTTTTATCAACGATTGGTTGTGAATTGTTCAAATCTGTTTCGTTTTGTGTTATTGCGAGTGGATCCTTCTGGGAAATTTCGTTTTCGGAATTATTTTGTGAAACTAAGGAGAACATTTCACTTTCTGTCGATAAGGAATCGTTGGTTTCTTTGTGTCTTACTCGTTTTTTATTTTCCGATGATGATATTCCCTCTTTCAGATCCGTTTCGTCCCTTTTGTGCTGCTTTTTCATGTGATTTCTCAATTCGCCCCATATTTTAAATTCTTTTCCGCATTCTTTGCAGGAGAATTTATAATTATCGGTGTGCTTTCGAATGAAATGGGTTTTTAGTGTTTGCTTACAGGAGAATTTTTTCAAACAAACATTGCAGGTTAATTCGCTTTTCGGTGTAGTTGCTTTTCCTTCATTATTCCTTGGAACTTTTTTCGATTGATTTTTCTTGGCACTTGACGCAAGCCAATTGACATCGATTGGAACGAGAGTTGGAACAATTTTGAATGTTGGATTTTGTGATTTGTTTGTTGAACATTGATTGTTTGGTAATTTAATGTTTGGAATAATTTTATTCACATTCTCGAGTATTTTCACTGGTGGTCCACTATTTGGCATTGGATGAAAATAATTTCCATGAAGTATTATGATATTTTGCAGTCGAACAGTTTTATTTTCTGCAATTCCTTTGGGATTTCCCCTGAAACATAAAATATTTAGAGTTAATAAAATTTGAATACTTTGAACAGAAATTAGTGATAGAATAAAATTTAATTACTTTTCTAGCGAGGAAAAATTTATTCAAATTTTGATTTTTACGAATCAATTTTATCTTTGCTTTTAAGCCGGTAAGGAATTTTGGAATAATCTGAAAGATAAAATAAAGTTACTATTGTTAAAAAAAAATTACTTACCTATCTAAAAAATGAGAATGTAATATTCTACAAACTACAAAAATTCTTTGTTTTTACTTTAAAAATAGTATAAATCATAATGTTTATATTTGAATTCAGAATTTTATTTCTATTTCATTCGAAATAAAAAGTTAACATCAATTTACAAATTTACAGTATTTCTATTTCTAGACAATATTTTTTCTAACGATAACGAAAATAGTTTGTAAAAATTTTTGTTCGATTTGTATCAATTATGATAATCAATTTATAAATATGAAAATCAATTTACAAATATTAGAACAAAATACAAAAATAAAAATTTTTTTAAAATTTTAATTGTTTAATTTTAATTTTAATTTTAATTTTAATTTTTATTTTAATTCTTTAATTTTAATTTTTTAATTTTAATTTTAGCCAAGAAAATTCTTTTTAAATTTCTAATCAAAATGAAAATTTGCTTTCACCACTGGTGATTAGGAAATTATTTTTTCTTCTTCAGGACGAAATTCTCCTTGTGTAGAATTTTATTGAGAGCCTTCTTGCCATGTAAATGCCTCATGTGACCGGTGAGTTGTCCCCAAATGCGAAATTTTTCTCCACATTCCTCGCATGAATATTTGAAAAAAGAAGTTGAATTTCCTCGTGTTGCTGTTAATTCGGTGGAAATTTTTGTACTCTTTGGAAAGTATTTTTTCTTGTGAATAAAACGCATGTGACCAGCGAGTTGACTCCACATTTTAAATTCCTCGTTACATTCGTCGCAACCGTATTTTTGCGCGTTCGTGTGAAATTGAATAAAATGAGATTTCAATGTTCCTTTGCGACTGAATTTTTTATCGCATTCTTTACAAGTAAATTCTTTAGTAACTTTTTTGTTTGATGAAAATTGTCCGTCTTCTTCCTCTTCCTCCTCCTCTTCTTCTTCTCCTTCTTCTTTTTCATTTTCTTCCTCTTTTTCATTTTCTTCTTCTTCTTTTTTTTCCTCTTCTTCATCATCATCATCACTTTTTTCTTCTAATTCATCAATAAATTTAGGCTCAACTTTAACGATAATTTTACATTTTTCTTTCAATGATAAAGTACTTTCTTTAGTTTCCTTTTCTTTAGTTTTTCTTCTCGTTAAATTTTCCCTCACTGGCGATGAAATTTCCCTTGTTTTCTCTGACAATTTCGGACAAATTTTTTTATGAGTTTGAAATGCGTGGAAATGGGTAAATTTAAAATTGCAATTTTCGCAGCTATATTTAAATGTATTTGCATGAGCGATAGTGTAATGAGTTTTTAAATTATCCTTTCGAGAAAAATGTTTACCACAATCTTTGCAGAGTAATTTTTTTTTCCTACTCTCTGGTGATGGTTGTTTTCTTATTCTTTTCCTCGCTACTTTTTCTTCCTTTTCCGGTGAATTATTTGGATTAATAGTTTCGAAATTGTGAAAATCTTGAAGTAATTTTTCACAGGAAAAAATTTGTTCTGTTTTTATTGTTGAATCACTTTCATTTAGTGAGAGAAAATGTGATCCGATAATTGATTCAATTTTAATGTTTGCTGCTAAAAATTCTGAAGTGTCGGTGGTATTCAAAGAAAGTGGATCCAATTCGTTAATTTTTGCTTTCTTCGATTTTGATTGTCTTGCTCGTCTTGGAGTTCGCCTAAAACATGAAGAGTGAAAAAGTATTATTGAAATTCGTAGGAAGGAGGATTATTAGAATTAATATAAAATAAAAGCGATTTTAATTCTAATTGCAAATAAAGACAATTTTTAATTTTTTGAGAATTTGTTTAAGTTTCTTGAATCAAATTTTTTTGCCTGTGGGGAAATTAAATTCAACGTGTTCTGAAAAGAAAATGAAGAGGGAATTTTAGTTTCTTTATTTTTCTATGAAATATCTTTTTATGTTTTTAAAAAAAACATTGAATCCCTCACAAAACTTGATAAATACTTACCTTTTAGAATTTAATTCTTTTTCGAATCTTGAAATTATAATTAATTACGATTACGAATTACAATTTTCCAAATTCTATGAAATTTACTTTTATTTCGAAAATAGAAAATTAGAAAATAATTACATTGACTGGATTTTATTATGAAAAATCGTACAATATAGTTGGATATACAAAAAAATATATTTTTATAAGTAATTTCTATATTTTAAATTTTAAATTCCTATTTTTTATCTGTGAGTTTTTACATTCGTCGATTTAATCGGAATTGAGTCAGACTTTGATTAAATTATAAAATTTAAAGCTTATTTAGTTAATATTAAACAAAATAATTTTCGTCACATTCAGAAATTTTCTTTTTAATTTTTTTTTCTAAAAATTATTTTTCTGATGATTCTTGATAAAAATTTTCTTTTTTTATCAACAAAGATAGTTCTTTACTGTCACAATTTTCATTATCATTGATATCTTTATAAGCATCATTGTTGTCGGTAGTTTCAGATTTATTATTTAAATTTGAAGTTCCAGTAGAATTAAAATTATTATTGACTTCTATTTGTAAGGATTTTTTAGTTACTTTTATAAAAGTTTGAACATATTTTTTAGTAGGTCGACTATATTCTTTTATTAAAATATCGACTTTTGTCGTTTCTTTCTCCTTCGAACTGGAATCAAGAGAATTAATTTCCTTTCCTTTCTCTGTATTTTTTTGTTCCTCTATAGTTTGTTTTAATTTCGAAATTTCTTCCGAGTTAGGTTCAAAAGTTATCGTTTCGTTTGTCCTAGATTTTTTATCTTCATTCTGCTTTAAACAATCCTTTGAACTGGAAACACCTGGAGAATTATTTTTCCCACTTTTTTCCATTTCTTTTGATTTTAAAATGTTAGATTCAATTTCATTTAAATTCCCATCTGGTTTTTTAGTTTCTTTCTTCTTCGAAGAATCCTTTCCACTTGAATTAAGAGCCGAATTTTTGCAAGTACAGGGAAAATTATTTTTTTCTTTTTTTTCAATTTCTTTTCCCTCCAAAACGTCTTCCGAAGTCTCAGAATTATTTTTCACACGTTTTCTAATTTGCTTTGATTTCAAAATATTCGAGTTAGATTCACGAGAATTTTCAGAGTCATCCGAAGAAGTATTTTTCAAACGCTTTCGAGCTTTTTGCAATTTTAAACTATTGTATTTTTGTGGATAAATTTCTCGAGAAATATTTTTTTCATGTGCAAATTTTCTGCTTCGCAAATTTCTTTCAATCGAATTATTTTCAGGGGGAGAATTTCTCGAAGTTACATCATTTTCGAATTCCTGTTTCTGAGGTGAAAATTCCTTTGCAATATTTCTCTTACACTGACTATTGTTTCTCAAAATTCTTCTTTTTCTTCTTCTTCTTTTTATTCTTGGAGTATTTTGATCATGTTCCATTTTTGACAAATCAGAAGAATTATTTGAAGTTTTTCCATTGTGATTTTTCGATTTTAATCTAGTTTTGTAAATATTTTTCGGTGATTCAATTAGTGTTGTAGGTGAATTATATTCCTCGATGTCAATGTCTTCGGAATCGTTGGATAAATTGTTGGAAAAATTTTTGTTGACAATTTTATCAATTTTTTTCGTATTTTTGTTCTTTGATTTTATGAACGTCGACGATTTGTCGCTATCAGTGAAAAATGAATCGTCTCCCTCGATATCAATTTCTACAGAGTCTGATGACTTTTTTTTCGCTGAAGAATCGTCGTTACTGTTCGATAGTGAATCAAAGCCCTCGATGTCGATTTCCTCCGATTCTGAAGTATTTTGATTTCGAGAAAAATTTCTTTTCGGGTCAAATTCCTCGATATCGACTTCTTTTTCCTCTTCTTCTTCTTTTTTTTCCTTTTCTTTTTCATTTTCTCCCTTCGAAACAACATTTTGATTATTCGATAAAATTTTGCTGTTTGAGTCAAAACCCTCGATATCGATTTCCTCAATTTCCGAAGTTTCGTTTCGTTTTTTAAAAGAATTCTCTCTATTTAAGGTAAATTCCTCGGCGTTGATTTGTTCAAAATAGTTGGACACATTTTCGTTTTCGAAATATATGGAACTAGGTGAAACTGGATCAAATTCCTCGATATCGGATATTTCTATTGTCTCCAAAGTATTTGGATTTTCGCAAAAACTGTCGGGCGTTTCTTTCGATTTTTCTCCCAATTTTCCGTTGACTTCGATTGAATTCTTGTTTTCAACTGATTTTGAGTGTAGATTTGAATTTCCAAGGCGAGGAAATCGATTCACTGGAGTTGAATGGTCATTGTGTTGAATTTTACTCTTTAATGACTTATAATAATTATGCCATCTGGTCAGTTTCCTAAAACAAAACAAATTGGTATTATTTATCAGAAAGTTATTTTCAAACCAAAATAATAGGACAATAGACACTTTTTTATTTTTTATTTTGATTTGCGAAAAAAATCCAAATCAATTTAATAAAAAATAAATTAATTGATAATAAAGAATAAAAAATAATATATTAATTAATAATAAATAATAAAAATAAATTATTAATAAATAATTAATAATAAATGAATTAATTAATAAAAAAATTTTCAATACAATTGAAAACTTACTTTCTAAAGTAGATTTTGAAATCTAGTTAAAAAATTGTTTGTTAAAATTTGGTTTTCGATAAAAAAAATAACAAAAACAATAACAATTTTTATTCTCAAAATAGCTGTTGATTTACAAGTTGACTAATATTCTCGTTTCTGTTTCGTAAATTGGTATTTAGTTGAACTTCCATAATTATATTTTGAAAATATTTTCCATTTATTGAATTTTCAGTTATTTTCGAACCAGTTTCTTCTCAATTTTTCTTGGCATTTTTCCTGGAACGTGAAAAATCGGTCATTAGTAAAATGTATCTATTTATTCGATAAACAAACGATTCAAAAATGTTTCGAACGTTCAAATTGAACGAAATATTTTTCCCTAAAAGAATTTTCATAAATTTACTTCAGTTTTTTCAGTTTTTTCATTTTTCATAAAAAAGAAAAAAATTTGAATTTTACAATTAATTTTTCTTTTTGCTACTGACGAAAAATAATTGTAATAAAAATTTAATACGAAAAGAAGGATTTTTATAAACTTTTTTAATTCCAAAAGAAACATTTTCATCCATTTTTTTAAATTTTTCATAAAAAAGGAAAAAAATTTGAATTTCACAATTAATTTTTCTTTTATACAGACGAAAAATAATTGTTCTAAAAAATTTAATTCCAAAAGAAACATTTTCGTCAATTTTTTTAAATTTTCCATAAAACAGGAAAAAAATTGGAATTCTACAATTAATTTTTTTTATGCCGTCACAAAATAATAATTGTAATAAAAATTTAGTTCGAAAAAAAAATAAATTTCGTTCTTTGAACTTTGAGAACATTTGAATCGTAATTAAAAAAATTCCAAACGTTTTGTAATTATCCTTTAGCTCCTCGTCGTCTTCTTCTCGAATTTCCCATTTTTTCCATGAAAGGAATTCTCGAATTTCCTAGAGCATAAAAATAATTTTCATTAATTCATATTATTCATTTTTTTTATCCTAAAAAATAGGTTTACTTACAAAATTTATTCAGCAGAATTTTTTTATTCTTATTCTTCGTGTAAATTTTCTTCTCTCGTTCCTCCGTTTCACTCAAATTATTCGGACATTTTTCTTTTTCCATTTTAATTCGTCTGGGGAAAAATGTTTTCCATCTACTCGCAGAAAACTCGTTAAAATTGTATTTACCAGTAAATTAAAAATGTTATACGAGAAAAATGAAAGTTTCAATAAAATTAAATAAAGAAATCACATTTTTTTTCCAAAAATTTTAATTTTTGGAACAAAAATTGTGATTTCTTTATTTAATATTAAATTTCTCCACAAAATTTAATTTGTGGAAAAAAATATGATTTCGTTATTTAATTTTAAATTTCCACAAAATTTAATTTGTGGTAAAAAATTGTGATTTCAAAGAATATTGAAACATTGAAAGTAATGAGTAATGAAAATAGTAAAAAAGAATCTTTTCCTAAATGAAAACTGTAAATTTTATTATGTAAGTAAACACACTTGTAACATTAGAAAATAATGGACAAAACTTATCGGTAAATTACAAAGTTAAATATCTATTAATTTAATATTATTTAATTTAATGCTTAATAATTCTTGCAATAATTATTCTTTATTTTTTTTTTATTTTGTATTAAACTCCCTGAGGGCATTGTCCAATCGCACCATTGGCAGGGGTGGATGTTCTCCAGGATGCTTTTTCCTATGACTCACTAATCCTGGTTTTTGGGTGAATTTTTGTCCGCAAATATCGCAGGCGAAATGCCGTTTTCCCGTGTGAATGAGTAAATGCTGACGGAGTTCGGATCTTCTCACGAATCTCTTGCTACAAACTTCGCACTCGTACGTGCGCATTTTATTGTGAACATAGCGAACATGTCGCTTTAGTGTGTCCCTCGATGAATAACTTTTTCCACATTCGGAGCAAATGACGCGTTCTTTTCGCGTGTGATGGAGGGCAATGTGTTGATCGAGATTCTCCTGCGTTGCCATGAATCTTTTGCAAACACTGCAGGGAAATGCTGTTGTAAAATGAGCGTATCTTTGGTGGAGATACAAATAGCGACTGTTCTTGTAGGTTCTTCCGCAGACGTCGCACACGGCCGTTGGTTCGTTGTGTAATCGCTTGTGTGTTGTGAGATCGCCTTTGACTTTGAATTTTTTCTCACAAATATCGCAGGAGAAATTATAGTGCTCGGAGTGCTTGCGAGTGAAATGCGATTGGAGGATTATTTTTTTGAGGAAAATTGCACCGCATATTTCACAGTGGAATTCGGTTTTTGGTGCTGGTGCGCGGGGTTTGCGAGGTTTGCGCTTCCGTTTCGTGGGCGTTTCGTCCGTTTCTTTTTTTACCTCTTCGGAAGAATTGACAACTTGGTCCGCTTGTATCGTTACTTCTTCGAACTGAATTTCGTTATCATAATAAGTTTCTTCTTCTTCCTCCTCCTCCTCATTAACCTCAGGTTCGAATTCTTCAAAGTTACCCTCAGGATCGAATTCCTCGAACTGATTTTCAGGTTCAAATTCCTCGAATTGATTTTCAGGATCGAATTCCTCGATATTCTCCGGATCGAACTCTTCGTATTTGATATCAACTTCTTCGATTAGATTAGATTCGTTATTATTGCTTGCGCTTGAAAGATCCTCTGTATTTTCAATTTTTATATTTGGCATCGAGACTTCGACACTTTCTGTTTTCTTCTTTCTCGACGTTGGCTTTTTGGCGAATTCACTGTCCTTCGTTCCAAGCGAGTTGAAAATTAGTTTTTTTAACTCCAAACGTGACAATCCCTTTGCTTCTTTTAATTTCTTCTTTCTAGAACAGGAAAAATAATTTTTATTAGTAAATTTAATTTTTGGAAACAAGCGAATATTTTAGTCACAAATTTTTGGGTGGAAATTTTTTCAAAGTCAATACATTTTCTTTTCAATGAATCGTTTATTCGGTTTTACATTTTTTTTCGGTAATATTCAAACTTTTCTTAGCAAATTCAATTTTTACGGTAAATTTTAATTCGTGAAAAAAATTTGTTAATTGAAAAATAAAATTAGAGAAATAAATTATTCACGTAATTTTCGGACAGTTTCACGAAAGTGGATAGACTTTCACTTGTAGATAAATAGTTCTTGGCGAAAGATTTATATACACAGAAAAAAAAATCGTCGCACGAATTATTATTTATTCAATAAATCTTTGAGAACGTGATCCAAACGAATGACGGGCAATGGAGGATGCTCGCCGGGATGAATTTTCCGATGACTGAGTAAACCGGGTTTTTGGGCGAATTGTTTGCCGCAAATATCACAAATGAAGAGACGTTGTCCGGTGTGAAGGAGAAGATGCTGCCGCAAATGATATCTTTGTGAGAATGCCTTCGAGCAAACTGGACACGTGAATGATTTAATATCAGTGTGAACATTGATAATATGTCGTCGTAAATTGACTTTTTTGGTGAACATTTTGCCGCATTCGTCGCAAATTAATTTTTCATTTTGATTGTGCATCACTTGGATGTGATTGTCGAGATTCTCCTGCGTCACCATGCAACGTTTACACACTGGACATTCGAATCTTGCTTTATAGTGGGCGTATTTTTGATGAACGTAGAGTGAGAGACTGTTTTTGTACGTTTTTCCGCAAACATCACAAACAGTCGGTGGTTCCAAGTGATGAAGTCTTTTATGAGTCGTGAGATCGCCTTTGATTTTAAATTGTTTCCCACATTCGTCACAGGAGAAATTATAACCCTCAGTGTGCTTACGAATAAAGTGCGACTGCAAAATTTCCTTCTTCAAAAATATTGTATTACACACTGAACATTGGTACTCAATTTTTTCTCTTTCCTCAGTGAATGGCTCGTTGGTATTTTTTCTTCTTTTTCTTCGTTTTGGAATTGTTTTTTCAATGCCGGTATTTTTGATAGCAATGTCGAGAATTGAATTTAACGTCTTCGGTTTTCGTTCTTTTGCTATTTTCCCTTCTCTAGATTTTTTCATCGGTTTGATAATTTGTGTTTCTTTATTTAAGGCCTGAATGAAATTAATATTCTTCAGGGAATTGAAGATTTCCTTTCGCAATTGAATTCGAGATTTCGTTTTCACTGGACTCGATCTAAAACAAGAGAAATTAACGATTATTCACTGGTTTTGTTTGGGAAACAATTTTAATATTAATTACTTACATAAGATTATTAAGAAATAACTGGATTAATATTCGTTACTTTCGATTTAAAGACAAAAAAAAATGTGATTGTCACATGAAAATTCTTTTTTTAAAATTAATTTTGAGTCAATTGAACGTCATTCAAAACTCAACTGAGAATTTTCGATCGATTAGTGACTTGATATAAAGGAAATATCAGTAATTTGGCAAAAAAAAAAATTAGAGATATTTTTTTGATTAGGTGAATAATTAATATTTGAATACAAACTTCTTAGAGTAGAAATATTCTTCACTAGCATTCCAAACGAAAAATTAATTTTACTTTAGAAAATTCTTCATTTTCAAAATAATTCATTTAAAATTATTCTTCATTCAAAAATATTGATTTGAATTCACAATATTTGAATTTTCAAAACCAAATTTTTTTTTTATTTTTCAAAAATATTATCTGGATTTCATTGACTGATCGATTTCGAATCTACAACAGAAATTTATGTTATTAACTGTTCTTAATTGTTATTTAGAAGAAAAGAAATAATACTTACATCAATACTTTGAAATTAGACACGACTTTTTTAAAAATTTGCATTCTAAATTTTTCAAAAATCTACATTCGTTATGAAAATTTCTATAAAAGGGGGAAAAAAATTTAATCTTCAGAAAATTAGAATTCTTGATGAATAATTTAAAATACAAAAATATTTCTCAAATATATTTTTATTAGCAGATATTTACAATATTATTTTTTTTAATACATTTTACACATCATGAAATATTTAACACGTTGAAGAAATATTTAATTTTCTTAAATTCTTGATTTTTTTACAACTAAGAAATCATTATTTTTGCAATTTGCAAAAAAAAGAAACAAAATATACGCCACGTTAGTAAAAAGTACTTAAATTATTCGACATTAAATTAAGAAAAATTATATTCAGTGAAAAATTACACTGAAAAAAAATTTATTTGATTGAAATAACAATGACTATTGTAAAATAATAATTTACTTGAGTCAAATAAATTGTATTTGAACTATTAGTTTCGGTAATTGAAGCAAATAATATTCAATTAACTCAAATAAAAATTATTTGTATGAAATAGATTTTTTTGACACAAATAAATATTTTTTGACTCAAATAAAAATTATTTAACCAAAATAAATATTTGTTTGACAAAAATAAACATTTATTTGACAGAAATAAATATTTATTTGATAGACTGATTATTTTATTAACAAGAAATCGTTTATTTGAATGAAATAAATTGAGTTTAAATTATTAATTTCGTTATTTGAAGCAAATAGAATTTCAATGACTCAAATAAAAATTATATGACGCCAAAAATTTATTTTGGCACAAATAAATATTTTTTGACACAAATTAAAGCTATTCAACAAAAATGAATATTTATTTGACACAAATAAACATTTTTTGACTTAATTAGGAATTATTTGACAAAAAAAATATTTATTTGACAAAAATATATAATTTCTGCCTCAAATAATCATTTTCAAACCCAAATAAACATTTTCTGACTCAAATAAAAATAATTTAACAAAAAATAAAGATTTATTTGACAATAATAAACATTTATTCGAATCAAATAAATTGTATTTCAATCATCGTATGTCAAAAAATATTTTTTGACTTAAATAAAAAATATTTAACAAAAAGAAATATTCATTTGACACAAATAAATATTTTTTAACACAAATAAATATTTATTTGATTGACTATTTATTTTATTAACAAGAAATCGTTTATTTAAGGGCATTTGAACCATTATGACGTCACGGCTTTAGAACAAATGCTTTGCACAAACTATGACGTCATAATGGTTCAAATGCCCTTAAATAAAAAAATTTTATTTACATTATCAATTTTGGTATTTAAAGAAAAATACCATTTAATTGACACAAAAAAAATGATTTTACAAAAATTAATATTTATTTTATATACTATTTACTTTATTTGACAAGAAATTGTTGATTTGAATCAAATAAATTGTATTTAAATAATTAATTTTGGTTTTTGAAGCAAATACCATTAATTTGACTTAAATAAAAATTATTTGACAAAAATAAATATTTGTTTGACACCAAATAAATATTTTTTTGATAGACTATTTATTTTATTGACAAGAAATCGTTTATTTGAATCAAATAAATTATCTTTAAATATTTAATTTCGGTATTTAGAGCAAATACCATTTAATGGATTCAAAAATTATTTGATAAAAAAAATTTTTATTTGACACAAATATTTATTTTTGACAAAAATAAATATTTATTTGACACAAATAGAAATTTTTGCCAAAAATAAGTATTTATTTGAAACAAATAAATATTTTTTGACTCAAATAAGAATTATTTGTGTCAAATAAATACTTATTTTTGTTAAATAATTTTTATCAGAGTCAAAAAATATTTTTTTGTTTCAAATAAATATTTACTTGACACAAATAAAAATGTATTTACCAGAGAATATATTTAATCGACAAGTAATCGTTTATCGAAATCAAATTAATTTTCTTATCATTGTGTTAAGAACGAGAAAAAAGTATTGAAAAGAAATTCGATACCTTTCATTTTTTTAATAGTAAAATTGGAAATTATCATTTTGTCATAAGTTCACTCAAAACGTCGTCTAATCGAAAAGTGGGAAGCGGCGGATGATTACCAGGATGAAGTTTCCTGTGACTCAATAATCCTGGTTTTTGCGTAAATGTCTTGTCACAAAGATCACAAGCAAATAGCCTTTTTCCCGTGTGAATTAATAAATGTTGCCTCAAATGTGATTGCCTCGAGAAGCATCGACTGCAAAATTCACACGCGTGCAATTTAATATTATTATGCACCGATTGAATGTGCCGATGGAGAATGACTTTTGTCGAGAATGTCTTGCCACATTCCTCGCAAACAAATCGACTGTGCTGCGATATCATATGTCGATCGAGATTTTCCTGCGTCACCATTGAACGTTTACAGAGTAAACATTTGTAATTTGGCGTATAGTGAAGACGTTTTTTATGCGTGTAGAGGGAATTTGAATTTGAACACGATTTTCCACAAATATCGCAGACGAGCGATTTTTCCTCATGATAGAGTCGCACGTGATTGCTCAGATCTCCCTTAACTTTGTACTGTTTACCGCAATAGGAGCAAGTGAAGGGACATTCGTTCGTGTGCTTTCGAGTGTAGTGAGCTTTCAGAATGCAATTTTGATCGAAACTTAATTCACAATCGGGACATTTGAATTTTCGATTACTTATATTGTGCTCGTGGAGTAAATGAAGTCGCATGAATTTTGCCCGACCGCATGTATAGGAACATTCTGTGCATGAATGAACTGGTCGTTTTAGTTTCAGGTCAGTTTTGCGAAGACGTTTTTTTCTTTTTTTCTCCACTTCGTAGGTGCTTTCGGGTTTTATTGTCTCGCCCACTTCCAAGTAAACGTTTTCGTCTAAATATTCACTGTCGTCGAGAAATTCTGTTGTCTCGTCGAGGGATTTTTTAAACAACAATTTTCCATCCTGCTTGACGAGAAATTCGTTTTCGTTAAATTCGGTCTGTTGCTGCTCTTCAAATTCTTCTGTTTCGGACACTTGTTCTTGTTCTTCTTCCATTTCCGTTTCCTCCTCTTTTTCACTTTCATCAACTTCCAAATCGTCGAGAATTTCATTTATCTGATTCTCCACCGTATTGATAACGTCCTTCAGAATTTTATCAGCCGGCAAATAAGCATAATAGGAATCTTTAATTTTCACCATATTCCAAGTTTTCTTCAACACCGCCGGATTGTTGAGGGTAAATTTTCTAATTCCATTCCCGGATCTGAAACAAAATTTATTAATTAATGTAGTGGAGTGTAAAACTAGATAAATTCCAAATTTATGATTGTAACTTACTCGTAAGGTTTTTTTTTGCCCTAATTACCATCTTGACTCTGTGGAAATTAGTTGAGAGAAAAAAGATTTCATTTTTCGTAATTTAATTTTTATTTATTCATAATTACATTAAAGAAGATTTTTTTAACAGTTTGTGAATGTTAATCAGACTGTAAAATCTTGTAAAGTTAAGCACAAAATGCGACGGTGATAAAAAAAAATTACATCCCTCTAAATGTACACAAAATAGACGAATTTCTTCTGAGAACAAATAAAATTATTTTTGTTTTCTTCTTAAATTATTGTATTTTTTATAATACACGATTTTCGAAAGACTGCTCACGATTCTTTTTTTTGTGAATGTTTACGCCAACACAAATTTTTGAATTACTTTTCGTGTAATTATTATTAGACTGAGAAAAAAATTTATTTATTTTAATTAGGTATTTATTTTAATTGACTCTAATAAAAATTATTTGACAAAAAAAATATTTATTTGACATAAATAAGTATAATTTGATTTCAATTAAAGTTATTTAACAAAAAATTGAATATTTATTTTACACAAATAAATATTTTTCCCCTCAAATAAAAATTTTTGTTAAATAACTTTAATTGGAATCAAATTATATTTATTTATGTCAAATAAATATTTTTTTGTCAAATAATTTTTATTAGAGTCAATTAAATTATATTTTCTTTTATACCGAAATTAACAATTTAAACACAATTTATTTCATTTAAAGAAACGATTTCTTGTCAGCAAAATAAATAGTCTATCAAATAAATGTTTACTTGTGTTAAAAAATATTCATTTCTGTCAAACAAATGTTTATTGACAAAAATAAATATTTTTTGACTTAAATAAAAATTGTTTAACAAAAATAAATATTTATTTGAAAAAATATGCATTTATTTGAAACTAAAAAATTTTTTTTTCACACAATTTCGGTATTTGAAACAAGTACCATTTAATTGACTTAAATAAAAATTATTTGACAAAAATAAATATTTGTTTGACACAAATAAATATTTTTTTGTTAGACTATTTATTTCATTGACAAGAAATCGTTTATTTAAATCAAGTAAATTGTACTTAAATCATTAATTTTCGTATTCGTAGCAAATACCATTCAATTGATTCATAATAAAAACTATTTTACAAAAATGAATATTTTTTGACACAAATAAATAATTATTTCGTAGATTATTTTTTTTATTTACAAGAATTTGTTGATTTAAAACAAATAATATTTATTGGAGTCAATATTTAATTGTTGACATTATTTTTATTCAATTAAATATTTAATTGACTCCAAAAAAATTATTTGATTTAAATAAATATTTAATGCAATTAAATAATAGTGATTGGAGTCAATTAAATGATTTTTATTCAATGAAATATCTATTGGAGTCAATTAAATATTTAATTGAATCAAATAATATTTATTAGAGTCAATTAAATGGTATTTGCTTCAAATACTGAAATTATTGAGTCAAATATGAATTGAACCATTTAATTGACTCCAATAAATATTATTTGATTCAATTTAATATTTAATTGATAATAGTCAATTAATCGATTATTTTAATCGAATAAATTTTTTTTTCAGTCCAAGAGTAGAAATAATTCATAAATAAAACTAAAAAAAATCATAGAAATATTAGCATAATGTGAATAAAATTATCACTGAAAAGAGAAAAGAATTTTTTCCCATTTTTTTTTTCGAATTTTTAGTTATTGAAAAAATTTTTTCAGAAAAGAAAATCGTATGTACAAGAATCTTCTAAACTAGGAGAATTTAAATGTACAATTTAAATTTATTCTTTCTTCATGAAATCATTGATGATGTGTTCAATATGAACAACCGGAAGTGGTGGATGCACACCGGGATGTGATTTTCTGTGGCAAATTAATCCGGGTTTTTGAGTGAAGGCCTTGCCGCAAATGTCACAGATATATGGACGTTTACCGGTGTGAATCAAAAGATGTTGTCTGAATGATGTTCGTCGTGCGAAAGCCTTGCCACAAACATGACAATCATAAGGTCGATCGCCAGTATGCGTCATCATGTGTTGTTTCAATCGATGATTTTCATTGAACGATTTACCACATTCCTCGCAAACAAAACTCTCACGCCTCTCGTGTTGCAGTAAAATATGTTGATCCAAATTCTCCTGACTCACCATTCGTCTATGGCAAATTTCACATTCATATTTTGGCTTGAAATGCGCCCATTTTTGATGAACGTACAATGAATTTGAATTTGAACATGTCTTTCCGCAAACGTCGCAAACAATTGGTCCCTCCTTATGTTTAAATCTCACGTGAAGTCTCATATCGCCTTTGACTTTGAATTTTTTTCCACATTCGTTGCATTCGTACTTGTAATCGTCGGCGTGCTTTCTCTCGAGATGCTCCTTGAGTCTTCGTTTATTGGGACATTTAAAATCGCAAATATCGCAGGAGAGTTCTAATTGTGTTGTTGCTCCGTTTTTGGTGTTATTTTTCATTCTCGCTATTTTACGACTTGATGAATGTTTTCGGCTCACGTGGGAATTTAAAGTTGAACGGTTTGTACTTTTGTATGAGCAAAAGTGACAATTGTAATTAATTGTATCGAGATTTTCTTTTTGGGTCTCCTTTGATTTGTGCTCATTGTTTGCGTGCTCTTTCAGGGATTCGAGATCGTTGAATAATTTTTCGCAAACGTCACATTTGAATTCCTGTACATCGGGGTGAATTGAACTCATGTGTCTTTGATAGACCTCGAGATGAGTGAAGCAAAAATCGCATTTCAGACAAACGTAGAGTTTTATTCCTTGATTGTAGATTATTGTAACGTCGTCTGGATCGTCGTTGGATAATTCTTCGGTTTTTATTTGAATATTGTTGAAATTCGGAGAAAAAGGTCTTGGCGATGATGCTGCTTCTTCCTCTTCTTCCTCCTCCTCTTCGAGTTCTTCAAAATCGTTTTCAACTTCATCGTGCATTATTACCACTTCTTCATAATTGAGATTTTCACTATCGTAATCGTCATCATCGTCTTGATGAATTTCATTAAGTTCATTAATTTCATTAATTTCATTCATTTCATTACTTTCATTGATTTCATTCATTTCATCAATTTCATCAATTTCATTCTCCTCGATAATTTCTTGTTTTAATTGCTGTTGCGTGGCTTTTATTTGCTTCTCGAATTCGGCGTCAAGATACATTTCTGTCGTGTCATCAATATCATCGTCATCATCGTCATTTTCCTGATTACTCTCGACACTATCGTTCGCGGCTGTTGATTCAATTTCCTTCATTTCCACTTTCATTACTTTTGACATTTGCTCCGTGGGCAGAAAAGCGTAGTACTTGCATCCTTCGAAATCCACAATCTGCCATGGTTGCATTTCAATAGATTCATTTCCATAAATAAAACATCCGTCATCGATTGAAAGTCTGAAACGAAGAAAATGTAAATCAGTCGAAAAATCACTTTATTTTATTTATTTATTTATTTTGAACTTTCTGCGTGCAAAGAATTTGTTCTCAGTGATAATTTTTCTCAAAAAAAAAATGAAATAAAATCTAGATTTTAAATTGTTCGGGAAGGATTTTCATTATAAATTTTACTCGGGGCTTTATTTTTCTCATTTATTTTCTTTTTTGTAAGTGTTCACAGGTTTTTTTTTCTTTTTTGAAACTTATGAAAGTTGGAAGAAGAAAAAAATTGCATTACAATATCGAATACAGTACAAATTAATTAGGAAAATATTTAGTTTTATAAATACAGAGAAACGATTTTTTTCTATAATTAGAAAAAGCGACGAATTTGGATCAAATAAAAATTTTTTTTTTGCAAAATTGCAAAATTACGTTAAATGTACAAACTGTCACAATATTTTGTTATTTAGTGATGTCTCTAAATATAATAATTATTTAATCTCAGTTTTTGTTTCTTTAATTTGAATAAAGAAAAAGAAGTCTGACAATTTTGCTTCAATTTATTCGGATATTTATATTTCTTTCTGTTTCGTAACAATATTTGTGACGCGCTAAAGAAGCAAAAATAAAATTACTCCTAAAATTCGTAAAATTTTAGGAGTGAAAATACAAAAAAAGGGAATTACTGTTAGAAGGAGAAAAATACCTTTTACTATTTACAAAGTAAATTTTACTGCAATCTAACTAATTTCAACAAACAATTTGCTTCGATCGTAGAAATTTTTATTACAAAAATAATAAAAATTGCCAAAAATTAGCAGAAGTTCCTGTCATTACAATTTTACTTCGAAAATGGTAAAAGTTATTTTCTTCTCCCGTGTATAAAAATTTTTGAAATTACAGTCTTGGTTGAATAAAAAATATTCAAGAAAAAGTTTCAAATTTAAACAATTAAAAAAAAATGTTTATCAAGATAAATTTAACACAAACAAAATTCGTTTGTGTGTTAAAAAATATTTTTTGACTCAAATAAAAATTATTTGACAGAAAGAAATATTTATTTGACAGAAATAAATATTTTTTAACATAAATAAATATTTTTTCTCACAAATAAATATTTTTAACACAAATAAATATTTTCTCTCACAAATAAATATTTTTTAACACAAATAAATATTTATTTGATAGACTATTTAGTTTGTTGACAAGAAATAGTTTCTTTAAATCAAATAAATTGTGTTTAAATTGTTAATTTCGGTATTTAAAAAAAAATAGAATTGAATTGACTCTAATAAAAATTATTTGACTAAAAAAATATTTATTTGACATAAATAAATATTTTTTTATTCTAATTAAAGTTATTTAACAAAAATGAATATTTATTTGAAACAAATAAATATTTTTCCATTCAAATACAAATTTTTAACATTTTTGGAAAAAATAAACATTTATGAATCAAATAAAAATTATTTAACAAAAATAAATATTTATTTGTCAAAAATATGCATTTATTTGACACTCAAAAATATTTTTTTTGACACAAATTTATTATTTTATAGACTATTTATTTTATTGTCAAGAAATCATTTATTTTAACCAGATAAGTTGTATTTAAATCATCAATTTTGGTATTTCAAAGAAAAAATATTTAATTGACAAAAATAAAAATTATTTGACAAAAATAAATATTTATTTGACGCAAATAAAAATTTTTTGACAAAAAAATGTTTTTTGACTTAAATAAAAATTGTTTTACAAAAAAAATATTTATTTAACAAAAATATGCATTTATTTGACACTCAAAAATATTTTTTTTGACACAAATTTATTATTTTATAGACTATTTATTTTATTGTCAAGAAATCATTTATTTTAATCAAATAAATTATATTTAAATCTTCAATTTTGGTATTTCAAAAAATAAAATTCAATTGATTCAAATAAATTATATTTGACAAAGAAAATATTTATTTGCAACAAATAAAAATTTTTGACTAAAATAAATATTTTTTGACTTAAATAAAAATTGTTTAACAAAAAAAATATTTATTTAAAAAAATATGCATTTATTTGGCACAATAAATATTTTTTAACACCGATTGTATTATTATTATTTTATAGAAAATTTTAATGTCGGGAAACCATTTATTTAAATCATCAATTTCGGTATTTAAAGCAAATACTATTTAATTGACTGAAATAAATATTATTTGACACAAATATTTTTTTGATAGACTTTTTTTTTATTGACAAGAAAACTTTTATTTGAATCAAAAAAATTTTATTTAACTTATAAATTTTGATATTTGAAGCAAATACCATTTAATTGACTCAAAAAAAAATTATTTGACAAAAATAAATATTTACTTGACACAAATAAATATTTTTTTTGATAGACTATTTTTTTATTAACAAGAAATCTTTTATTTGAATCAGAAAATTTTTATTGAAATCACGAATTTCGGTATTTGAAGCAAATACCATTACGTTTCTCAAATAAAATTTATTTGTCAAGAAAAATATTTATTTGCCAAAAATAGAATTTCGTTTGTGTGAAAAAAATAATTTTGTGTAAAGTCGTTTGCTTTTCAGGCACGTCACCGTTGGAAAGTTATTTTTCTTCAATTTCCCTCAGTTTAGTGTTTTCAACAAAAAGAAGTAGAAGAATTTTTGCATAAAAAATTCGCGATTATCGTTATCTATTCATGACGTCGTTTAAAATGTGATCAATTTGAACTCTCGGCAACGGTGGATGTGAGCCTGGATGAGATTTTCGATGACTGATCAATCCCGGTTTTTGGGTGAATGATTTCCCGCAAATATCGCAAACGTACGGTCGTATTCCAGTGTGAATGAGTAAATGTTGCTTGAGTGCCGTTCGACGTGCAAATGATTTTTGACAAATTGTACACGGATACGGTTTATCGCCCGTATGAACTCTCATGTGTATTTTCAATCGAGAATTTCTCGTGAACGTTTTACCGCACTCCTCACAAACGGCATTCTCCCTTTGCTCATGCTGCTTCAATAAGTGCTCCTGTAAATTCTCCTCACTCACCATTCGTCTCTTACACAAATGACACTCGAATTGCGCCTTATAGTGGGCGAATTTCTGATGCACGTAAAGGGAATTACTATTCATGCAAGTCTTTCCGCAAACGTCACAAATCACAGGTTGTTCCTTGTGCGAGAATCGCACGTGATTTGTCAAATCGCCTCTGACTTTGAATTTCTTGCCACAAGTTTCGCAGTCGAATTTAAAATCGTCCGTGTGTCGCCTTATGACGTGGATTTTCAGTTCGTATTTGCTCTTGTTTTTGTAGTCGCACTGCTCGCAGGTGTAATATTGTTTTTTTTGTTGAGTAGCTCGAAGGTGTTTTCTCTTGATGTGGGTGCAAATTATTGCCTTTTTGTCCGCCTTGAATTCGCAGTAGTTGCAGATGTAAACGTTGCTGTCGTGCACGACGCGATGGTACATTTTGTGCTCGTTGAGAACTCTTTTCGTCGAACAAGTGAAATCGCAGTAGTTGCAATTGTAATTATTCTCCGCTTCCATTTCATGTTCCTCAGTGATGTGATCGAGGAGTGTCGACTCTTTTAAACATCGGAAATTGCACTGCGGACAAGATAATCTTTCCTTTTTCTTTTTCATACCCTTCGGTCTTAGTTTCTTCTTCAAACTCTCGTTCATTTCATTCAGTTCATTCAGTTTAACCACGTTGTCGTTGTCGAATTCGATATTAAATTCCTCCTCGTTAACTAATTCCTCTTCGTTATTTATATCCTCGTTAATAATTTCCTCATCGTTAATAATTTCCTCGTCGTTAATAATTTCTTCGTCGTTAACTATTTCCTCCTCGTGAATTATTTCCTCCTCATTATTGAATTCATGATCGATTAAAGGATCCTGCTCGAAGGGGATGTCATCAGAATTCGAGTCATTATCATTTGTCGAATGTAGCCAAGCATGTGCTTCTAAACTCTTCTGTTTGAGACAAGTAAAATCGCAAATGTCGCAGGAGAATTTTTTTCTATTCTTATTCCCAACATTGTGCTCATTTTCATAGTGTGATGATAATTTGTCTTTATTGTCACTTTCAAAATTACAGAGACTGCAAAAATGGCGTATTTTCATTTTCCATTTTTTACTGTGTGTCGCTTGATGTTCCTGAAGTTGTGAATCGGATAAAAATATTTGTGAACATTCACCGCATGAGTGGAAATTATCATTCGATGATGGTTCTTCATTATTTTCTTGTTCCAATTTTATCACGTTGGTTGTTGGTGTTGAATTTTTCACTTCCAATATTGGTAGAAGGGAATATTTTGTTTTTCCATTTGAATCAATGTATTGGCAGAGGCGCATTGGAACTGGATTTGCCTTTAGAATAAAATTCCCCGCTGAATTCTGGATCATCACTGTTTTCCCGTGTTTGCGTCTCCTTGAACAAAATCAAAAAAATAATAAATCATTAGTATCGGTTAATTGTTTTTTTTGGGAATCATTTCCATTTTTTAGGCAACTTACTTTTTATTCCGGTTTTAGGTTTTTTTTTTTTTAGAAATCTTTAGATAATGTTTATTTTTCAAGAGTATTTTTTATTTCTTATTTTGTGTTTCTCACTAACAAACGTACTGTACAAAAATGGTTTTCTTAGGAAAATATTTTATAAATACATCGAAGATTTAGGAAATGATAACAGGGAGGAAAAATTCAATTGGATTTTTGAAAAAAAAAACATTTCTTTCTCATTTGAAGGGAGGAAGAATCCAATTGGATTTTTGAAACAAAAACATTTCTTTCTCATTTGTCAGGGCTCGAACCAGTGAAAGTATTTAAAAATACAAACTTTACGGATTTTTCCAAAATTAAATTTTTTTTAGTGTTTTCTTAACTAAAATTCTTCTTTAAATCCATTATTTATGATAATTCTTGAAAAAGTTTTTTGAGAATTTTTAAATACATTTGTTTACAATTCAATATTACAAAATTTCAATTATTCGGATATTTTTCAATTAAATATATATAAGAAAATAAAAACTCCAAAAAATGAATTTCAACTGTAAAATTCAAATAAGCTTTTTCAAAAAAAATTAATTCTTCTACAGACTTGTTAGTTAAAAGTATGAAAAAAAAACTTTCAAAGATTTTAATACGAAACCTTTTCAAATATTCAATTATTTCTAAAAATTCACGCTTTAATGCTTTTAATATTCAATTATTATCTAAAATTTTAACTGAAATTCATTTTTAAATCAATTTTTATAAGAAAATTCTACTAAAATTCAATTATTTAAACAGAAAAATAAATAATTTATTGAATCATTGTATTCAGAACAAATTTTGAAAATAATTGAAATTTTTCCAAGCATTTAAAAAATTTGTTTAACATAATTGAATTTTTTAAAATTTTGGTTATTTATAAAGATAATTGAATTTTGCAAAAAATTTTATTCAAATTCTTGCAAATAATTTAATTTTGCACGAAATTTTATAAAAATCCTTTAAATTAATTAAATTTTGATAAGAATATTATTAAAATTCCTGGAAAAAATTTAATTTTTTAAAGAAATTTAAAATTCCTAAAAATAATAGATTTTTGTCAAGAATTTTATTGAAATTCCTGAAAATAATTGAATTTTGCCAAGAATTTTATTAAAATTTTTGAAAATAATCGACTTTTGCAAAAAATTTTATTAAAATTCCTGTAAACATTTGAATTTTACACGAAATTTTATTAAAATTCTTGAAAATAATCATATTTTGGTAAGAATTTTAATAAAATTCCTCAAAATAATTAAACTTTGACAAGGATTTTATAAAAATTTTTGAAATAATTGAATTTCGGAGAAAAATTTTATTATTTATAAAGATAATTGACATTTTGAAGAAAATTTAAAAAATTTGTTTAACATAATTGAATTTCTTAGAAGCAATCTATTATATTTGCAAATAATTAAATTCTTGTGATAAATTTTTGTTATTTATAAAAATCATTGAATGTCTGCAGAAAATTTAATTAAAATTCCTGCAAATAATTTAATTTTGCACGAAATTTTATTAAAATTCCTGAAAATAATTTGAATTTTGCCAAGAATTTTATTAAAATTTTTGAAAATAATTGAATTTAGAAGAAAAATTTTATTATATTTATAAAGATAATTGAAATTTGTATCCAAATTTAAAAAAAAATTTTAACATAATTGAATTTCTGAGAATTTTGGTTATTTATAAAAATAATTAATATTTGCAAAAATTTTTATTAAAATTCCTGCAAATAATTGAATTTTGCCCTAAATTTTATTAAAATTCCTGAAAATAATTGGAATTTTGACAAGAATTTTATTAAAATTTTTGAGAATAATTGAATTTCGGAGAAGAACTTTAATATTTCTAAAGATAATTGAAATTTTGACGAGAATTTATATTTAAATTTATATTTAAATTTACTTATTAATAATTAAATTTCTGCAAAGAATTTTATTGAAAATCCTGAAAATAATTGAATTTTGTCAAGGATTTTATTAAAATTTTTGAGAATAATTTAATTTAGGAGAAAAATTTTATTATTTTATAAAGATTGAATTGAATTTTGACGCAAAATCAAAAATTTTTTTTAACATAATTGAATTTTTGAGAAGCATTCTATTACTTATGTAAATAATTGAATTCTTGTGATAAATTTTGGTTACTTATAAAAATAATTGAATTTTGCAAGAAATTTTATTCAAATCCTTGCAAATAATTGAATTTTGCACGAAATTTTACTAAAATCCCTGAAAATAATTGAATTTTTCCAAGAATTTTATTAAAATTCCTGAAAATAATTGAATTTCGGAGAAGAATTTTATTATATTTATAAAGATAATTGAAATTTTGACGCAAAAATTTAAAAAAAATTCTTAACATAATTGAATTGACGTTTTTATCAAAAAAACTGACTTTTACAGTCTTGATGCAAATTTAAAGGATTTACGGACCTAGTTCGAGCCCTGATTTATCAATAAAAACAATTTCTATTTTTGTTCGAATAAAATTTTCTTTTCGAATTTGAATGAAAAAGAAAAAAGTACAAAAATTAAATATTGATGAATTTTGGACAACTGTCACTGCCGAGGGGAATCGGAGGCGATGATAGATGAGAGTCGGGATGCTTTTTCCTGTGCTCCATCATATAGTATCGTCTCTTGAAACTTTGTCCGCATAGATCACAAATATACGGCCGATGTTCACTGTGAGTGTAGAGATGAACATTTCGCAAGTGTGCAGTTCGAAATGTTTTATCGCACACATGACAATTGAATGGTTTTATTTCCGTGTGTATTGTTGCGTGCGAGGCAAGATATCTTTTCGATGAGAAATTCTTTCCACACTCCTTGCAATCGTACGTTTTCTGATGCTGCTTCATATGATTGTCGAGATTCTTTTGCGTCAATAATCGTTTATTGCAAATTGAACATTGAAATTTGTAATTATTTAAGTGCGTCACTTTACGATGTTTGTAGAGTGAATAATTGCTGGTGTAGAATTTTCCACAAATATCGCACATATGCTGCAATGAACCATGAGTGCCGAGGTGGAATTTCAAATCCCATTCCATTTTGAATTTTTTTCCACAATGTTCGCAGAAATATTTATAATCTTCGGTGTGCTTGCGGATGTAGTGGGCTTTGAGATTGTTTCTTGTTTTTGAACGATAGTCACATTTATCGCAAAAATGCATTGAATTTGAATCGAGGTCCTGATGAACGAGACGATGAGATTTTAGATCGCATTTGTATTTGAAGGCCTTTGGACAGAGGGAGCATTTGAAGGGTCTGTGAAAACTGTGTTTGCCTTTTAGGTGACGGAGCATTTTGCTCTTTTGGGGAAAAGTCGCTTGACAAATGTCACAAGTGAATTTTCCGTCGTTTAATTTTTTGTAGAGAACGTCCATTTTCTCCTCCTTCGCATTCTCTTCTTCTTTTATTTCCATTTTTATTTCATTTACTTCATTTCTTTCATTTATTTCACTTCTTTCATTTATTTCACTTCTTTTATTTATTTCACTTCTTTCATTTATTTTAATTTCTCTATTTTCAACCATTTCTGTTTCTGTATTTTCCTTTTTTATTCCCTTCTTTGTTCTTTCACAGCCTTCTTTTAAATTTTCCTTATTTTTATTCTCCAATTCCTCCGTTCTTATATTTTTCCTTTCTTCCAATTGGCTATTTTTCAAAAATTCCATTTTTGTACGAACTTTGCTGTTTTCCGTTGTTTTGATAACTTTTACCAAAATACTGTTACTGGTGGCTGGTGGATTTAATTTTTTTACATTCGTCAATTGAGTTAATTTCACTGGAGTTAATTTTGTCTGTTGCGACGATTTTGGAGCGATTGTTCGAATGATTATGAAAGATTGTAAATTTGCCTCTGGATTTTGAAGAACAGTTTTTTCATTTCGATTGAGTTGGACTTTTCTTATGTAGACTGGTTTTTTTTTCTCCACTCCTGGCTGTTGATTTCTCTTCAGTAGAGTTGGAAGCCTAAAACATTAATGATATGAATTAGTGGAAAAATTACTAGAGTTGGAAAGAAGAGAATAATTTTAAAGAGTATAAAAAACTATTTTTTATTTTCACCTTGAATTATTTGAAACGAGTAAAAGTGGGGACCTAGAAATAAAGATGAAAATTTAGAGAGAAGAGGAAAATGGTGCGAGTGTCTAAAGAAAAACGATCGATTTAGATTATTTTTTAAATTTTTCATTCAATAGCTCAATTTTTTATTTTTTTGACGATTCGATTTTCATGAGACTTGGTAAATAATTTGTTCTACTTTCCCTCGTATGGAAACAAAATTGAAGTAGAAATAAAATTTTTTAAACACGCAACAAGTATTTTTTTTAAATATTTCGATTTATTTTCTTGTAAATCGAAAAACGATCGTAGAGATCTTTGAATTTTTTTATTGCACTCTTCCTCTTCTGTTATTTATTTCCAAGTATTTTTCCGCTTCTGTGAGTGGAAAATTTACGAAAAAATCCTCTTCTTATTTTCACTCTAATTTCCTGGGAATAACTTTTTGCACAATCGTTCAAAATTTTAATTGTCTTGAAAATTCTTCCCTCGAAACGAAATTGCTTTCGTCCCGAGAAAATCGATAAAAAATTTTGTTTAATGTATTTTTTTCTGTAAAATCCAAGTCTTGATTTGTTTTTTCCCTTTTTTGCTTTCTTTCATCTTACAATGAAGTGATAATTCTGGCTGAAATTTCTGATTTCATTTTATCGACAAATTTTGCTTTGCAAAAATATTCCTTATTTCTCCGACTTGGGAATCTGAAAAAAGATTTAAATTAATGTTTATTTCTATCACAAAAGACTTCAATTACTTAATTTAAATATTTAATAACATTACTTTGAAATATTTACCATTAAATTAGACGAGGCGGAAAAAAATTGTAATTTCTCGAGTATTGCGGTTTTTTTTGAAGAACTTTCGTCTCTTCTTGACTTTTCACTAAAGTTGATATCCTAAAACAATAAAATATATTAGTAAAAATATTCATAAAAAAAAGGTAGTTCTAAACTTTTGATACTTACTTGAAAAATGTTTTCATTTTTAATGGTCGAAGAAGAATACAATTTGCAAAAAAAAGCAACCGATTTTCATGGTTTATTTATTAATTAAAAAATTAGAAATACTTGTTTGAATATTTTTTAGATAAATCTAATTTTAATCTAACTAATATTTTTTAGAGATAAAATTTAAAATTTAAAATTTCTAAAGAATCAAATTATAACAAATTTAATTATTAATGGACAATTTTTTCTTCTTTTCCAGATTTCTACTGGGAGATAAATCTTCGTGGCGTAATTTTCCATCAGCGTTGAAGAATTAAAGGTAAGTGATTTTCGGATATATCAACTTTTATTCCCACCTTTTCAATTACAAAAAAAATTTATTTGATTAAAAAAACCGAATTGAATCAAATAATATTTATAGGACTCAATTAAATATTTAATTGAATCAAAGAATATTTATTGGACTCAATTAATTATTTAATTGAATAAAATAATATTTATTGGAGTCAATTAAATCGTATTTGCCTCAAATACTGAAATTCAGTTCAAATATCATTTAATTGACTCCAATAAATAATATTTGATTCAAATAAATATTTAATTGATTGTCAAGTAAATGGTTATTTGAATCAAATAAATTTTTTTTCAGTGTAATTAACAAACGAATATTGAATTAACAAATTGAATATTGAAGACAAAAAGAAGAAGTTACGAAAAATTTAAAAGCGATAGAAAATATGTTTTTATTTCTATAAAAAAATCTACATTATATAGTTTCGTATAAATTCTTTAGCTTCGTATATAATTTAATTTTTAACAGAATTTTATAAATTCAAGTTTTCTTAGGATTTAAGGAAAAATGTTCCCGTATTTTTTTATCACATCACTTAATCTTCTCATTTAAAAATATATCTCGTATTTCCGCTCGATAATTCTTTTTCCTATTTTCCGCCTCATTTCTTTCACAACTTGTCTCTTTTTTTCCATTGATCTTTTCTTTTTTTCTGTTAATAAATTTGGAAATTTTACATTCTCATTTCTTTTAACACTTTTCCCTTAATTTTTGGTCCTTTTCTTCTTTACGACTGGTGTGTCATTCGAATTCTCTTCTTTGAAAAATTGTTTCCCAAGTTGTTTCCCAACACCCGTTGATAAATTACAGGAATTATTTGCATCCTCCCTGTTAGTTTCATTTTCATCTTGTGGAATTATTTGATTTTCGTTAAAATCACCATTCTCGAGTGTCTCCAAAAAATTCATTCCTTTTTTCGTAAATAATGCATCTTCTTCTTCCTTCTCTCGTTCCTCCTCCTGTAATACTAGTCGATTTTCAATTATCGATCCTGATTTATCCTTAACAACAATATTCAATGGTTTCAAAGTTCGAAAGTACGTTAAAATCTCCTGCTTCTCATTCCTTTCATTTTCAACATCCTCGATTTTCAACGATAATTTCGTCGTCCAAAATGGTCGACTCTTCAGCACTTCGATCTGTGATTCCGGTAGCCAAACACTTTCGTTGCCAATTGAAATTTTCTTGTACGCCTGACGACGGAGCGGATCATCTTTTTTCCTGAAAATCAAAAAAATTACGTTAGTTTCAAAAAGTACTGGATCTTATCTTTTTTTAATTTTTTTTACATTTACCTTTTTTTACCTTCACCAGGACCATAGGAACTTTTTTCCTTAAATAAATAATTTGCTGAATAATTAATTAATTTTGCTAAAATATTTTTTGGTACAGTGGGAGAAAAAAGGGGAAAAAATGTACAAAAAAAATTATTGCAAAAAAAGATGTTTTTATTATATAAAAAATATTCTTGTAACTTGAATGACAATGAACAAAAGTTCCTTAAATTCTAATGTGATTTTTATGCTGTGAATACTGTCAAGGAATCGAAATTCCAGAAATAAAATAAAAGATTATGAAAAGTTTCGAAAAACTTATTTTCGAATGAGTATTTTCAATATATATTCACTGGGGGTGTTTACGAATATAATGAAATTTGAGATAAGCTTTTCGTTTTGTCTGATAATCACAGAGATTACAACTATGTAATACAGTGTTCGATTCGTGATTTTTCATATGTTTTTGTAAATTAATGACATTTTTGAATATCCTCTGGCAAATTGAACATTGGAATGCTTTTTCTAAATCGTGATTTTTCATATGTTTTTGTAAATTAATGAAATTTTTGAATATCCTCTGGCAAATTGAACATCGATGTGGTTGGGTAGTTTTGCATTTATTCGTATTCTCCGTAAGTTCACTGGCCTCGGGGGGCTTTAATGATGTTTCACAAATTTCACTCGCGTAAATTATTTTCATTGTTGGCTTCTTGGGAATTGGATTTAAATTCTCCTCGGCTCCGAATGGACAAGTGGTTTTTACGTAGTTCTTGTCGAGCTTGTGCTTCTTCTTCATGTGATTGTAGAGTGTTTTCTCACTGTGACAGAAATTCCCGCAAATAACGCATTTGAACGCCTCTCTCTCGTGATGATTCATGTGGGCTCTCAATGAGGATTTGGAACCGAATTTTTTTCCACAAATGTCGCAAGTTAGTTTATATTCTCGTATGTGTATTCGAATGTGGTGGGTCTTGAGATAACGTTTCCATCTTGTTTGATAGTCGCATAAATTACAGTTGTGTAAAGTGTCTGGGGTTTCGTGGATTTTCATGTGTTTTCGCAAATTTTTCGTGTACTTGAAACTTCTTTGACAAATTGAACAATTGTAGGGTCTGTAATCGTTGTGACTGAGCAGGTGTTCAGTGAGACGGCTCTTTCGATTGAAAGTGTAGTGACAAATTTCGCAGGTGAAAATTGTTTCCGCTTCGCTCTCTTTTGCTGCTGCTTCTTCGATTTCGGTTGGTTGAAGGTCAGTTATCACATTTTCAGTTATCAGTTTTTCGGTCATCAGATTTTCGGTCGACAGATTTTCGGTTTTTATATTTTCGGTTGTCACATTTTCGGTCATCAGACTTTTGGTTGGCACATTTCCGCCTGTTAGATTCTCGATTGTCAGATTTTCGCTCGTCAATTTAGATGCACTGGCAAGATTTTCCAGTTCCTTCAGCTTTGACTCCGGAATCCAGACACTTTGATGTCCGATTATTATTCTCTTGTAGACTTGAATGTGAAGAGGATCGTTCTTGTTCCTGGAACATAATAAAATATTTCAGTAAGAGAAATTAAATTTTTCTATTTAATTAAAAAGCGATTTACCTTTTATTTCTCACTTTTTACATTCTCAGCAAAAATGAGAAAGTCTTGGATTTTTTTAGTTTGATAATAGTGAATAGAAACAAATTTGCCAAAGAAAGAAAAAAGTATTTGTTTGAAATTTTTTTTATTTCCAACTACAAAAGGCAATTGTACAAAAATTATTTCGAGTCGTTAATAATTTTTTCCTGAACTTTGAGAAGAAGATTGTTGATGTTTATCGAGGGTGGTCGGGAATGAACGTCGGCGTGTTTCTTCCGTCTGTGAATCATCATTGGGGTTCTTTGGGTGAAAGCTTGTCCGCAAATGTCGCATTTGTAGGGTCTTGTGCCGGCGTGAGAGAGGAGGTGAAGTTTTTGCGAACTCTCTTGGCGGAATGTCTTGGAGCAAATATTGCAGGTGTAGGACTTTTCATTGGAATGTGTGTGAAGATGTTTTGCTAAATTGTTTCTATTTCCGAATTCCATGCCACAGTGGTCGCAAATAAACTTTAGGTCGTGCAATTGAACGTGATTGTTTAAATTTGTTTGGTTGGCGAATTTTTTGTGGCAAATTTCGCACTCGAAGTCCTTGACAGTGGCGTGATGATTTCGCTTCATGTGAAAGTAGAGTGAAGTTCGGTTTGGAAAAGTTTTGCCGCAAATTTCGCACATAAAAATTCCTTCTTCGTGAGTCTTTATGTGACAAGTGTAATCGGCTCTTAATTTAAATTGTTTTTCGCAATGTTCACAGGAGTAATTATATTCTTGAGTGTGACGGCGAATGTAGTGCGACTTGAGATAGGCTTTTCTTCGCGTTTTATAGTCGCAGAGATCGCAACTGTGCGATGTGTCCGGCAAATCGTGAACTTCCATGTGCTTCTGCAGATATTTGACGCTTTTGAATTTTTTCGAGCAAACGGAACATTTATGAGGTTGATGACTTGTGTGCGTGAACATGTGATTTGTAAATCTGCTCTTACGATCAAAAGTGCGTTTGCAGAATTCACAGGTGAAAAATTGCCTCATTCTTTTTGTTTTTACGGGTAAATTTTCCTTCTTCTTTTCCTTTCTTGCTTCACTGCTTTTCTTCAAGTTCTGTTCCGCTTTTTCCTCATCTTCCTTTTCCGAAATTTCCCCATCCAAAACTTCTTCTTCTTCTTCTTCTTCTTCTTTTAAATGTAAATTTAATTTATCATTTGATTGATATTCTTCATCAACAAAATTTTCGTGCAGATAAATCTCAAAGTGTTCTTCCTTCAGAGGAATTTCGACAAAAACAGGTAAATTTCGATTTATTTTCTCCCATTGTCCCTTTTCCGGAAGATTTTCCTCTTTGATTCTCACCATCGGTTCTGATTTCTTTGAATTTTCAAAATATTCGGCATTTTTTTCCGTCTTCAGTCGCTCTAGTAGATAGCATCTAAAAATTAAGAGAAAATATCATAAAATCAGTTCTTAATTTTTACAAAATTCTCGCATAGTAATCTAACAAAAATTTCGTTCTTAATTCTTAATATTTAAACTTTGGTAGTTTCACTGTTAGCTTGAGAAATTTTCAAATTTTTCCCAAATTTCGGGTTTTTGGAAGAATATTTTCCAAATAGGGGAAAAATAAGACAAATTATTGATCTTATTTTTTTTATTGACAGTTTTTCGATTTTCAAATCAATGAAGAAGTGTTTTTTCCTGAAACAAAAGGATTTAGTCAGTGAAAAGAATACTTTTTTAAAAATCGATTTAAAAAAAAGTTTTGATATTTACCTTTTAGTTTCATTGCCTTTTTCTTGAAGCTAGTGAAATTTGGAACAATTTACGAAAAGCTAATAAATAATATTTAATTTTGATTATTATTCACGTTTTGCGGAAATATTTCTTTTAGTTAAAAAATTCTTTGACAAATTCTTCGACCAATTCTTTGACAAATTCTTCGACCAATTCGTTGACAAATTCTTTGAAAAATTAAAAAAAAAAAATTCTTTTTTAAAAAAAACTGTTGCTTTATAATTTTTCTATTGACATAATTAAAAGAAACAAAAAATATTTATCGTACAAAAATAAGAAATATATTTTCTCGAAAAATTCTATTAAATTACAATATTTTTCTCATAAATAGTTTACTTTGTTTAATGGTCACTGAAAATGTGCTTTATAAGATAGGCTTTGGAGACGAAATTCTTCTTACATTTTGGACATGGAAATTTCGTGACATCTCGTTTTTTAGAACAAGCATGTTCTCGCAGCAAGATTCTAGTTAAAAATTTCTTCTTACAATTTTTACATTGAAATTTTTTGTGTTCATTCTCGTGAACATTTAAAAGTTTCTTTGTCGTGAAACTTTTTCGACACTGAGAGCAAATATTTCGTTCTGCTTCTGCTTCGAATTTTGGCGTTGTCGAAAATTTCCGTCCACTACACACTTCCATATGACGAAGGAAATGACGAGTTTTTCTAAAATGTCCATCACATTTATGACAACGTAGATGGCATAAAATTTTGTGATGAAATACCGAATGATTTCTTAGCCCACATTTTGTGATGAATATTATATTACAAAAATCACACTCCAGATGTTTGTATTTTTTACGCCTTTTCTTCACTGGCATTAAATGTGCTTTAAATTCAAGTTCGGAATTGTAAATTTCATCGCAAAAAAAGCAATCGTTTTTGGTGAGTTTGCTCTTCTTTTTTTTTAAATCACAGTCGAAATATTTAACAGCGTGTTTGTTTGCTAAAAACAGTTTGTATTCATTTTGAAATTTTGATTCTTCATTTTTGATACGACGTTGAAAATCATCTTCTATAACTAGACTTATCTCATGACTATCCATTCCACCATTTCTGGAAAAATAAGAATAATGTTAAATTTATTAAGTAGAAAAAATAATTGACACTGAGGGGAATTCCAATTATTCATCATTATTTATTTCCTTTCTTTTCTGAGGGCGTGGAGGGAAAAATTATTTTTGAAATGAAAATAAGCTAAAAAAAATTTCTTATAAACGAAATTTTGAATTTCGATTGAATTTCCCTCGATTTGTATATTTTTTGGCTGAAAATAATTGTTATCTCGGGATAATGAGAAAAATGCAAGAATTTGATATTGAGAATATTTTATTGTACTTTTATTTCACTTTATCGATCGTATTTGAAGTCAGTTATTCGCTTTCGTAAAGTAGCGAAAGGTGTAAAACAATTTTTACATAAATAAATTTCAGCCTTGGGAATTTTTTACAGAACAAAAAAAAATTGAAAATCGAGAAACGAGAAGAAAGAAAAAAAGATTTTAGAGTTTTTGTAAAACGTTTCTTGCGAGATCGGCGATTGGCGTCGGTGTGAGAAGAGGTGGAAGTGGTCCAGGATGATTTTTTCTGTGCCTAAGAAGACTCGAACGTTGAGTGAAATCCTCATTGCAAACGTCACATTTATAAGGCCTGATACCGGCGTGCGTAAGGACGTGTTGATAAAAATTACTCCTCGAAATAAAAACCTTAGCGCACACTCTGCAAGTCATTCCCGGTTTATGTTTGAGTTTGTGATTCATCAATTGACTGGGTCCCGATAATTCGAGACCACATTCCTGACAAGTGTATCGCTCCTTGTGCATCAATAAATGATTGTCGAGTTTTGTTTTACTGCGAAATTTTTTAAAGCACAAATGACAAACGTAATCCATATTCGATTTTCGTGAACGTTTTTGATGTCGCCACTCGTGTCCCTTGACATCCTTCACAGCCTTGCCGCAAAATCGACAAATTTGAATATTACACATGTGCGTTCTGCCGATGTGAAGCAAAAGATCCAGTTTTAATTTGTACCTCTTGCCACAATGATCGCACATGAATTTTGCCTCAGTCTCACTGTGAACGCGAATGTGATGCTGCTTAAGTCCTTCCTCGCGTTTATATTTTAGATGACAAATTGAACATTCGAAGAAAAAATCACTGCTGTGCGTTTTTCGATGCTCCTCAAGAACTCGGGCGGTGAAATACGATCTCCGGCACAAGTCACATTTATAAGGTCTTTTGTGAACTGCCCTCACGTGCCTCTCAACTTTCGCCTCATCCTTGAATCGTTTCTCACAAAATGGACAAGTATTTCGAAGATTGTCAAGCACTTGATCGACGTCCGGTTCGCTCTTTGAATAAATAACCTTATCGTCAAATCCATGATAGACAGTTTCAATTTTCACGTCAATGTCAATATTTTCATCACTCGTCGCATTAAAAAATGTCTCTTTAAATTCTCTCCTTGGTTTTCGTCTCATCTTCGTGCCATTTCCGGTTCTTCTTCTGAAACACGGACAGTATAGTCAGTGAATGTAATTTCTCGATATTTTTTTTAAAGGAAATTTCGGAACTTTTTTTGTTTTTTTTTCTCGAACTCGCAGTAATAATTTAAGAAGACATAAATCTGTGACAAATTGCAAAAAAAATTCAATAAATTCCCTTTTCCCTTTCTTTAGCAAAAAAAAGGAGAAATTAATAAAAACATTTTTAAGCTCTGAAACAAAAATATATTTGTTAAAAATTAATATTGAGAAATAAAAGAAATTATTTTAGAAATTTTCTAAAAAATTTTCTAAAGAAGTCTTAAAGACTTCTTTTTTGTAACGTAATTGAGATTTTGATTTTTCGCAGGTAAAGACGAAAAGAACGCAATTATTAATATTGAAATATTATTTATTCGGGAAGCACAATAATATTTTATATAAATTGATTTTCTACAAAAGTAAATTTTCATTTAAAAACCAGAATATAGTGTAGTTTTTCGATTAATAACGAGGTAAATTAATAAATTCTTAAGGAATGATAATACAAAATTATTTTATACAAAATACACAGCCTCGAAAATATGCAATAACCATAAACGTGTGAGCATTTAATGAAAAATTCAAGACAAAACTTACATTTAGAGAGTAATAAAAAAAATCATTTTTAACAATATTCAGGCCGACTAGGTTGTGATTTAATAATCATTTTGTGTGTGTGTTTTTTTTTTTTGAGGAATTTAATTTCGAATAAAACTTTTTGAAATAAAATTGTCGATCATATAAAAAATATTTTTGGAAACTTCAATTCTTACACGGAGAGAAAATAAAAATTGTATTAAAAAATTATTTTACAATTTGAGAAAATTAGAAATTTTTTTATACAGAATTAAGAAAAAAATTAAATTTAGCAATTATATTAAAAAGGAAAAGTTAAAGTTCCTTTTAATATTTCGATTCTTTTGAAAAAAGAATTATTTCTAAAAAAAATTCAAGGGGGAAAAATTGAAATATATTGAGATAAAAATATGGAATGATTTTAATTTTTTTTTTTTTAATTAAATTTCGTAACGAGTATTTATAAAATTTTTTTAAATCAAAATTTCGGTATTTTTGCATTTTTCCCACAAATTGTAAAAAACTTTGTAATTTAATATTTATTTTCTTTCCGTGTAAATGAAAAAATTACCAAATTTTTTCAAATAAAAATTGTAAACATTTTTTTTCTTATATTAATAAATTATCTTTAATTAGGCAAGAAATATAATAATTATGCGGAAACATTAAAATTTCTTTTAAATAATAATTCAATTCTTTTAAAAAAAGACTTCTTTCGAGAAAATTTGAATTTTTTTTCAAAAAGAGAATACTTTTGAAAAAAATTTGAATTTTTCAAGGAAGAAAAATTGAAAAAAAAATTAAAATAATGTAAATAATTTACGAAAAAGGAAAAATTCAGAAAATTGGTTTTAAAGGGAGAGTACAACGAATATTTTTAACTTTATCAAGAAAGTAATTTAAATACTATTCCATAAAATTATTAAATTTTTTTTTTAAGTATTATTGAGTAGAAATTTTTGTTTATTTTTCTAACTAATTTCAGACCATAATTTTTATATATAAAAAATAAAAAAATCATCTGAAATTAGGTAGAAAAATGAACAAAAATGAATTTTCAAAGAAAAAAATTGAATAAAAATTTTTTATTTTTAGTTTTTTTTCAAAATTGCTTCAAAAATTGTAAAAATCAATTTTTTCACTCGGCAATTTTTCTGTGAAGTCCAAAAAAATATTCTCCACAAAATTCACATGGATCGCAAAATTTGCTAATTTTTAAAGAAAAAAAAACTTCAAAAAGGAAATAAATATTTTCTAAACATTGAATTCCTCTAAAAAATTATAAAAATTATTTTTTTTCGATTTAAATCACTTTCTCGATATACAGTTAAAAATTTCGTCCCCAAAACTCTCTCCTATTTTCAAAAATAAATTTTCCAAATTTTTATTCCAACTAAAAACAAGGTTTTTGAACAAAAAAAAAAAAAAATTTATACCGCGTTAGATAACAATTCGTCAAATATATAAAAATCTATTTATTCTGAAAGGTCATGCACCAAATACATAGGCAACAATTGTACGAGTGCGCTCTAAAATTCTTAATAACGAAACTTCCACGTGTAACTAATAAATTAATCGTTCGATTAATCAATTATGCTTAAATTTAATATCATTTACGCGTTAACATCACTCTCTCTCTTTTTTAATCTAAACTCTCATCATTGTCTAAATCACTTGATAACGAAAATGGGAAACTTCAATTTAACGAGAAAAAAAAATTTTTGCGAACAATACAAAATTTTTTTTTAAATTGTAATTACAGAAAAAATAGAATTATTTTTTTTATTCGGTCAGGAATTTGTTTTTTTATTCTTCTTTTTCCAATTACTTTGAGTAATTTGGAAGTAAAGTGGCTTCGAGTAGAAATTTGTTTTTTAGTTTCTATTTTTTCTATTTTAGTTTTATTTTTCTATTTACTTTTATTTTTCAATTTAGTTTTATTTTTCAAATTAAGGCAAATTAAACGAAAACATTCGGATATTTATTTACTCCAGTAAATAAATATTTTATTCATTGTCCAAATGTTTTCGTTTAATTTGCCTTAATTTATAAAGGATCTCGGACGTTAAAGATTATTTAACTAATTTTATTTTTCAATTTAGTTTTTTTTCCTATTTAGTTTCTATTTTTTTTTTTCAGGGTAGAAAATTTTAAATTTGTTTTTACGGGATTGTGAAAAAGAGAGACGGAAAAATTAAACACAGGTTGACTTTTGATGAGCGGTGAGATTTCCCTGACAGGAGAAGCCGCGATGACAAATTTGACAGACGTATGGTCGTTCACCGGTGTGTCCACGTCGATGAATAGTGAGTGTTGACCTCTGACTGAATGCCTTTGGACACTGATCGCATTTATAGGGTTTCTCACCGGTGTGTACTCTTCGGTGCATTCGAAGATTTTCCGAGTCGGTGAAGCCCTTTCCGCAAATATCGCAGACATACGGCTTTTCACCGGTGTGAATACGTCGATGTTTCTTGAGATGCTCGGCACTGCTCAAACTTTTCCCACAATAATCGCAGAGATAGAGTTTCGTTGGATTATGACTCTCCTTGTGACGGAACAAAGATCTTTTTGTGGCGAGAACACGACCACAAATATCGCACGCTGTACTCGTGACTTTATTTGCTTTCATCTCGGGATGCATTCGACGGCAATGAGCTGATAATTGTCGTCTGAGGTAGAAGGCGTTGCCGCAAATTTGACAAATGAAGGGTTTGTCGCCGGAATGAATGTTGTAGTGTTCTTGTAGATCGATTGCCTTGCGGAAATGTTTATCGCAATCGGTGCACTTGAAGGGGAGATCGGCCTTGTCGGTGTGGCGGAGCATGTGAATACTGAGGGCGGCGAGAACTGTTGTCTCGTAGTCGCACTCCTTGCACATGTAACTGGGATAGAAATGTGTTTTCTCATGCCTCGTGAGGTCGCGGAAAAGTCGGAATTTTTTCGGACAATGTTTGCAGGTGAGATCGCCGACAGTGTGACGGAGAAGATGCTTTTGATAGTTGCTCTTGTGTCGGAATATTTTGTTGCAGGTTTTACAAACGAATTCCTCGTCGTGCTTTTCCTCTTTTACTTTCAGCGGCGGTCGACCTACGTTATTGGAACCTGGTTTTCGACCTCTTCGACTCGTGTGCTTCTTCATGTGTTTACGTAAATTTACATAGGTCCGAAAAACACGACCACAATGGGCACAGGTATTTTTTCGCTTACCCTTATGCTCTTCCTCGTGATTGTCGAGTTGCTTTTGAGATTCAAAGGACATTGCGCAATTCGAACAGTTGAAGACGATTTCCTCTTCCTCCTCGTCCTCTTCTTCTTCCTCCTCCTCCTCCTCATAGTCATCTTCCTCTATATCGAGATCGTTGCCCTCCTTCTTGATATCATTACCCTTCAGCCTCTCATCATTTCCGCTCGCTTTTGGACTGAAGACTTTCTTTGCCGACTCCTTATCACAATACACATCCGGAATGGAAAGCTGATTGTATCTGAAATGTGAAAATTCGAGGACTACATCAGTCAGTGCCCTTAAATTTCTTTTCCGATAGTTTTTTTTTTTGTTTATTTTTCCATCATTTGACAATCGACTCGTTATCCTGAGAAAATTGAATTTTTTCTTTGCCTGCAAAAAGGAATTTTTCCCGTTTTTTACAGTTTAAATTAAAACAAAACACGAAGCAAAGTTTTGATTCGTTTTTTCTTTCATACAAAGCAACATTTTGATTCGCTATTTTTTACAAAAAAACGAATCAAAATTTTGATTCGTATTTTATGAAAGAAATATCGATATAGCATTTTTTCCAAAATTAACACAGAGAAAAATAATGGCATAGAATCGACGAGTCGATGGTCAATTTCTTTAAATTATTATTATCATCCAAAAATGTGTGCTATTAAAAAAAATAAACTACACAAAAAAATAATGCTTTGTTCGCGAATTATTTTCTTTCAGAAGAAAAAAAATAATAATCGCAAAGGAAATAGCAAAATGAGATATTTTCCTTTGCGATTTCCCCCTTTGTGAAAATCATTTTCTATAAGAAAAAAATGTGCATTATTTTTCTCTATGCTAAAGAATCGTAAATACTGTAAATGCTCGGAAATAAATTTTCAACTTACGCGAAATTTGTATTTCGTATTAAAAAATTCTTTATTTCTTTCTAAATTACATGAGGTAATTTAATTACCCCCCTTTGAGATTTAAAACTACGTAATAAAAAATGTTTCACAATTTTTTATACACTGTAGATATTCGATATTTTCATTTTGAATATTTAAATTTTACAAAATAAAGATTTCTATTTTTGACATTAAAATAGAAATTCAAATAAATAGATATGTAAAAAATAATAGTCGATTAATAATTTGTGTTTGGAAAAGATAAAATATTCAATTTTATTATGATAAAATACAGGGATCACAGTAATTTTTTTGAGTGATTTTATGGTAAACAAGGGGATTTTAATTTTCAAAATCGAAAAAGAGGTAAAATTTTAAAAAGAAGGGACTTTTTGAATTAGGTAAAAAATAATTGTTTTATAGTAGAAAAGTAATATTAAAGATTTCTTTTTACTTCTCTTATTTACAGCTTTTTTAAATCGAATTTTTTTGTTGTTGGAATTTTTCTATTAATTATAGATATTTTTTTCCGTTTTCTGCAATTTTTCTAAATTATAAATATCAAATTTTTTGTTAAAAGCTTTTGTTTTCAACTTTAAAGTGGATTTTTTTTTATTAATAACTGAAGTAAATTGCAGTAAAAAATTAGTAGAATTTACTTCGGACTTGGTTGAATCAAAAATAGTAAAATTCAATTAAATGGTAATTTCTATATAAAAATTTGAAAAACTTGAATCAAAAATAGAAAAATTTAATCAAATGGTAATTTCTTTATAAAAATTTGAAAAATTTATTTTAGAAATAGAAAATTTACTCTAAAAATAAGAATATTACAATTTTTTTTACTATTTTTTACCAAATAACTTTTACTGTTTTCGAAGACAATTTTTTTTTTATAAAAATTTGAAAAATTTACTTCAGCAATAGAAAATAAAAATTTGTAATAGCTATGAATTTTTCTCTACGCAAAGTAAATTACAGTAAAAAAATTAGTAAAATTTACAGTTTGGATTTGGTAAAATTCTCTTCGAGAAATTTTAAATTTGATATTAAAAATTGTTATTTTTACAATAACTTTTACTTTTTTTCGAAGAGAATTTTCTTTTTTCTATGAGTTTTTTCTATTTTTTCCATAATAACTTTTATTGTTTTCGAAAATAATTTTTTTTCGAGAAAAAATTTACTTTAAAAATAGTAAAATTTACTCTTAATATAAGAATTATTAATAGCTATGAATTTTACTATTTTTTAAATAACGTTTATTATTTTCAAAGATATTATTTTTAAATAAAAAAAAATTGGAAAAATTTCCTTCAGAAATAGTAAAATTTACTCTAAAAATATGAATTTTACTATTTTTTACTGTTTTCAAAAAGAAAATTTCTTTTGTAAAATTCAGAAAAAATTAACTTCAGAAGTTGTAGAATTCACCATGAAAGTAATAATTGCCATTAATGAATTCTATTAATTTTGCAGAAATTTCTTTTGTAAAAATAGAATAAAATAATTATTTTTGAAATTAATTTTATACAAAAATTAACTCTGGAATTTAAATCAAGTTTACTTCCAGGCCAAGAAGACTGAACTTATAATAAATATTATTAATTAACTCCGGAATCGGTAAAATTTGTTATTTAAAATCGTTATTTTCAGAGTAAATCGAACAAACCATTGTAAACTTTGTAAATTAATTAAGGTAAAAAAAATTAAATGTAAATTAATTTACATTTGAAATTTATTGAAAATTAGTATTTTAGTAAAATATAGAATTGAATTTATAATAATAAATATAAGTATAATTAGAAATATAATTTAAATTTAATATATAATTTTCATATTCCAAAAACAGGAATTTTTTCAAAGTAAACATTTTTCTGACTTGAAAAAAAATGACTATTTTCTTAGGTAAAAAAAAAGAAGCGGAGTGTGATCCCTGATATTAAATTTTTGTAGAGAAAGTAATAGAATAAAAAATATTCTCTAAAATAAATGCAAATTCAAATTTTTTGCTTTTAATCGCTATGCAGTATCGAGTTTTGCAATATGAACTTTATTGTGTGAATTGAGTGAAGCTCTCGAGACAAAAGACTTGTCACAATTATTGCAGTGATAAGGTCGTTGGCCGGTATGATAACGTTTATGTATAACTAATGTTGAATGTTGAGTGAAAGATTTTCCACAAGTATCACAGGTATATGGTTTCTCGCCAGTGTGCGTCCTTTTATGTACAACGAGTGTTGTTCGTTTATGAAAGGCCTTGCCGCAAATATCGCAAATCAACGATTTCTCCCCACCGTGCAATCGCAAATGATCCTGAAGTGATCCCCTTGACGAGACAGATTTTCCACAAAGATGACAATCGTATTTATTCTCGCCCGTGTGCGATTTCACATGAACAACCAACGAATTCTTATAGGCAAATGTTTTACCACAAAATTCACATTGATGTTTCACTGGTTTAAAATTGGGATCGTGAATTTTTAAATGACGAACCAATGTGTGATTATTGGGAAATGATTTTGCGCACACGTGACAAACATGCTCCTTCGCGCCGTGTTTCACATTCATATGTCCATGTAATTCGGAATTTGTGAAAAATCCCTTACTGCATATCTCACAGTGTCTGGTGTATTTTTCAAAGTGCCTGCGATGATGCGTTGCCAATTGTGAGGCCTGAACGAAACTTCGCCCACAAACGTCGCAAATGAAATTTCTCTCGCGCGTGTGAATTCGCCGATGAACTGATAATGTACTCGATCGTTTGAAATACTTTCCACAGAGTTCACATTCAAATGGACGAATCTCACTGTGAGCGATCATATGACCCTCGAATAAATTTCTTGCTTTAAATTCTCTCGAACATATTGTACATTGATAGACACTTTTTTCTGAATTGAAATTTTTCGTCCTCGATTTATCCGTGATTTCAAGTTTTAATCGTAGTTTTGAATTTGATTTCAATGATTTTTCTTCCCTGGGCGAGGACTTGAAATTTGAACAATTGCTCAATTGATTATTGTTTGCCAGCGTTTTCTCATCACAATCATATTTGGCGATGCGTAAATTTTCATCCCAGATTTTTGAATTTCGGTGCCATCTGCAAATAAAATTTAAAACGTGGTCAGTCCTTTATTCTTCTTCTTCATCATCCAAATTTGTTGCTACTTTTTTTTCATTTTAACATAATCTTGAAAAAAGGAATTTTCATACAATAATCCAGACTTTGCCAATTTTATTCCTAAAAAAAAAATTCGAACGAAAAATTATCTTTTTCTTAAAATCCAAACTTTGTCAATTTTATTCCTAAAAAAAAAAAAAAATTTCGAACGAATTTTAAACGAAACTATCTTTTTTAAAATTCTCTTTCGGTATTAAAGTCGAAATCTTCTTTTATATTAAATTAATCGTTTTGGGGTAAAATTAATTTTTTTGTAAAGAAAAAAATTGCTTCTTCTTCTCGAGCTTTTCAAACAAAAATTTTTAATTTTCTCTTCACAAAATGTTCTAAATTAATTAACAGGTGGTTACTTTAATTTTTTTCTTATTTTACATGTAAAAGTCTCATTTCTCAAACTTACCTCAAAGAAAAACTAAAGAAATTTCAGAGGATTTTTCTATATTAAAATAACACATGATTATTTGTTACAACAATATATTTAGAGAATTAGATAAATGACAATTAAGAGAATAACAAAAATAAGTTTCACATAAATATGTTTCGATGAAAAATAAATCGTTCAATTTTTCACACTTTTGCAGAATGTTTTTAACAATTTTTTTTTAAATAGAAAATAGATTTTCGTAGACAAAAAATTATATAAAATAGTGTTTATTTCAGATCTACTTTTTCATTCTTGCAATTATTTTTTGGTCATTAAATGAATTAAATGGATTTTCTTTTATTTTATTCATTTGTAATTTCCACCGATATTTTTAATTATATTAAGAAAATAATTTAAATATTCCATAAAATGATTTGTAAGGTGAAATTTTTGAGAGGAATTCCATGGTCGGTAAATATTTTGACCCTTTTTGAATTTTTATTTTTCTGAAAAGTTGGTAGATTTTAAAATTCACGCTTAAGTTCATAGAAAATATTTTTTTTGGACTTCACAAAAAAAATTGCCACGTGAAATTAGTAAATTAGAAATGAATTTTTAAATAAAAAAAAATTGAATAACAATGGTATTTTTTTCAGCATTTTCAGTCTAAAAATAATTTTTTTTTCCAAAAAATAATTCAAAAATAGTAAAAATAAATTTTTTGTTGGCAAAAACAAATTATGATCTAAAATTAGTTAGAAAATTAAACAAATTTAAAAATAAAAGAAATTAATTTTTAAATAAAAAAATTGAATAATAATGGTATTTTTAGTGTTTTCAGTGAAAAAAATAATTTTTTTCCCCAAAAATGCTTCAAAAAATGTAAAAATAAATTTTTTTTGTCAAAAACTAATTTTTTAAAATATTTTTTTGTATATAAAAATTATGATTTGAAATTAGTTAAAAAATAAAGAAATTAATTTTCAAATAAAAATTAAATAATAATAGTATTTTCAGCATTTTCAATTTTTTTTTTACAAAAAAAAAATGCTTCAAAAATTGTAAAAATAAACATTTTTGTTGATTTTTCTAATTTTAGAACATAATTTTTATATATAAAAAATAAACAGAAAATTAGGATTTGAAATTATTTATAAAAATAAACAAACAGGGCGGCCGCAAAATTTTATTTTCAAAATTCCCTGACTTTTCCCTAATTTTTCCCTGACTAATTTTTTATTTTCCCTGACTAACAAATTTTTGAATTATTTAATATTCTACATTAAAATGTCCGTTAAAAGGTCCAAACTTATAAAAAATGTGACGTCACCATTATAATGAGCTATATTACAAAAATGTCTAAATAAAAAACTGAATTGACATTTAAGTATCAAAGTTTTTTAATTTGTTGTTTTCTTTCGATCAAAATTCCCTGACTTTTAAAGAATTTTAAAAAATTCCCTGACTTTTCCCTGATTTCCAGTTTTTCCCTGACTTGCGGCCACCCTAAACAAATGAATTTTCGAATAAAAAAATTGAATAATAATCGTATTTTTTAAGGAATTTTCATTTATTTTTTAAAAAAATGCTTCAAAAATAGTAAAAATCAATTTCTTCCTTTGACAATTTTTTTGTACTTTCAAAAACATATTTTTTTACAAAATTATTCATGGATTTCAAAATCTCCCAATTTTTTGAGAAAAATAAGAATTTGAAAAGTGTCTAAATATTTTTTTATCCGTAAGTTTTTTTATAGGATATAATTTTTTTTCCTTTTTTTAAAAATCTTTTCCTTTTTTAAAGATTTTGTTTTTCGTAATTTCTAAATTTTTCGTTTTTCAAATTGTTTTCTGTTAAGTTCTTTTTATTTTCTTTTTCTTTATTTTTTTCCCTCTCTTTTACTTATTTTTAACAACTTTTTTTAGTTTTCCAAAAATATTATTTGGTTTTTTTTCCTTATTTATGGTTTTTAAAGTTATTTCCCGTTTCTTTTTTGAATTTTAGTTTTATTAATTTTTAAAGGTCATTTTTTGTTACTTTTGAGCTCGCTTTTGAGTCTTTTAGTTATTTCTCGGTTTTTTAATTTTTTTATTAATTGAACATACTTATGCGAGTTTGAAAAATATTTTACGACCAATTTAATTTCATGACCATTGAATTTCTCAGAAAACAAAATTATTTTATGGAATATTTAAATTATTTTCTTTATGAAGTAAAAAATTTATGACCTATCTTATTTAATGATCATTGAATTCCCAAACAAAAAATTAATAATTTCAGTGTATATTTAAATTATTTTCTTAATAATAGTTCGAAATATCGGTACACACCCTTCTTGTAAAAAAAATAAAATTATAAAATAGTTTCGTAATATTTACAATTGGCAACAAAAAAAAAAAACAATTTAGAATTAAGTTCAAGTTAAAGATTCAAGTTCTTTAAGTAAAAAAATTTTTTTTTTCATTTACGTTCTTGATGTGATTTCATATGAGAATTTAATGAACCCTGTTGAGTGAATCGCTTCTGACAAACTTTACATTCATACGGTCTCTCGCCAGTGTGCGTTCTAAGATGGACAATTAAATATTTTCTCACGCTAAACGCTTTGCCGCAAATTTCACAAACATGTGGTTTCTCACCGGAATGAATACGAATATGACTTTGAAGATAATTTTTACTCGACACTAATTTATCGCAAATTTTACATTTTATCTGATTTTCGCCCGTATGCGTTTTTAAATGCACTTTTAACGCAGCCTTCCAATGACTCTCGAAATCGCAAATATTACATTTATGCTTCTCCCGTTCGCCATGCGATTTCATGTGTATCTTCAAATAAGTTGCACTCGCATATGACGTATTACAAATATCGCACAAAAACGGCTTCTCCCCAGTGTGCGTCAATAAATGCCTCTCTAAAGTTTGACTCGTGTAAAATCCTTTTTTGCAAATATCACAGAACGTTATGTATTCCTTGTAGTGCTTCTTTTTGTGAAGACGTAAATCGTAGCCGGATACTTTTAATATTCCACAAACGTCGCAAACAAAACGCTTATTGTGTTGCTTACGATGAGTTTTTAAAAATTCGGCAGTTTTGAATGATTTCCCGCAGGAATTACATTGATGGGGTTTTTCGATTTGATGAGCTTTTATTTGATGTTTGTGTAATTTTTCCGCGGTGGCAAATGTTTTGTTACATTTTTCACAATTCGTCCTTTTTTTCTCTTTCTTTTCCTCTTCCTCTTCCTCTTCTTCATTCTCTTTTCGAAAATTAATTTCATTCTCAATTATTTTTTCTATTGGAGAATTTTCCATTTTGACGTCGAAATTTCTTTGGATCTCGTCCGATTCATCGAAACTGCAATCGATTAATTGTTCATTGGGAAATAATTCAATTGTCTCATCCTCAGCAACGTCCACGGACCTGGAAACGATAAAATCATCAGATTTTGTATCTATCAGATTTTATCCGAAGTCAAGTCCAAAAAAGATGAAATTCTTGTTTTTCAGGGTGTCTTCTACTTTCCGGCTTTGTCCTAATTTTTCCCGGATTTTTTTCTCATCAAATTTAAATTTATTTGATTGTAAACATAAATAAATATACAAATGGCTTCAACAATTTTTATTAGAGTTTTTATAGATAAGTAACTATTCTTTTGACGAGTTTTTTAAAAATTTTTAAAAAATATTGTTTTTTTAATACTTATTTTAATTAAAAACTTGGAAAATAATTGAATTAAATCTTGTCTGTTCATAATTATAATTAAAAATTTGATTAATTCAATTTTATTAAAATTATATTAATAATAATTCAATTTCTGCAAAGAATTTTACTATTTATAAAAGTAATTGAATCCTTCCAAAGAATTTTATTATTTATGAAAATAATTAAATGTTTGCGTAGAATTTTAATAAAATTTTTAAGAATTACTCTCCTGAAATTTTTAACAAATTAGGAACAAAATTAAATTTTTTCGTTAATTTTTTTTTTTTTTTTGAAAAGAATTGAACTTTTGCGAAGAATTTTACTATTTAAAAAAATAATCGAATTGTTTTAAAGGATTTATTAAAATTTTTTTAAATAATTAAATTTTTTCGAAAAATTTTATATCAAATTAGGAAGAAAATTGAATTCTTTCATGAAAGAAATTATTTTTTTTATTTTTAAAATTATTGATATTTTTGCAAAGATTTTACTATTTAGAAAAATAATTGAATTCTTTTGAAATATTTTATAACAAATTAAGAAAAAAATTGAATTCCTTTGTGAAATTATTTTGAAAGTAACTTAATTTTTGGTAAAAGAATTTTACAATTTATAAATATAATTGAATTATTCGAAGGATTTATTAAAATTTTAGAAAATAATTGAATTTTTGCGAAAAATATTAAAAATTTAAAAAGAAATTGAATTCTTTCCTGAAATGTTATTAAAATTGTATTAAAAATAATTGAATTTTTGCAAATATTTTATTATTTAAAAAAATAATTTAACTATTTCCAAGGATTTATTAAAATTTCAGGAAATAATTGAATAGTTTTGAAATTTTTTTTAATGAATTAGGAAAAAAAATTGAATTCTTTCGTGAAATTTTTTTTTAAAATAATTAAATTGTTTTTTAGAATTTTATGGAAATTTTTAAAAATAATTGAATTTTTGTGAAGAATTTTTTTTTCTTAATATTCAAAAGATTTTAGTAAATTTTGAAGAATTTTAATAAAATTTTCAAGAATAATTAGTTTTCGAGGAATTCGGTTAAAATTGTATTAAAAAAAATTGAAATTTTGCAATGAGTTTTAGTATTTATGAAAATAATTGAACATATTGCGAATAAATTAAAAAAAATAAAATTATAATTACGGTGACTAACTTCTCTTAATTATTTTCGGAAAAATTCAAATAAAATTCTTTAAAAGAATTGAATTTTTTTTAAATATAATGTAAAGAATTTTCAATTATTTCTTTATAAAAATTCAATTATCTTAAAAACAATAGAATTGAAAAATTTTATAAAATTCAATTAATAAATTATAAAATACTTTGAAAATTCGATCAGTTAAAGTTTTTAATGAAATTCTATAACAAATTAAATTGTTTTCAGTTGAATTTCACAAAATTTCTATTAATTAGATCATTTTTTTTAAATTTATCTGTGACTGAATAATCAGTGACTAATTTTTTTTACTATCAAATTAATTATTTTTAACTAATTCAAATTTTAGAGAACAGTACAAATATCTATATAAATTGAAATAAAAAGCGATTTTGGAAAAATAAATTAAAATAATATTTTTTTTAATTTGGTGAAAAAATTTCCGGTTTATTTCCTGTTTTTCCCGGATTTCCCGGTTAGTAGACACCCTATTTATAAATATCAAAAATTATCTCTTATTTCTAAAATTCGTAATTTCGTCTCGGAATTACAAAAAATGGATTTTTACTCGTCTATAAATTTTTAACTTGTAAAGAAAAAAAAAACAAAAATATTTACCTAACGAAAAATAAATTTTTAAATAAATTTTTGAATTCAAGTCTTGTAGTTGTGATTTCTGTGTTGGTGGCGAACAAGATTTTTTTTTGCAATATAAGATTTATTGCAAATAGTGCAAGTAAACGGTTTTTCCCCAGTGTGTGAACGAATATGAATTGTCATATAAGTCTTATTGATTAACTTGTCGCAATATTTGCAGGGAATAAGATTTTCACCGGTGTGCATTTTCTTGTGATTCGTCAGGCATTTCAACAGATGAGTGTCAAAATTGCATAATTCACATTTGTAGCGTTTACGTTTATATTCATTGGCGTAGAGATGAACGGAATTCACGTGTATTTTTAAATAGTCCGAGGAACGATAACTATTGCCGCAAAATTGACAGATAAAAGGACGAATTGCCAGCCTGTCGGTGTGACCGTGAAATAAATGTAGACGAAGTTCGGCCTTATGGTAAAATCCTTTATTGCAAAGATCACAAAATACGTTGTAATCTTTATTGTGTCGTCTTATGTGCATTGTCATTGAACCAACTGAAGCTCTCGTAGCACCACAAATGTGACAAATTAATTTTTCCTCGTGTTGCTTTATGTGCATTATCAATGTTCTTCTTGATTTGTAGATTTTTTTGCAATAATCACACTCTACGTCTCGATGATCCGGATTTGATTCTTCCATGTGTTTTTGAAAAGTCTCAGGTGATCGGAATCGTTTGTGACAAAGGGGACAACGTTTCTCATATTTTTTTTTTGGCTTTAAAATCTCGGTGATATTCAATTTATGCGCAGTTCTATGACGACCGAGTTGAAATCGCTTGGAAAATTTCTTATCACATTGATCGCATTCAAAAAATCCGGGATTGTTTGCACCATTTGGAAAATATGTTGCCTCGTGAGATTTCCAATGTTTTTCGGGTACATTAGCAGTTTTGAATTGCTCATCACAAATACTGCATTTAGCCTCTTTTGTTATTTCCTCATCCTCTGAACTTTCTTCCTCATTTTCACTTGGGGGAGAATTTTCCAATATTTTCATTTGAGCTCTGGTTCGTCTCGCAACTGGAATTTGTTTTCTACGCGATTTTTTCTTTTTTGGTTGATCTACGATTACATTGGGTTCCAATTTAACTTCTAGAAAATCGATTTCGATTTCATTTTTAATTGTCGGTTCGATTTTGATTCTATTTTCCTTCGCTGTTTTTTTTCTCTTTCGTCCTCTCCGTGGCCTTTCTTCTTTTTTTGCTGTTCCATCCCTAGAATGAAACGGTGTCTTAATGGATTAATTTCACGTAACTACGATAAAAAAAATACTTATCTAAATTTATCAGTAATTAATTAGTTCGCGACAATTAATTAGTTCGCTTAGTTATAATCACATCAATATTTCATTTAATCAAAAAAAATTAGTAAAGATTTAAATTTGGAGAAAAATTTTCAGAAGGAAAAAACTGATAGTTAAATTTTATCCCCGCCAGGGAAAGTGTTTTTCATTAATTTTTTTCCTCTATCCACAATTAATGTGACAAATGCAGAAAACTTCATTAAATTCGAATATAATTTTTATGCGATAAATTTCGTCCTTTGTAGAATAGCCAGAATATTCTCGTCCTCATTATTTATTCCTGTAAAGTTTAAATTTATTTTTCTTTTATTTTATTTAATCTAAAAAGTAATAAATCAAAAAAATTCTGAACGTTCAAATGAACGAAATTTAATTATTTCTTGTTCCAATTAATTAATACTAGCAAATGTTCAATTATTTTTAAACAAAATTTTAATAAAATTTGACGAACGAATACAATTATTATTCCAAAATTTTTATAAATTTTTCAAAACAGTGCAATTTTTTTTAAATAATAAACTCGTTACGGAAATTCAATTCTTTATAAATATTTCAAAAGAATTCAATTATTTTCTAAAATATTAAAAAAATTCTTCAAAATAATTCAATTATTGTTTTAAATAGTAAAATCTTTGCAAAAAATTAAATTATTTTCAAAATAAAATAAATAATTTCTTTCACAAAAGAATTCAATTATTTAAAAAATTTTTAATAAATCCTTCAAATAATTCAATTATTTTAAAAAATTTCCATAAAATTCTAAAAAACAATTTAATTATTTTAAAAAAAAATTTCACGAAAGAATTCAATTTTTTTTCCTAATTCATTAAAAAAAATTTCAAAACTATTCAATTATTTCCTAAAATTTTAATAAATCCTTGGAAACAGTTAAATTATTTTTTTAAATAATAAAATATTTGCAAAAATTCAATTATTTTTAATACAATTTTAATAACATTTCAGAAAAGAATTCAATTTTTTAAAAAAATTTTTAATGTTTTTCGAAAAAGTTCAATTATTTTCTAAAATAGTAAAATTCTTAACAAAAATTGAATTACTTTCAAAATAATTTAACAAAGGAATTAAATTTTTTCTTAATTTGTTATAAAATATTTCAAAAGAATTCAATTATTTTCTAAAATTTTAATAAAACTCAATAATTAAATGTTTAATATCAATTATTAACAAACACGATTATTTTAAAAACTTGAAAGAAATTGTTCATAAAATTTAATTAATTTAAAATTTTTTAATTAAAATTTGATAAAAACTCCATTATTTAAAAAAAATTCAAAGAAATTCTTCAAAAAGAATTTAATTAGAATTTTCGAAAATTTTAACAAAATTTTTTGAAGGAATTCTATTATTATCAAATTTTTCGATAAAATTCTTTGCAACAATTCGATGATTTCTTGAATACATTAATTTTAAAATTGAAAATATTTAAAAAGAAAGATTGATTAAAAAGTTAGGAATTTACTCGTATTTTCTAATTTGTGGAATTATTCGAATTGATAAAATTAAAGATATTAAAATTAATTAAAATCGAGTTTTACTGATAAAATCAAACTTTATAATCCGGAAATTTTATTCTTTTATGCTTTTTTTTCTTTAATATTGTAAATCTATTTAATAAACAAATAAAATTTAATAATATATTTAACAAAGAAATAGAATTTAATAATATATTTAACAAACAAGCAAAATTTAATTTAATTAAATTTAGTTAATTAAATTTTAATTAAAATTTAATTTTAATTTCAGAAATAAACGAAATTTAATAAATAAATAAAAATATCTATTAGCAATTAAAATTAAATTTAAATTATTTAAAAATACAGAGAGGACGTAATATAAAATGAAAAAATTTGCAAATATATAGAAAGAAGCTTTATTAAATAAAATTCATTTTACATATACAATCGACGTATAAAATAAAAAATATTTCTAGACATAAAAACGGTGTCTTAAAAAATATGTTTCTTTACTTTCATTTTTCTTTTCTTTCAAAATTGTAGAAGCAATTGTGAAATAATTTTCTTAAAACGTACGTTTGGTAAGCTTTGCTTTTATAATTCTGTAAATATAGAATAGTGGACGTTTTCTACTGACTTTATGAATGTACATTTTGCGAAAAAAAATATTGTAAAAATCCTTAGGATTAATTAATACAACAGTAATAATACGATTATTATTGTTTTACAAGTATAAAATATAAATATTAGCATATTTGTGTAGAAAGAATTAAGGCCAATTAGATGTGCGTAATTATCTTTAGAAAAAATTAAATTTTTACATTTCAGTCGTTAAAAAAATTAAAAATTACTATCTTTTTTTCTGCTTCCAAGTTTCCTCTTTTATTTTTTCGTTCAATTGCTTTTTTTCATTTTCTTTATATTTTTAGTTCTTTTTTTTCAATTTTAGTTCTTTTTCTTTCATTTTTATTTCTTTTTTTTAACATTTTTACTTCTTTCTTCAATTTCCAATACGAAATTCTATTTCCTAAATTCTCTTAATTAGAAATTTACGTTTTTGATTTACAATTCCTTGTGTAGTTTTTTTTGCTTTAAAAAACTTAAAACAACTTTCTTATTGTATAAAAAATTTTAATCTATAAAATCTATGTCATTGAAGATAAAAAATTTGATTTCTTTTCTATAAAGTTTACTTAAAAATAGTTTTGTGAATTTTTAATAAAGGAATGTTCAGTCTTTAAAAAAATATTATAATATTTAAGATAAAAAATACTGCTCTATATGAGAAAATTTGATAACAATATAAATGTTAGAAACTTAATAAAACGAGAATATCAAGAAGAATTTGAATAAACAATTTATCTAAAGTGAGAATTTTAGTTTGACAAATTTTATTAATTTTGAGAAAAGAATTTAATAAAATCGAATGTAGAAAAGCAAAAAATTGCAGTTTATAGATTTTTTTTAGTTAAAAAGACCTGCTTTTTGAGTATTTATAATTTTTTTTCTAAATCTCATTCTTATTTCTATATAAAACGAATTTTGTAAAATTTTAGTAGATTAGAAAAATTGTTTTTTAAAAAAAATCATTTTACGGAATGTGCGCTTGAGGAAGATATTTATGTAATTAAATAAATATTGAAATTCTTTCACAAAATTTCATTCGAACCGCTTTGAATAGTTATTTCGATAAAAATTACGATACGAATTGATTAGCTAGGAATTTGAATAACTGAACACGAATCTAAAACAAAAAATAATAGAAATAAATTTTCCAAAGTTTCAAATTCGCTATTTTGAATTTTGAATTTTAGATTCGAATTCAGTGAGATCAAAATTACAATTTTCATAATTAGCTTCCTTTTCTCTTTTCGTTTCACGTTTACATCTATAAATATAATTATTACAAAAAATCTGAATAACATACGAAACATCATTTTTTTTGTAGTGAATTCGTACAACAGAAAATAAGGCACGAGGTCCATACATTTTTTTTTATATAAATTCTTGCAAGCAGAGTGAGAAAAATATTTCTATCGCTATATTTGAACCCTGACATTATATTCTCGGTGTTTTTATATATAATATATGCATTGTTACATTTCTATTTTACAATTTACAATTTTTTTAATTTTACCATTTTTATATTAAATTATTAACAATACATTTTAGAAAAAAATTATTTAATAATTATCTCTTAAATTATTCGAAATTTTAATGATGAAAAATAATTATTCACTATATAGAAAAAATGTAACTTAAAAATTGTAACGAAAGAATATTTAATGAAATCAACTAGTTTTGTTAAAATTTTCGAATACGTTATACATTTCTTTTTTACTAAAATGTAAAATATTTTCTTTAGAAAATAATCTAAACAATTATATATAATAAATCTAAATTGCAGAAATAGAAATATTAATAGTGTAAATTTGAAACATAATATTCATAATATAAAAATAACTTAAATTTCGTCTATATTTATAATTGTAAAAAAAAATTTAATCATTAAATTCTTAATTCTGACGGGCATTTTTAAAAATGTAAAACAGAAATAATAATAATGGACGGGAGAAATTCTTATTCTACAATTCTGTTAACAATTGGCGATATTTAAATAAATTTAAAATGTCGAGAGATGAAAAATTAAAAAAAATACTAATACTAGTGTTTGTGAAGCGTAACAATATTACTGAAACTATTATAATAAATCATATTTATCAACAATCTATTTTTCTCAAAAAAAAAAGAAACAATAAGTTTGAAAAAAGTAGAAAAATTAGTTACTTTTCGAAATTTACTGGTATTAACAGAAATTATAATAGAAAACATTTTTCACAAATTTTTAATATCTTATGTTTTTGTAACAAGTTCATTTTTTCCAAAAAATATATTCTAATTCTTTTTTTTTTCTAAAAAAAGAAAAGCGACTTCTAATAAAATCAGTTTTTCTAAAAAATGTTTTTGTAACAAGTTCATTTTTTTCCAAAAAATATTTTCTAATTCTTTTTTTCTAAAAAAAAAGCGACTTCTAGTAAAATGAGTTTTCTAAAAAATGTTTTTCTATCAAGCTTTGATAACTAAAATTTATTTTACAATTTCTGAAAATTATTTTTGCTATCAAGTTTTAATTTCTAAAATTTATTTTACAATTTCTAACAAGTTTTGATTACTAAAAATTTTTTTTTTAAATAAAGGGAAATTCTGAATTTTTCCCAAAAAGTGGAATTATTTTTCTTACTTTATAATTAGTAAATTAATTTGGAATTATATAGAAATAGCTTTTTATTATTCAAAATGAACGTGATTTTCTTTTTGAATTTCAAGTTTATTAATTAGTAGTTAAGAAAAAATAGTAAAAAAATAAATAAATTTTAGAAATTCCCCTTCATTGTAAAGAAAATTGTTAGAAAATGCTTTTCAGAAAAACTACTTCAATTGATAAAATATTGAAAATCGTTATTAAAAAAACAATTTGCAACAGACAAAAATAGAATTATTAGAAAAAATCATTTCTTTTGTATAAACAATTAAAGTATGAAAACTTCTCTTAATATCTTCTATAAAAATTCTTTTTTTCAACTTTCTTGTAGACAGTATTTTTTCTCGAAAAAGTGCATTATTTTGTTAAATTTCCTGTCTCTAAAAAAAGTGACGTAGAAAAGATTTTCGTATATTCCCTACTTGATTAGGGATTTTGTCTAATTTTTCGCTTTTCTCTGGTTTTTAATAATAAAAAAGTAGTTTTCATTTTCTCCTGACTGACAAATATTATTTACTTTCTCTACTAAATTGTCGCACTATGAATACGTTTAAAATTTCATTTCTCGTAAAAAATTCCATAATTTGATTTTAAAATTTGTAATATAACTTTTTTAAAAAAAAGTAAACATTTATACGGCTAAATCGACTTTTGGAGAATTTATTACGATTTTAGATTCAAAGTCAGAGCTGTTAAAAATTGTTATTTTTCTTAAAAAATCGAAAAAATGGGATTAGATGCACAAAAAAGTGTTTGTCATTAATTTTTTAATGTTTTTAATTGTAAAATTATTCGAAAACATCAATAATTTTTTTTTAAATAAAAATATTTAATTCTTACTATTATTTTTCCACAGAAATTAAGATTTTGAAAAATTTCAAATCCTTTGAAATTCAATAATTTCTAAGAATTGCTACTGGTAGCTTATTGAAAATTATTTTCAAGATTTCAAATCAATTTTCGAGAATTTTCAATTGAAATTCTTTAGTAATTCAATTATTTTTAATAATTTTTAAGAAAGTTCCTTAAGAATTCAATTATTCTTGCAAAAACATTTTTATAAAATCAATTTATTTTTCACAATTTTGCTTTGATAGGTGAATATTTTTCTATTTTGAAAGATAAAATTTTGAATAAATTTTTGTATTACTTTTTATCATTTTTGTAAATATCCATAATTTTGAATCTCGAATAATTTAATTTTCGCATAGAAATTTATTAAAATTAATTAATTTATTAATTTGTTTTAAAGAATTTAATTAAAATTTAATTTTTAAAAATATTTAACTTAAAATTAATCAAAAATTTAATTTCTTAAATGCAAACGAAAAAATCGATTTTTACGCTGAAAATGCAAAAAAATTACAATTGCTATTCAATTTTATTTTTTACATAGAAATTCATTTGTTTATTTTTCTAACTAATTTCAAATCATAATTTTATTCATTTTTTAGATTTTATCTTTTTTATCTTAAAAAATTATGATTTGAAATTAGAAAAATAAGCAAATGAATTTCAATATAAAAAAATTGAATAACAATGGAATCAGTTTTATCAGTTTCCATTTTTTTTCAAAAAAATGCTTCAAAAGTGGTAAAAAAATCAATTTTTTCACTCGTAATTTTTTTTTAAATCTATCAATTTTTGAGAAAAAATAAAAAATTTAAAAAAGAGTCAAAATATTTTCTGATCATTCAATATTCTCTAAAAAAAATACTATAAACATAATTTAAATCTTTAAAATAATTTAAAATTTTTAGAAAATAATTTAAAAATAGGTAATGTCCCTTAATGGACATGATTTTATTCAAATTGACATAATTAAATTAATGAATTTTGAAATAAAAAAATTGAATAATGTAGTTTTTTTTTCAAAAAATGGTAAAAATAAATTTTTTCGTAGATTCAAAAAAATATTTTCTACAAAATTACCCATGGATTTTAAAATCTACGAATTTTTAAGAAAAATAAAAATTTGTAAAGGGAAAAAATATTTCCCTTTTATTTTGTGACCATTTTGGATTCCTCACAAAAAATTAATATTTTTATGGAATAAATTATTTTCGTCAATTAGTTAAAAATATCGGTTTAACTTTAAGTTAATTGTTTGCAATTAAAAATAGGTTTTTGTGGATTTAAATCCTTATTTAAATCAAATAACAGCCCTGATTGAGAAAGAGAATACGAAAATACTTTTTTTGAAACTAAAATCGTGAGTCGAAACAAAATTTACCAATGAAAAATGAGAAGAAAATATTCTCCTTGAATCAAAATGGAATTATTTATAGAGAAAAAACGAAACGAAACGAAATGTCGTCTAATTAAGGAAGAATTGTCTGAACAGCCTCAAGAATAAATTCACTTTCTTGTTGCGGCGTTTGCTGTTGTCGCGCACTCTGCTTGGCATGTGTTTTCAAATGTGAATTTAACATTGTCTTGGAGGCAAATGATTTTTCACAATATGAGCATGGATATGGTCGATCGCCCGTGTGCCCTCGCAAATGAACAACCAACGTTGTCCTCTGGGTGAAACTTTTATCGCACTGCGTACATTTATGTGGCCGCTCGCCAGTGTGAGTTCGTCGATGAACACTGAGATAATTTTGCGACGTGAATGCCTTTTGACAGAGATCACAAACATGAGGCTTCTCACCGGTGTGCTTTCTCACATGAACCGTGAGATAAGTTTTACTCGACAACGATTTACCGCAAATATGACAGACATATTCATTTTGTGGCCCCATATTCCCGTGCGTTCGCATATGCACCAATAAAACTTGTTTCCTGGAAAATCGTTTATTACACAGCGAGCAATGATGCTTTTTTTGCGGTGGGATGTAGTCCGGCTGATGGAGTTTCGCGTGTAATCTCAAACCCTGACGATAGCGGAATGTTGCATTACAAATATCACATTGAAAGGGTTTCTCCTTTGAATGTGACAATTGATGATCGAGAAAGGTGTTACGAGTGTAAAAACCAGCGCCACAAATTTCACAATGAAATTTATACTCTAAATTATGACGTCTTTGATGGCTAATGAGATTTTGTCGATGTGGCGAACTGTAATCGCAATTTTTGCAATTGTATAATTTTACATTACTGTGAAATTGCTGCTGATGTTTCTTGAGTGTTAATAAATCGTTGAATTGCTCTTGACATAAATTACACGCTAATTGATTGTCCTCGAGTAAAATATCATCATCTTCGTTGTCGTCGTCGGCGATAATTTTCTCCTCATGAATATCGTGAGCTATTTTCATGTGTAACTTGAGCTCGTCTTCGCCAACAAATATTATCCCACAATGAGTGCACTGATAGATTGCCTCGGTCACCAAAATTTCACCATTTGAGTTGATTTTCAGATCGTCGGTGATGAGTATTCCAGTGACATCGGTCGTCGTATAAACGATATTAATGTTATCGCAACATTCATCATTTTGCGGTGGCAGCATGTCGAGTTTTGATACAAAGTATCTGAAAAGAATAGAGACAAAATTTGGTCAATTCAGAACCGTTTAACAGTTTTTTTTTTTTATTTTTAAAATTGTCTTTTTCTTTCTTTAAAGCAATTTTTTACTATTCTTTCAAAATTCTATATTTACTACCGATATCTTCTATTTCCTGAAATTAACTAAAAAAAAAATCGAGTTCCTTTGCTTCCCTGGCTAAAAATTCATATCTCTTCAGGGAACAATTTTCATGACGTTCGATTATTATTTCCATTTTCTTTCTTACATACTTAAAAATTAAATTTTCTATCGAGACAAAAATCCGAATTTCGATTATTATAAATAAATATTAATACACGAATTAAATAGAAAATGTTACAAATGTTATTAGTGCTAAATTCGTGCAATGTGCATTATTTAAAAAAAAGAAACAAAAACTTTGTTCCTATTAATAAAAAACAATTTTTTAGAATAAAATTAAAGAAAATAAATCCTATAATCGTGTACGCAGCAAAAAATAATAATTAATTAAAATTAACAAATTTTAATTAATATTCAATAGATTATTTGTTTAATTTTGCTACAACTCACAAGAAACAAAATTAAACAAATTTAATTTAATTTAACGACGATTTCTTTTTTCTTGTCTTTTTCCCCCGAAAAAAAGGAGGAAAATTCCAGTCATTTTCAAGAAAATATTTCCACTAAAATAAAATTCGTATTAAAATTTAAAAATTCCTTACCTTCTGAGATAGAAAATTTTGAAGTTGATTCTATAAATAATCCCCAAGAATCCTTTCACTACACGTTAGTTTCCATTGCAGATTAAAATAATAAATTTTACAGAAATAAATTAAAATTTTCATTTCTCCCTCTAAGCTCGAAGGTTTAAATTTTAATGGAAATGAAAAAAAACCCATTTTTAACAACAAAAGGTTAAGTTCTGAAATTATCGACAAATTGTTGTGAAGAATATTTTAATGTTATTTTATTACATGCAAATATAGTTGACGATAATTATTTAGCAACTATCACAATTAGAACATTTGAATAAATATAACCCATTAAGCGTATACAGTTTTAATTTTTATCCTAATTATAACCAGATTATAGCTGAGAAAAAAAATATTTACTTAAAATAGCAAAAAAAAAAAAATTTACGGAATTAAGTAAATATTTCTCTAAATACTGCGAAATTATTTCAGTAAAAAATTTGTTAGCTATTCTCTCTGAAAATGTCGTTGAACTAATTAAAGTTAGTCAAATTTTGTACTTATTTTTCTTTCTTAGTAAAAAAATGTTAATATAGTATTTTTAGATTATTTTACTCAAATTTAGAGAAAAAAATTACTAAAAATTAGAAATTTTTAATTTAATCCAATTGAATTTAAATTAAAATTAAATTCAATTAAATTCAATGAAATTCAATTGAATTTAAATTCAGAGAGTTTCAAGTAAATATTCTATTCTGTGTATTAAAATATTTTACTCTAAATAAAAATATTTATATTCTATTAAATCTTTAAAAAAAAATTGAAATATTTTTTAAGGAAAAATTAATTTCCAATCGGATAAAATTACTATTTATGTAGTAAAGCATAAATATATTGTTTACTTCCGTAATTGACATTTTTCTATGAAAATTTCTATCGAGTTAAATAAAAACTGAAAAACAGATTTTCGTGTTTTTGTTTTAAATATAAACAATTTTTTTTCTAAGTGAAAAATCTACAATCAAAATAAGAGAAAAATGTCAACATAATTATTGCATTAAAATTCAATTACTAATTGAAAACTTATTCTGTCTTTAATTAATCGTTAGCTGTACTTATCTTTAATTTTTAAATACTTAATCATTTTTAATTTAAATACTTAATAGATTTTAATTTTAATACTTAATAGTTTTTAATTTAAATACTTAAGTTTTTAATTTTACATAATTAATAGTTTGTAATTTAAATATTTAATCATTTTAAATTTAAATACTTAATAATTTTTAATTTAAATACTTAATAATTTTTAATTTAAATTTAAATACTTAATACTTTTAAGTTTAAACTTAAATACTTAAAATTTTAATGAATAATAACTTATGAAAACATTATGTAGAGAAAATGTGAAGTAGAACTTAAGCAAAAATAAAACTCCCATTTTCTGAACATTTGTTCTCGATTAATTAACATATGACAAGTATTATAATCTTGCGGTGATGAAATTAAATTTATAAATATATTTTGTTTCCTTACACATCTAAAATACCGTTCACACAAAATTTATTTATTAAAATATTCCATTAATGCTGGAAGGTTGGCACATTTCAACCTTTAATACCAATTACCGTTACGGGCCTTATATTTTTCACACGTAATATTTAATTACTTTACTTTAATTTTATAGAATTTTTTTTTTTTTATTAATTTTAATTTTACTTTGAGGTATTAGTTATTTATTGTAAATATACATTAACGTATAATATTAATTATTATTGTACCGAAAAAATATGAATACAAAATTTTTTTAATCAAAAACAAGTAATGACTATTTTTTTTTTTAATATAGAAAATATTTTCTACTTTTGAAATATTTTTTTTACTTTATATTAAAATTATAAAAGTTCTATTAATTTATCTTTATAAGGCCTGTAATTAAATACAGTTAACATATATATTTTTCGCTGAGTCCTTGTAACTTTTATAATACTAATAATACAAAAGGCACTCGAATTATCACCGTTTTTGGTTTTCTAATTTTTTAAAAATTGACATTTGTTTTTTGTTCTAGAAAAATTTGAAAGAAACTTTTTCTAATTTGTGCTTTACAACATTTCGCGTAGTATTTTAGTAAAGTCTGTTTAAAAACAACAGATATTGAGACATAACATAAAATTTACAAATATTTTTTAAAATTGAAATTAAAAATTTTGCGACGTTTTAAACTGAAGAAAAAATTATTTTCTTTCACTATTATTGAATAAATATTTCTAAAAAAACAAATATTGAGTCAACTGATAAAAAATTTGGAACGAAAGAAATTTTAGTTTCGAATACAATTTATTTATAATTAATACTATACTAATTGCAGTAAATTAAATTATTAATTAAATAAATGTGTAATGTAATAATTAAATAATTATTACATTAATTAATAATACTATACTTAAAAAAATTATTTTGTTCAGGTAAATATTTATTTGATAATAGTTAAAAGTAGTTCAAATCAAATAATTTTCTTTTTAGTATTTGAATGAAATTTAAATCAATATTTTTTCAAATAAAAAAATAAACAAAAGTATTAAACATTACGATAAAATTAATAAAATAGGTTTTATGATTCTAAACTTTTCTTGAGTTTTTTCTTCATCACAGACGAATTTTACGTTCTATATTGAAAAATGTTTCTAAAGTTTCGAACCTTCATTTGAATGACGATATTTTTTTTTACTTCTTTTAATTTGTACTTTCAAAAAAGAAAATCATTTCGTATATTAAAATACTTCTCAATTAGACAAATGTTCAATTTTAATTATTTTGCCTTTTTGTTTTTTTTTTCAATTTTAATATTGTATTTAGAAGAAAAATATTTAAATAGAAGAGAAATTCATTCATTTGAACGTTCAAAACTTTAGGAAAAAATTGAAAAAAAATTTGACTCTAGTAATTATTTAACTTGTGACATTAAATTGTGTGCGCATCCTTTTTAAACAAATAACAATGGTTAGTGACAATAATTGTCTGTTCTCTCGCGGGATTTAATTTACGAGAAACTGAATAATATTTAATTCGTTACGCACGTAATCTACATTGTTTTCTAAAATTTGAGCATTTTTTTTTATATTACTTTTTTGGTTTATTATACAGAGATTATTTTACTTTTCTAATTTTTTTTAGACTTTATACGTTTAAAAAATAAGTTCCTAGAGTGAATAAATTATTACCTAAAGTCGCCTAAAGTTTTAAAACTACTTTTTGAGCCTAATTTTAAAATTCAGGTCCAAATAAAAGAAATACTTTTCTTTTATTTTTAAAATTCTTTTAAAGTTATTTTAAAATATTTTAATAATTCTTTTTCTACTATGAAGTTTGGAAATTTTGAAAATTGATATATTTTAGTAGGATTTTTTTCTTTAATTTTTTATTTAGAAGAATTACTATTTTAAGGAAGAATTCGACAAACAATCGGAACAAAAGACAGAATTTTGTATATTGAAAGAAAAAGACTTTAATAAATTTTAAATTCTTTTTGGTAGAAATTTAAAGAATATTCGACAATTTAAATAATTGATTTGAATAAAAGTTACAATTTTTTGTCAATAAAAAACAATTTAAGTAACAATTTATAAAATTATGATATTGGACTAATTTTAATTTTGAATGTCCATCAGATTCTTCCTTTAATCAATTTAAAAAAAATTCTACTTCACTGAATTTTCATTTGTCTCGACTTTTATTTCAGGGTTGCCACAAATATTTTATTTTATTTTTCCCTGACTTTTCCCTGATTTCCAAACAAAATTTTTACTTTTTCCCTGACCCTAAAGAATATTTTAATTCACTCTAAAAATTATTAGATACTCAAAACAATGTTCTATTACATTTATTTACAAATTTCTTTAATTGTAAAATTATTCAAAAACATCAATAAATTCTTTTTTAAATAAATATTTAATCATTATTATTTTTCCGTGGAAATTAAAATTCTTCAAAACATTCAAAATCAAAGCTTTTTGAAATTCAACAACCTATAAGAATATTATTACAAGTCTTCGCCTTCTTCATGTTTTGTAATAATTTAAATTATTATAATATTTTTCAAAAAAAAATTAATTATTTACAAAAATCCTAAAAAATCCATCGCAAGAATTCAATTATTTTGACAAGTAGTAAAATTTCTCAAAAAAATTCAATTATTTAAAAAAAATGTAATAAAATTCGTTGCAATAATGCAATTATTTTCATAAATAATAATAAATCGATTTTTCGGTAATTCATTTTTAAATCAATTTTTATTAGAAACTTCTAGAAGAATTCAATTATTTGAATTAAAAAATAAATAATTTATTGAATAATTGAATGTTTTTTAAAGTTGAATTCTCATAAAGAATTTTATGAACAAATTTTTAAATCATTGAATTCTTTTGACAAATTTTAATAAAATTTTTAAGAATAATTACATTTTTTGAGGAATTCGATTAAAATATTGTATCAAAAATAAATAAAATCCTGCGATGAGTTATATTATTTATGAAAATAATTTTATTATTTATAAAGATAATTGAAATTTTGACAAAAAATTTTTTAACATAATTGAATTTCTGCGAAGAATTTTATTACTTTTGAAAGTAATTGAATTCTTCCAACGAATTTTATTATTTATAAAAATAATTGAATTCTTGAAAAGAAATTTGTTAACTTTTTTTAAATAATTGAATTCTCGCGGCGAATTTTATAAAAATCTTTTTAAATATTTGATATTTTTCGAAAAATTTTATTAAATTTTGTATTTTTAATAATTGAATTCCTGTGAAAATTTTATTACTTATGAAAATAATTGAATTATTTCGAAGAAATTTATTAAAAATTTTGTAAATAATTGAATTCCTGTGAAATTTTGTCAAGAATTTTATTAAAATTTTTCTAAAATAATTAAATTTCGGAAAATAATTTTATTATTTATAAAAAGACTATAAATTTTGTTAGGAATTTTTTTTAAAATTTTTGAAAATAATTGAATTCTTTCAACGATTATCATTAAAACTTTAAAAAATAATTGAATTTCGGTGAAGATTTTTATTAATTATAAAAACAATTAAATTCTTGAAAAGAACTTTGTTAAATTTTTTTTTAAATAATTGAATTCTTGCCATGAATTTTATAAAAATATTTTTAAATAATTGAATTTCTATAAAAATTTTATTACTATTTCGCGATAATTGAAATTTTGACCAGAATTTTTAAAAAAAAATTTAACATAATTGAAATTTTGTGAAGAATTTTTATAACTTTTGAAAATAATTGAATTTCTGGAATAATTTGTAACTTTTCCAAAATACAAATTTTTTTTTAGTATTTTTAACTGAGATTCTTCTATCAATCTAGTATTTATGAAAATTGTAAAAATGATTCATTAAATAATTTATAAGTCATAATTTTATGATAGAGATCTCCAAGAATTAAGTTATTTAAAAAGAAATTATTGTCAGAAATAGAAAAAATTGAAGGTTTTGTATTAAAATTCGTGGTAATTTCATAGTTTATGAGGCAAACAAAAAAAAAGCATCAAAATTCAGAGTTTTGTCATGATTTTTAAAAATTCAATTTTTTCCAGTACTTTTAACAAAAATCCCTAATTTTTCCCTGAATTCCCTGACCTGTGGCAACCCTGATGTAGCAGAACCCTTTTCTTAAAATCTAATTTTTTTTCTTGGATCAGTTCACGTGGAATTGTCCTAATTCAGATTTAGAGAGAAAATTGATTTTTTTTACTAATTGTGATAAAAATCAAAATCTCAGTTTTAAAGTTTTTGCATTTTTTAAAATTTTCTAAATTTCTTGATTTTTTTTGCAAATTATTTTTTAGTAAACAAAAATTATTTTCAGTGAAGTGTTTGAATTTTTTTGAATTATCAGAATTCTTTGAATATTTGAAGAAAATCTAATTTATAAATATCTATCGAAAGAGCTTGAGCATTTGATTTAAATGACCGATTACTTGACTATTATCAATTAAATATTTACTTGAATCAAATAATATTTATTGGAGTCAATTAAATGTCTATTTGAACAATAATTTCAGTATTTGAACCAATAATTTCAGTATTTGAACCAACAACAATTTAATTGTGCCCAATAAATATTATTTGATTGAATTAAATATTTAATTGACAATAGTCAACTAATCGGTTATTTCAATCAAATAAATTTTGTTTTCCGTGTCAGATAAATTTCCCTATAAAAAAATTATTACCTATCTGATTAAAAATTTGCCTTTTGGTTTTAAAAAATTTCGTAATTACGCCATCGATAACAATGTAGATAGAATAATTATATCACAGAGAGACAACATTTCGACGACTAAATTACAACTATTTTTCTTTTTCTCTAATGTTTTTTCATATGATTGAGCATAATGGTGCGTGTAACGAAACCCTTACCGCATAGTGTACAAGTATAAGGACGTTCACCGGTATGATAACGTCGATGTACCGTCAATGTTGATGCTTGTGTAAATGATTTTCCACACATTGCACATAAATATGGCCGTTCACCAGTGTGAATACGCTGATGGACAACATAATATTTACGATGAGTGAAACCCTTGCCACAAACATCGCACACCAATGGTCTCAAACGATGTACCGATTTATGACTATTGAGCAATTCAGGTGTTGGAAATTCCTTCGTGCACGAATCACAGGGATACGAAGGATTTGACGTTGTTAAAAGTCCCGATTGTGGGCTTATTATGTTTATCGGCGTCGCCGGTACAATTGCAGTTGGCGCAATTGTACCAACTGCCCGACAATCGGGTTTGTGTGTTTTCGCGTGATGATTATAAAGATTACGTGTTTCGAAGCGCATGAAACATTTTGGACACGAATAGGGTTTGTCCTGATTTGTCTCGTGTAATTTTTTATGACGCTCGAGTAGTGTTCGATAGCGAAATGTCGCCTGGCATTGATCGCAGGAGAAGGTTTTTTCTTGTCTCGTGGCGACATTGGGTGTTTGAACGTATGAGGTCGATGTGACACTGTTCATTGGCGTTGAATGTGTCACCTCGTGCATTCGTAAGTGACTTTGAGCGAGGAATGTCCTCGAGCAAATTTGACAAGTGTAACGTGGTTGATTGATAATATTGTTGTCGACCAAGCCAATTGGAGCTTGGACAATATTCATTTGATTGCGATTGTCAATTTCCTCACGTTGAGGATGACTTGTTTTTATGTGATAATTTAATTTGAGAATAGTGCGAAATTCGAGGCCGCAATTTGGACATGAATAAGATTCGCCGAGAATTTGTACATGCTCGTGGAGAACAGGTTGCTCTGGATAGAGAACCGAGAGATGTGATAGTGATGGTGCCATTTGTAAACTCGATGGCATCATCGTTGGATGATTCATGAAGACTGATGGTTGTAGATAATTACAGCAGCCGGCTAATCCGATATCTGCCTGTTCGGGTGAGGGTGAAAGTATTTGTCGTAGCATCCCTGATAAACCGCCGAATGTACCTCCATCTCTGAAATTGACAAAACCCAAGGACATTGCCGGCAAAAGTGACCGAAAAAACACACAGAGATAAAAATGTTTATATTATTTTCCAAGATCATTTTTCATACCTACAACAAAAATTTTTATTAAAAATCCATATTAATTGATATAATTAATAATACAGTCGAACCTGTCGGAATGCAAAACCTTTTTTGTCCAACAAGAATTAAATTTCCCTTTGGTTTGAAATTTCGTAATTGAATTGAATAAATTAGAATTATTTTCTAAGTGAATATTGTAAAAAATTTGTTCCAGAATATTGTAAAAATTGTACAAAATTTGTATAATTCTACAAAATTGTGCAAAATTTTTACAAATCTACAAAATTGCACAAAATTTTTACAATTCTACAAAATTGGACAAAAGTTTTACAATTTTTGTAAGGATTGTAAGAATAAAATCTAAGAAATCGAGAGTTGCATTCCAAAAGGTTTCACTGTAATGAAATTAAAATATAAAAATTGAAAACTCTTCGACGATGAAAAATGATCTCCATCAGTAAAAAATCAAATTTTTGCAGACGAGCAACAGGCGGTGATGCACATTTATAAATTTGGCTTGTGTGTTTTCTGCAATTGTGGTCGTGCAAGGTGCTTGGGCGTTGCAATTTTTGACTGTCACATTTAAACTTCCGTATCATCGAACTTAGAGAGAGAAAAATTTTCTACAGTTCCATACTTTATACATTACCTTTCTTTCTTTTCTTTCCCTTTCCTAATTTTCATTTTTAAACAAAAACAGCTTCATCCGGAACTTAAAATATTTTTCATGAATCTCCATAATTAAAAACCTGAAAATTCCGATAAGGAATAAAATAAAAATAATGATGAGACAAACGAAGAGTGAATGTCTTCGTTTGTGTCGTAAAACCACTCGGATTTTATTATAACAGAAATAATAAAAATACTGAATAAACAAACTAGTAAATTGATAAATCAATTTTTAAAAAACTGAAACTTTCAATGAGTAACAAAATAAAAATAGTGAATAAAACGAAAAATAGTAAATTGATAAATCAATTATTAAAAAACTGAAATTTTCAATTTTCAATGAGTAATAAAATAAAAATCTTGATTAAAAAAATAAATAGTAAATTGATAAATTAATTATTAAAAAACTGAAATTTATAATTTTTAATTTCCATTTTCCAATAAGTAATAAAATAAAAATCTTGAATGAAAAAAAGAAATAGTAAATTGATACATCAATGATTAAAAAACTGAAATTTCTACTTTCCACTTTTCAGTAAGTGGTAAAATAAAAATTCTGAATAAAAAAGCGAATAGTAAATTGATAAGTCAATTTTTTTTTGATAATTCAATTAAAAAACCGAAATTTCCTTTAAATACCTATAAAAATACTGAATAAATAAAACTAGACAGTAAATTGATAAATCCATCAGTTAAAACCTGAAATTTCCGATAAATAGTAAAATCAAAATACTGAATAAAAAAAAACAAATTGTACATTAAATAAATGTTGGATAAAGAAACATTAATATGAGTCAATAAAAAGTCGAAATTGTCAAATTCGGGAGAAAATTGAATTATGACAAAAATTTCGACAAAAATCCGACTAAAGCGTAAAAATAAATGAAATGATAAGAAAAATAGACTTATGTTTTAAATTTCTAAAACTAATTATTATCTAAAAATTGGTAATTATTGGTAAAAGTTCATTATAAATAATAATTATTTAAAAAAATATACGTCACCTTTGAATTTAATCCAGTAACGACGATTTCCGGCGACCAAAATACTTCCGGATTTTGAAACGACGATATCTTCGATTTTATCCACAGGTTTTTAATATTTTCAGAAGCACTTCATCAAAACGAATATTTTCGAAAAATGTTCCAAAAATGGATAATAATAATAATAATAACAATAACAATAATAATAAAAATAATAATAATAATAAAAATACTAATAATTAATATTTAATAGTAATAACTAAATATTATTTGATACATTAATATTTAATTATTAATATATTAATAATTAATAATATTAATAATTAATAATGATCAATATTATTAATGATTTATAATTATAATTTTTAATATTAATTTTACAAAGAAAAAAAAGAATTAAATAACTTTTACCACTTTCATAGTAAAACCTAATTTTTTAAAAATTTCTGCGCATTTTTGTCAACTTTTAATATTTTTATAGTAAATTTTGCTGCGTTCGAAGTAAATTTTTGTAAAAAATTAGTAATTTTTACTTCGAAAATAACAAGATTTAATCCGAAATTACAAAAAGTTGCCAAAAATGAGCAGAAGTTACAGAAAATTTTAGTTTTACTTTGAAAATAGTAAAAATTATTCCATTTTTTTCTCCTTGTAATAATGATTAATATTAATAATGATTAATTTGATTAATACTAATATTAATAGTATTAATTAAATATTAATAATTAATATTAATACTAATATCAATAATATTAATTAAATAGTATTAATTAATATTACTACTATTTTAATAATATTAATAATTAATAATTACACATTACTGTTAATAAAATATTATTCAAAATTAATATAAGAAGGTCACCGTTTCCCAAGGATATCAAATTGAGAAAAAAAAACGAATCAAAAGTGTTGCGAAGCAACATTTTGATTCGATTTTTGTCTCAATTTGATATCCGCAGAAAAACTATGGTATAATTTAGTTAATTAAATTAAAATGTTAAAAAACACATTTTTAATACAAACACTATTGAAAATAGTAATTAATATATAAAACCGTGTTTATTTAAATAAAAATTATTTAAACAATAGAGGAAAATGTTAATTTTCCTCCATTTTTGTCATTTTTCAATCAACGAATTTTGTCTTCAATTCGCAATTTTTATGATCAAATTAAAAAAATAAATACGAAAATGAAAAAAAAAAATACTGACAAAATTGATAACACTTTTTGCAAATTTTCCTCCTGTTCTCTTGATTAAATTCACTGATATACACGAATTTATTTTTCCGTTGAAAAAACGAAACAAAAATTACTTTTTCGTAGCTGGAGAAAATTTCAATGTCTCGTTGATTATTGTTGAGAAAAAAATAACAACAATATGAAGATTCGAGTCTCCAAAAAAGTAATTGCGCTTTTTTTTTTTTTATTAAAAATAAGCTTTAAAAGAAGCTTTTTAAAAAGAAAAACTATTTTCGGGCAGAGGGGAAACAAAATTGCAGCCGATTGGGTAAAAAAAAGGCGCAAAATTTTGTCGAAAAAAATTTATTTCATATCAAATTTATTCGATACCAAATATCAAATAGAATAAAAAAAAATATTTGATATTAAATATTAAATAAATAAGAATTAGGAAAATTGTGGGTTATTCAGATAACTGAAAAACTGGTACTTTCAGGGGAAAAAGAAAAAGTACCTTCAGTTTTCTATAAATTACAAAATCGAGGGGGACGGGATTTAACAATACAATTTCAAACGAATACAAAGAATAATATTTTAACAATTTTTTTTTTTTTAATAGTAAAAAAAAGAAAATACTCGCCTTTTTAAATAATTCAAAAATCCATTTTTCTTCTCTCTTCTCATCGAAAAAATGGAAGTTGTCCTCGTTTTCCTTTCCTTTTCTTTTTTCTTTCCGGGAAAAATTTCTTCTTGCGATAATCTTGCGAAATTCCAGCATTTTTTGTTTGTCCATTTTTAGACACTTTTTTATTTATTTCGAATTCGAAAATCCAATGAATCCAATTTTCTTTTTTCGTTTCAATAAAAAAACCGAACGAGATTTTCTCCAGAAAAAAAATTTTTTTTCGAGGAGAAACTAATTTTTTTTTCTATAGATTTAAATTTTTCGTTTTAGAGAAAATTTTTCTGCCCGAGAAATAATTCTGAATCACCACTTTTTCTTTCTTTTCTTTGCATATAAAAATGCAATAATATATCAAAATTGGACATTCAGATTTAAAAAAACAAAAAGACGAGTGTTTTTTCTGATCTAACTTAAAAAAAATATTTACTTTTTTTTAAAATTATTTTGTGGAAATTATCGATCGTCAGTGATTATTTCAACCAAATTGTTGGTCGAGTGCGGCATTAGTGCCTTTACGTAAGCGTGGGAATATTATATCGACAACATGTAGACATCTTTCTGTTTTTTTTTCTTCTTTTTGGACAGAGAGATTATCCCTTTCTTTTGATAAAAAATTTTTAATTTAAAAAAAATGTTTTTGAACTTTTTTTTTTTATTTTATAGAATAATATTTGTGGAATAATTTTTACTTTGTTTATACTTTTTAAATTATTTAAAATATTTAAATTATTAAATTACTAGAGAAAATAGAAATCACGACATTTTTTTTAAATACCCTCTGTCCATTTTTTCTTTTGTTTTACATGTAACTTTCTAATTTTGACGTTCGTTTCAATGATTTAGAAAAATCTTTTTAAAAATTTTTTTTGAGTTTTTTTCAATCGAAAAATATTTTTTTTTTCTTATTTAAGTTTCTTAAAAAGATTTCATTCAAACGTACGCCGTGTACATGCTAATATTGCTGCGTACACATAAATGATAACAGATATCTAGCAATTTTTTTTGAACGAGACATTTAAATTCAAAAATTCTTTTCAATTTACCAACTTTTGGTTAAGTTTTCCTTTTTTGTTTTAATTGAGTAAATTATCAAAATTGCTAAATATCAAGAGTTAAAGATGGTTGTGGAGTGTGTGCGCACTTACCTTCAATTTGTTAAACAAAAAACACGAAAAACTTTACAAACAAAAGTAAGAATTTCAAGGAAAATTTTTTTTTCAAATTTTCAAATTATGGAAAAATTGGTTCGAAATTCAACTCTGAATAAACAGATTGTAGGTTTAAAATTTAAATTCAATTAGTTTAGATAATTTTGAAGAAGAATTTCGTTTAGTGAAAAATCTGCTCTATTTCTATTTATTTACATTTCTTTTTATTTAAACTAGAAGATATTGAAAAAAATATTTTGGGAATATTTTGAAAACAATGTTTTGAAAATATTTTGAAAAAAGGCTTTGGAAATATTTTGAAAAAATACTTTGGAAATATTTTGAAAAAAGGCTTTGGAAATATTTTGAGAAAAATACTTTAGAAATATTTTGAAAAAAAGCTTTGGAAATATTTTGAAGAAAAATACTTTGGAAATAGTTTGAAAAGAGAAATGAAAAAATAGTTTTTAACATTTAAAAAAGAACGGATTTTTGGTGTTTGTGAGATTGTTTGTGAATACCACAACAAAACATCTTTAGCTCTGGAATGTTTGCGAATTTAATAGAGAACGAAAACTTACCCAGTCTTGTTGTCGGCGCTGGCGACCTGTGGCATCGCCATTTCAGGCATTTCGGTGATTTTTTGCTGTTGAAGTCCCGATGGTCCGGCTTCATCACACGGCAGGGATACATTAACAAACGTCGTCGGTTCAACTGTTCGATTGTTAGGGTCTTCCTCATTCTCCTCTTTCACAGGTAGTCCTATTGCCAAAAAAAAAGAGAAAGAAGAAATTAGTCTCCAGTAATGCGAATTTTCAAATTTGTTTTAATCTTATTTGAGCGATTCTAAGTGAACTGATTTCAATAAAAAAAAATTCGATTTTAAGGGAAATTGTTCTATTTAAATTGCAATAATAACTTCTAGAAATGAAATTGATAAATTTTCTCTTTGACTTTTAGAAAAATTAAGCAATTTTAATTTTTATTTAGTGAATTTTGAAGCTTTATGTGTACTTTTCAATTACAAAACTTATTCTTTTTTTAAAAAAAATTATTCAACTTCTCTTTTAAAAATAAACGTTATTTTTCAATTTTTACAGAAACTACCTCTTGTTTTACTTTTTTATCATTTTTATTCGAAAGCTGAGATTTTTTCCAGTAAATTATGTAAAGTTAAAAAATGGGACAACAATAGATTTTGAATAAAATAAACAAAAAGAATTTAAAATGTTGTTTTTTTTTCTTTTCTTGAAAATCGATTGTTGTCCCATTTTTAAAGTTTACAAAATTGGAAAAAATTTCAGCTTTCTAATGAAAATGATAAAAAATTTAAAAAAAGGGAGTTTCTGTAAAAATTTGAAAAATAAGGTTCATTTTTGAAAAAAGAGGGACATTTTCAACTATTTCAAGAAAATGATTTAAATCTCCCATAAAATTATTTTTATAGTAATTTTTTTAAAAAAAGAATCAGAAAATATTTTGACCTTTTTGAAATTTTTATTTTTCTTAAAAAATTGATAGATTTTACAAACCATTTGTAATTTAGAATTTGTAATGTAGAAAATATGTTTTTAAAACTACAAAAAAATGTCCGAATGAAAAAATGGATTTTTACTACTTTTGTAGCATTTTTTTCTTTCGGCAATTTCTTTGCGGATACAAAAATATATTTTCTACAAAATTACGAATGAATATCAAAATTTAATAATTTTTAAGAAAAATAAAAATTCAAAAAGGGTGAAAATATTCTCTGACCATTGAATTCCTCTCAAAAATTACTATAAAAATAATTTTATGAAAGACTTAAATTACAGGGATCACAGTGATTTTTTCATGTAACATTCAATAAAAAAGGGAATTTTATTTTTTAAAAAAGGGGATTCAGTTTTTTTCCAAAAAGGGGAATTTTAAAATTAAGTAAAAATTATTGTATTATAGAGCATAAAATTTATTTTAACCCTTTAAAGCCCGAATTATTTTCACCGATTCGATTTCAACCACACTTGGTATATAATGGTTTTTGGGGTCGCTGATTGCGAATATGAAGTCAAAATTGCAAAATTCAAAATGGCGGATCCAATATGGCGGACGAAAAAATAAAAAATAATGGGATTTATATGAAACTTGTCACTCGGGGGTTCTTGAGGTCGCTGATTACGAATATGAAGTTAAAATTGCAAAATTCAAAATGGCGGATCCAATATGGAGGACAAAAAAAATTAAAAAATAATGGTAACGATATTCAAGTAAATCCTATTTAATTTTTAATTCTCGTCCGCCATATTGGATCCGCCATTTTGAATTTTGCAATTTTGACTTCATATTCGTAATCAGCGACCCCAAAAACCCCCGAGTAACAAGTTTTTAACGAATCTGATTAATTTTTTTAAATTTTTTCGTCCGTCATAGGAGAAAATGTATCTTGACACTTTTTTTATTTATTATTATTTTATTTATTTATTATTATTTTTTTACTTTTGTTTTTTTTTAATTATTTGCTGGAAGAGTTTTACTAGAGCTAAGAATTTAAAATTTTTAGTAATATGTATTAGTTTCAAAGTTATGATGACTTTAATGCATTTGTGGTACAGCGTATGTACCACTGGGCGTTAAAGGGTTAAAGAAGGAAAAAAAGGGGGAAAAAGAGGAAAAACCTTATTAGGTAAAAAAGGAGACCAACTGTGATCCCTGTAAATGAAATTAAAATATTTAGAAATTATTTTCACTTTATGAAAAAAGCTCTTTTTTTTACCATCGTCCGCATCACATTCGTCATCGGACTCGTTCTCCTCGTCTTCATCAGAGTCCTCATCGACTTCGTGATGACCAACGTTCGCTGATTGATTTTGTGAGATTTGGTCGTGTGTGGATTGTGTACTGGTACCAGGTACTGCCTGTATCGTTTGAACAGAACTGCCACTGGTGTCCATTGGTACTGAGGTCATTGGTTGATTTGTGGTGGAAATAATGATGGGCATACCGAGGCCCATATTGTCCATCATTCCCATGCCCATGTTATTTTGATGCGAAACTTGCATCACACTCTCATCTAATCTATTTTCACTAGCCTGTTGCTCCTGCTTCATTATACTCTGAAAAATTCAAATACATTGTTAAAAAAAACGAGAAAAAAATCCAAACGATCCGAAAATTCAAAATTAAAAACCATTCAAAAAATAAGTATTTTTTGAAAAAAAATTTTTTTACCGAATTGAGGACTTCCGTTACGTAACCCTGTTTGTCCTGCATATCGACGTCGTCGAGCCATTGTAAAAGCTGCTTTTCGGCGTTTGCAGTCGTATTCCAAAATTGATAAAATAATTCTAGTTTATACATACAGTCGTCACATATTTTCTTAGGTAATTTGTCTTCTCTTGATACCTGAAACAAAACAATTTCTTTGTTAGCAAAATATTTTCTATATATAAACATTATTTTTTCGGTAAAAAACTTTCTTTACGGAATTATTAATTAATCTTTCTGTACAAATTAATTGATTAATCTTTCTGTAAAGATTAAGTTATAAATCTTTTTGTAAAGATAATTAATTTATAAATCTTTTTGTAAAGAATAATTTATAAATCTTTTCGTAAAGATTAACTAATTAATTTACAAATCTTTTTGTAAAGATTAATTTATAGTTGGAATATTAAATGAAATTTCCCCGACTCAATAAAATAAAGAAGCCGCTCGAATAGCAGTTTTGTTATTAAACGCTATTACGAGAAAAGAATTGTAAAAATTTAATGAAGTCTGATCGAAACTTTGCAAAGTGAAATGATCAATAATTCGCCTTCGAACGCGAGTTGCGACAGGCATCAATAAAACACGACGAATGTTAAAACAGACAGACATCTGTTGAGTACAATATACAGGTGGTTGTTGGCAAATTTGATCAATTTTTCAAAAAAAAGGCGAAAAAAAATATATTTCCCCGAATAAAAAAAAGAAAATATCAACGGCCTTTTTTTCTCAAGCCAAGTAGACAAAGGGCTTTCGCGAAATGGTGGACAGTTCATTGAAGTGATAGGGAGAGAGAAAGAGACAGAATCGATCTCTTCGTATAGACGCCATTGAAAGCCGCACACGAGAAAATTCTACCGCATTTTCGGCGGTAAATAAAAATAAAATAAAATCACAAAGACAAATGTTTACAATTCCGCTCAATTTTCAGAAGAAATTTTCAACCCGAATTTTAGTACAAAAAAATAGAAAAAAATTGAAATAAAAGAAAAAAGGTCAAATTATTTACCTATTTTCAATAATAATATTTACTAAAGAAAAAACAAACTCGAATTAAAAAAAAACTAAAAAAGAAAAGGGAAAATTGAATTTTACGGCATGTTTGGCTAAAAACGATTCATGGCGTCGGTGAAACAAAAGAAATTGGGAGGGGAATAAGAACGACGCTTAAAACGTGAAAATCCGCCTTCAATTTGCAAATAAAAGGATTTCACAATAGAGGGATCAATAGCTATTAGAATGAATAATAGAGACGTTGTGAAAAGAAACAATTAAGGTGAGTGTACATGAGATAAAATTCCTTAAACTTTATTTCACAGCAAAATGGCGGAAGGCCTTATAAACGGTGGCGTAGTTGGCTTACCTTGACCGGTAGACAAGAGGCAATTTTCAGGAACACTTGTCTCACATCACCATCATCTTCGAAAATTGATATTCCGACACGGTCTTTCACTAGACACAAACGACACAAGTCCAAATAGTCGAGGGACGACATTTTTTTATTTGTAAAAACGCCAGTTCGAACGCAAGCCGCGCCCGTAGACGCGAACACAATTTCGATCCAAGCCGGAGAGGAACCGCCGCCGAGCGTCGTTATTCAGGTCTTGTTCGTTTTGATGACGTTTCGGTTACTTCCGGTAAGATTCGGCTTATTTCGACCAGCTCAATCGTGGATTTCCGTCATGCTTCGTGTTCAAGTGCTCTATCGATTCGTTTTTTAGGGGGGAGGTGAATATCCGGTTAGGTAACTGAATTTGAATATATGAATTGAATGAAAAAAATCTTTTTTTTAATTGTTTTAAAACCCCTTTACTTGGGAGATAAGAAGTTTTTTAAATTTGGATAAAAAGAGGTTAAGAATAATTTAAGGCTGTACTTTTTTTTATGGAAAAATTTATTTAGAATTTTCATGAACATAATAAACTATACAATTAAAATAAATTATCGATGATGAAAAAGAAAAGAATAAAGAGGAAAAATTACGTTGTCGTTGATAAACTTTCAGATTCCACTGGAATTGAATTTTTTTCGAGAAATTTGTTATGTAGACATTCAACGCACTGTTTTTTCTTCAGATGATTGACCATCAGTTTTAATTTACACACCTGAAAAAAATCAATTTCATTTTATTATTCAGGCAATTAAATTTATATAAAGAGTCATTTGACAACGTTACCTGAGGTCAGGGAATTGTGGGAAAAGTCAAGAATTTTTATTTAAAGTACTGGAAAAATTTTTAGAATGGAAAAGAAAATTCTGAATTTTTGTGTCTTTTTTTATTTGTCTTATATATTTAATTAATTATTGAAAATAATAGATTTATAGAAGAATTTTAGTTAAGAACACTAAATAAATTCTTCGAAGAAATTTAACTATTTTCAAAAATAATAAAAATTTCACAGGAATTGTATTATTTAGAAATCTTTTTCATAATCAATTATTTTCAAAAGTAATAAAATTCTTCTTCGAAGAAATTCAATTATGTTCGAAAATATAAAAAAAAATTCTAGTCAAAATTTCAATTATCTTTAAAAATAATAAAATTCTACGCAATTCAATTATTTTTAAAAATTTTATTAAAATTCGTCAAAAGAATTCAATTATTTAAAAAAATTAATAAATTTATTTGCAATAATTCAATTACATTTTCATAAATAATAAAATTCTTCGCAAAAATTCAATTATTTTCAAAAATTTGAAAAAATTCTTGGCGAAATTTCAATTATCTTTAAAAATATTAAAATTCTTCTCTGAAATTCATTTATTTTCAAAAATTTTAATAAAATTCTTGGCAAAATTTCAATTATTTTAAAAAAATTTCCTTAATTTAATGATTTTTAATATCTACTATTTTAATAATTTAATAAAAGTTTTAACAAAAATTCAATTATTATATTTTAAAAATTTGTTAAAAATCTTTTCAAAAATTCAATTAATGTTAAAAATTTTAATTAAATTCTTAGCAAGATCGCAATTATTTTTTATAATTTATAAAATATTTTGCAGGAATTTAATTGTCTTAAAGAATTTGAATAAAATTCTTCGCGAAAATTTTATTATTTTGAAAAATTTCAATAGAATTTTTTATAAGAAAAAAAATTTAATTTCAAATACTTTGATAAAATTTGAATTTTTCCTAAATAATAAAATTCTTTATGCAGAAATTCAATTACATTTTGAGAAAATTTTGATTAAATTCTTTATGAGAATTGAAATATTTTCAGTACAATTTTAATTAAATTAATTTATTATTTAATTAAATTTCTCAAAAAAATTCAATTATTTTCAAAAATATTAATTAAATTCTTAGCAAAAAAGAAATTTAATTATTTTAAAGAATTTTAATAAAATTTTTTGCAGAAATTCAATTATTATCATAAATAATAAACTTCTTTATTTTAGGAATTCAATTTTTTCATAAATAATAAAAATATCACATGAATTCAATTATTTACAAATTTTTTATAAATTTCTTCGCAATAATTCAATTATTTTCATAACTAATACAATTTTTTTTACAAAAATTCAATTATTTTTATAAATAAAACTCATCCCAGAATTTAAATTATTTTTAATCCAATTTTAATCAAACACCCCGAAAAATGTAATTATTCTTAAATATTTTATTAAAATTCGTCGAAAAAATTCAATTATTTAAAAACTTGTTGATAAAATTCTTTATAAGAATTTAATTTTCAGAAACATTCAATTATTTATTTTTGTATTTAAATAATTGAATTCTCGTAGAATTTTCTGTTAAAAATTAATTAAAAAATTAATTTCAGTTAAAATTTTAGATAATAATTGAAAATTAAAAGCATTATATCGTGAATTTTTTGGAATAATTGAATTTTGAAAAGGTTTCAAATTAAAATCTTTAAAAATTTGAATTTTTCATACTTTTAACTAACAATTCTGTAGAATTAATTTTTTAGAAAAAGTTTAATTGAATTTGTTTTTGAAATTATTTCATATTTTTATTTTCTAATATGTATTTAATTGAAGAATTTCAGAATAATGGAAATTTGCGTAAAATTGAATTGTAGACAAATAGCTTAAAAAATTCTCAAGGAAGAACTTTTTCAAAAATTATTAAAAATAATCTAATCATTTATAGAGTAAATCAGAATATTCTTTAGGTTCAGGGAAAAAGTGAAAATTTTTTCCGGAAATGATTTCAGAAAATTTGTCTCCTTTTTCGAAATTGAGATAAATAATTGAAACCATTGAAACAAACCTTGGTATCAAGTCGTTTGTTTATTCCCCTTAATTTATTTAATAATGGTCGTAAATCTTTAGATTGTTTTCGTTGTTTGGTGATTTCATTACTTTCCCGTCTTTGCGCATTGCGCCTTATTTTTAAACACACATGACATCTTGAATTGAAAGTTCTGCATAAAATTAAACACATATCGGAGTGACTGTAAATATAAAAATCGAAATTATAATTTACCATCAAACAATTAAATAATTGCAATTAAATTATTTTATTCATTGACATTAAAATTGTAAAAATCGAAATAGAAACTCACTTATTTTGATCAAATCCAATTCCCAAGCACCATTTGAAACTTTCCATTTTACGAAGACCTTTGCAAACATCTGCAAATAAATTTAATGTGATCTTGTGTTGAATAAATTTAACAGCTTCATAGCCCACGGAAATCTGCAAAAAAAATCGATGTTTATAATATTAAATTTTTTAATTTCAGTTTAGAATTAATTCTATAGATTCTATGAGTCTATAAATTTTTAAATCCTTTTTTGGAAAACTTAAAGAATAAAATACTTAAAAACTAAAAATGAAAATTATTAAATCTTGTATAAAAATTGATAAAATAATGTTGACAACTGACCGTTGTTGTTAAATCCTTGTCAACCAGGAGAAAAATGGGAAATTTCCTCTTAATACAATATTGCGTGAATAAAAGTTTATTCTCATCCATTAATTGATATGCCCATCCTCTTGGAAGAGGTTTTTGTTTCAAATCGTCCATTAATTTCAAAAAAGTATAAACTCCGTCACTCATTGTCAAAGTTGTTTTCACATTTTGAATCGGTTCAATAATTTTTTGCTTCAATTGTATCGTATTATTCATCGAATTTTCCTCAATTGAAATTATCGGCTCTCTTGGAAGTTGCGAATTTGCAAGTGTAATTAACTTTTTTCCAATTGACGGAATTGACTGGACAGATTTTGATTTTACCGTCAAGGGAATATTTAATTTCGATTTGGGTAAAATTGGAATCATCTTTGATTGATAATTTAGTGCTGGTGAAGTGATTTTACGAAGTGAAACGAATTTCGGAGTTTTTTGAGCAAGTGACGTTACGTTTGTAATTATGGGATAAATTTTTGGAGATGAAACGCAATTTTGTGATGAAATAAGTGATGATGATGATGATGATGATGGAGAAGAAGAAGAATTAGAAGTGGAAGAAATATTTGTCGAAGAAACGGGAGTAACAGGTGAGTAAACAGAAATTGTATTCGGTTCCGTAGCGACGAGTAAAACACGATTTTTTTCCGGTTCCAATTGTAGAATTTGAGATAATTGATTACTCTCCCCTCTTTTATCGGAATTAATCGAATAAGGTGCGAATTTGACATTTTTATGATCGTGCTTAATTGGCTGAATTGATTTTTCCTTCGCTTTTTTATTTTCTTTAAATGAATTAGTCATTTTCGCGTATTCATTATTATTTTCCGGTTGCAATAATGATTTGCTTATATACGAGTGATCCTGATCAACAACATTCGTTTCTAATCGGTTCAAATTTTCTCTCGATTTTTCTGTTGTGTTGAAAATCTGTAAAGTAAAGAAAAAATTATTAGAAAATCGGAAAATATGATTATAAGTAAAAACTAGTGCAGGATGGTCACAATTTTCAGTTTATCAATTTCCCTGAAATTTTCCTGACATTAAAATTATTTTCCCTGACAAAATTCATTTTATAGGGAAATATGAAAGTTTACAGAAAATGTGTAAAATTGATGATTTTTATTAATTTCTAAAAATTACAACTATAAACCCTGTTCCAAACTTTAATTATTTTCTATAATTTTTAACTAAACTTTACTTTATTTATTCTTAATTCTCCTGACAAAAAATTTGTCTTCTTGTCATTTCCCTGATAGTGGAAAATAAATACCTGATTTTTTTCATTTTCCAATTCCTTGGCACTTAGGGGAAGAGCTTTGATTTTTAAAACCCAATTCCACAGTGGAAGTGTACATATATTTTGCTGTGAAGATTTCTCACTAATGCACTTCTTAATATCCGACTCTTTGAAATGTAAATCACAAATTTTGTATGTATTGACATTATTTACAAAATCTTCCAAAACTGGATGAATTTTAATAATTGCCTCATTCCATTTTAATCGTAATTCCTGTAACTGAAATATTAATTTCAAAGAAAATGCACTTTCTATTTATTTTCTTTTGAAGAAAATTTAAATACCTTTGGAGCTGAGAAAAAAGCTCTTTGTGCCAAAAATTCCTTATCGTATTTTGCATTTTCTGTAATGCACAGTAAACAAACGTTCTCTTGACTCATTGTCTACAAGTCAATAAACACACACTCAAAACATTATAAATATCTTTTTTAGAGTTTATATTCTTAAATACTAACTTTTTTTTAGTATAAATTTATAAAAATAAATTTGAGTAAAGAAACAATAGAATTCACAAACAAAACAACAATCAGCTGTCACGATTGCAGCGCCAACTTTTGGCGGGAACCTTAATCAGATTCAAAACTTCGGTTATTTTCGTCAATGTTCGGATCGTTCCGATCTTCTTTTTCGGCATTTTCAACAAAAGTTAGGTTAGAATTTTTTATTTGCATGCAGATAAAGCAACACGTGTTTTAATTTTATACGTTTTGTTATCATAAATCTTACCTTTTGTAAATTGTTTAATATTAAACAAAGTAATTAGAATAATGCCGCGAACTAGAAAAACATCTGAGAAAGAAGAGGAAATCAAGCCGGGTAAGTTTGATAAATTATTATTTGATTGTGTAAAATTCATTGTTAGAATTTCGTAAGTCGTAACGGTTAAATATAACATTTTAAGACTAAATACTTGCAATATATAGAATTCCTGAACTTTCCAGAGTATTTAATATAATTATTTTCATTCAAACTTTAGTAGAATTTTAATTTAGACCTTTTTTTGAATAGTTTATTTTCTAGTTTGTTGTATTTTTCTTGAAAAAGAACAGTTTGTTTTTAATTGTTATAGTTTATAGGAAAATAAGAATTGATTGAAATAGAATACTTTTATTTGCTCGAATACCTTTGAGAAAGTCGAGAAAGTTCAGGACTTTTCCTGAAATTCAATTATGTTCAAAAGTATAAAAAAATTCTCTTAAAAAATTTCAATTTTTATTATTTTTATAAATAATAAAATTCTTCTCTGAAATTAAATTATTTTCAAAAATTTTAATAAATCTCTTAGTAATAATTCCATTATTTTCATAAAATATACAATTTTTTACAGAGATTCAATTATTTTCGTAAATAATAAAATTCTTTTTAGAAATTCAATTATTTTCACAAATAATAAATCTCGTCTTAGAATTTTATTTATTTTTAATTCAATTTTAATTAAATTCCTCGAAAAATGTAAATATTCTTAAAAATTGTACTATAAAATTTGTCAAAATAATTCAATTATTTATAAATTTATTTATTGATAAAATTCTTTATGAGAACATTTAATACAAGTTTTTACTTTTTCTGCAGTTCGTAAAACCCGACAGACGGTCTTGATTTCTGATTCTCCAGTGAGACGAAGTACACGTATAAAACATGTAGTGGATTCTTCACCGGAATCAGAAAAATCAATTACATCTAAACGTGAATTTCGTAAGAAGAATCCAAATCCGGATAAATATCCTACACCTGGTCGAGTTTTAAGGTTTGTTTTTTGTTTTTGTTCTCTGTTCGAATTTTGTTTGAAATATTAAAAAAGTACCGAGGTTTAATATTCAAATACTTTACAGACATCGATCACCATCCAATGATATTGAGAATTCGCCTCAAGCAACCAGGAAATTAAGGTTTGTATACTTGAGGCAAAAATTTAGATTTTTATTTAAAAAAATTGACCGTAAATTATTGATTTCCTTTTTTTGATTTACAGAAAACGTGCTTCCCCTGAAATTACAAATATTGGAGATAGTACAACTCGTTCAACAAGATATTCAAGGTTTGTGTCTAGAAAAGTATTTTAAGTCCTTTAGAAAAACGACAGATTACATTTTCAATTTTTCTTTTTTAATTTTTTTTATAAAAGAGAATTGAAAAAGAAAGAAAATTCAAATTGAAATGTTTAATTTTCTTTAATAGACGCAATAAATTGTCGGAATCGGAAGACCAAAGTCCTCCACCGCCTGTGACACGCAAAACAAGAGGAAAATCTGTTGCTGACGAGGATGATTCTGTCAGTAAGAAAAAAGCATCTTCGAAGAGTCGAAAGCGGGTAATGTCAGTTCCCGTCGAAGCTTCATTGTTAGAAGAGGATAAAACTGACTACGGTAAATTAATTCTTTCTCATCAATTAATAATACAGGGCTCGAACAGTTTTTTTGAAAAAAGGTCCGTAAAGACTGTAATTTGATTTATAAAAGACGAAAAGTTGGTAAATTGTACGATATAATTTGGAGAATTTTAGAGAAATTACAAATTATTGGAGAAATTCAATTGTTTTCAAAAGTAATAAAATTATTCCAAAATTTTTCATTTTTGGTCCGTAAAGTCCGTATTTAACTATTTTTTAATACTTTCACTGGTTCTAGCCCTGATCCTACGAATTATTTTATTCATTAATAATATAACATTTCTTTTCTAAACAGATGAAACCTTGGAGAAATCAATTGTGGAAGAGACCGACGATTCAATAATTATTGTCGACGAAATTAACAGCATCAAATCAGTTGTGAAAAAGAAGGAGAAAGTCCATGCTATGGAGAAGAATTTAATGAAACGTCTCATGTCGCATAAATTGAACTTCAGTTCTAATGACAGTCAACAGGAATTGAAGAAAGATTCGTCAATAAAGAAGGAAACGTCTTTAATTGATTTGGATTTATCGAAAAATGAAGATAAGGACAAAACTGTTGAGGAGGAATATTTTTGTGAACCGATGGAGGTTGACACGTCTATTTTAAATGCCATGAATGATGCGGCGACTAAAAATCAAAATGTCGATAATTCGGAAAAAATCGAAGTTCCCGAGAGAATGGATCGTAATTTTAAACCGAGAAACAGTATGATTGAAAGTGGCAGTGAAAAACATTTGATCACAAAATCTCGATACAGTTTGGGAAATAAAATACCAAACAAAATTGTCATCGATGAAATAAAGAATAGACGTCAGGAAGAAAAAAATAAGAAATCATTGAGATCTACCGAAAATTTAGAATCAAAATCAGACGAAAAGGATGAAAATATTTCTTCAAAGAGAGAATCTTCGGAGAAGAGATTATCCACCGAGAAGAGAAAATCACTTAAATCTACTGAAAATTTAGAATCAAAATCAGACGAAAAGGATGAAAATATTTCTTCAAAGAGAGAATCTTCGGAGAAGAGACTGTCCACCGAGAAGAGAAAATCACTTAAATCTACTGAAAATTTAGAATCAAAATCAGACGAAAAGGATGAAAATATTTCTTCAAAGAGAGAATCTTCGGAGAAGAGACTTTCCATTGAGAAGAGAAAATCAATTCTCAATAATTCAGTGAAGAATTCACTTTCAAAATCGCCGTCCTTTCATCTTTTGGTCACACCAGATAAAGAGGAATTTCTCAAGTCAAACAAAGAGGAAATTTCCAAGTCAACTGAGAGAAATTTATTGAAAAGCCATGAGAAAATTAATAGAAAACGAAAGAGAAGAAGCAGTGATGATTACGATACTTCCAATAATGATTTTGAACTCACAATGTACGAATACGATTCTCCAGAGGAGAGAGTTAATTCTCCTTCTCACTCGAACAAAAATAAATCCAACACAATATTGGAGGAAGAAATAATTCCCGATTCCGAGGAAGAGGAGAAAGAAAAGGAACCCGATTCCAAATTTTTGGATAACATTCTCAAAAGAAGTAAATCGAAATCGTTAAGTGGCTCTGAGATTGTGTCGAAAAAAACAAGAGGTTTTAAATCTCTAGATAGAATGAGTTTGGAAACTTTAAATTCCTTTGATGGTAAACGTGAAATATCTGAGGGAAAAAAGAATAATTTAAATAAAAGCAAAGTGGAGAGTGGTGAGAATTCATTATTGTCGGAAGAAATTTCTTCCGGTGAAGAAACTGTGGAATTTGTTAAAAATACCCGAAAAAGTCAAGGCGACAGTAAAACTCCAACACCGAAGAAAAGATTGTCAAATGTGGAAAGTGCTAAGGATGAGAAATCATTATTACCGGACGAAGAGGAATCTTCTGGTGATGAGACAATGGAGACTGTTAAAAGTACTCGAAAAAGTCAAGGCGACAAGAAAACTCCAACGGCGAAGAAAAGATTGTCAAATTTGGAAAGTGCTAAGGATGAGAAATCATTATTACCGGACGAAGAGGAATCTTCTGGTGATGAGACAATGGAGACTGTTAAAAGTACTCGAAAAAGTCAAGGCGACAAGAAAACTTCATCGGCGAAGAAAAGATTGTCAAATTTGGAAAGTGCTAAGGATGGGAAATCATTATTACCGGACGAAGAGGAATCTTCTGGTGATGAGACAATGGAGACTGTTAAAAGTACTCGAAAAAGTCAAGGCGACAAGAAAACTTCATCGGCGAAGAAAAGATTGTCAAATTTGGAAAGTGCTAAGGATGGGAATTCATTATTATCGGACGGGGAGGAATCTTCTGATCAAGAGACAATGGAAACTGTTAAAAATATTCGAAAAAGTCAAAATAAAACTCCAACACCGAAAAAGAGATCTTCAAATGTGGAAAGCAGTAGAAAATCAAGTTCGAGGGGAAAATTGGATGAAACTGGGGATTCTGTCTCGAGGATTCCCACTTTTATGTTCAGTCAAACAAGCGAAAGTGAGGTGAGTGAATAACGAAGTACTAGAAAAATTATCAAATTTCAAAATTCGTTTAAAAAAAAATGCAACGAATTTTACCTTAAATTTTTTTCTATTTCTGACAATAATTTAATTTAATAATTTTAATGAATTTATTTATAAATTTTAAAGAACTTAACATTTTGAAAAATTTTAATAATTCAGATTCTACTGAAATTAGTTTAATTTTTTAATAAATAATTTTTAACATCTACTATAATAAATTTTTTCAAAAGAATTCAATTATTAAAAAAAAAAGAATTTAATAAAATTCTACGCAAACATTTAATTATTTTCATAAATAACAAAAATTTCACAGAAATTCAATTATTTACAAATATTTTATAAATTTGTTCGCAATAATTCAATTATTATCATAAACAATAAAATTTTTTTACAGAATTTTTTATAAATAATAAAATTTCTTATAGAATTCAAATATTTACAATTTTTTTTTCAAATTTCTTCTTAATAATTTAATTTCTTTCATAATTAATAACAATTTTTTAAAGGGATTCAATTATTTTCATAAAAATAATAATATTCTTCATAGGAATTCAATTATTTTTATCAATATTAAAACTCATCGTAGAATTTCAATTATTTTCAATATAATTTTAATTCAATTCCTTTAAAAATTTTATTAAAATTTGTCGAATGAATTCAATTATTAATAAATTTGTTGATAAAATTCTTCATAAGAATTCAATTTTAAGAAACATTATTTTAATTATTTAATAAATCATTTATTTCTCTATTTAAATAATTAAATTATCGTAGAATTATCAAATAAAAATTGATTTAAAAATGAATTTTAGATAAGAATTGAATACAATTATTTTCATTAAATTTTTCGAAAAATGTAATTATTCTTAAAAATTTTATTAAAATTCGTCAAAAGAATTGAATTATTTAAAAATTTGTTCATAAAATTCTCGTAGGATTTTTGAATAAAAATTGATTTAAAAATGAACTTAAATTTAAAAAATTTTAATAATTAAAATTCTTCTGAAATTAGTTATATTTTTTAATAGATATTTAATTAATTATAAAAACTAATGGATTCATAGAAAATTTTAGTTTAAAACACTAAAAAAATTGTATTTTTGAGAAGTTACAAATGATTTGCAGAAATTCAATTATTATCAGAAGTAATAAAATTCTTCGCCGAAATTCAATTTTATTCAGAAATATAATAAAATTCTCTTCAAAATTTAGATAAATAATAAAATTTGTTACAGAAATTTAATTTATTTTCATAAATAATAAAAATTTCTCATGTTATTCAATTATTTACAAATTTTTAAAAAGATTTCTTCTCAATAATTCAATTATTTTCATAAATGATAAAACTTTTTGTAGGTATTCAATTATTTTTGTAAATAATAATATTCTGTATAGGAATTCAATTATTTTCATCAATAATGAAATTTATCGTAGAATTTTTATTATTTTGCATACAATTTTAGTCGATTTCCTCGAAAAATGTTATTATTCTTAAAATTTTTATTAAAATTCATCAAAAAAATTCAATTATTTAAAAATTTTTTGATAATGTTCTTCATAAGAATTCAATTTTAAGAAACATTCAATTATTAAATAAATAATTAATTTTTGTATTAAAATATTTAAATTCTCGTAGGTAGAATTTTCTAATAAAAATTGAGTAAAAAATGAATTTTAGCAATAATTTCTTTTTAAATAATTTAATTGAAGATTTTAAAAAACTTAAATTTAAAAAAATGTTATTAATTCCAATTCTGTTGAAATTAGTTACGATTTTTAATATATATTTTAAATTAATTTTAAAAAATATTGGATCTATAGAAAATTAAAAAATTTTAGTTAAAAACACTAAAAAATGGAATTTTTGAGAATAATTATAAATGATTTGCAGAAATTCAATTATTATCAGAAGTAATAAAATTCATCGCATTTCTTACAGAAATTCAATTATTTTCATGAATAATAAAATTCAATAGTTTTCGTAATTTAATTATTTTCATGAATAATAAAAATTTCACAGTAATTCAATTATTTGCCAATTTTCTATAAATTTTTTCGCAATAATTCCATTATTTTTAAAAATAATAAAATTCTTTTAAGGAATCATCGCAGAATTTCAATTATTTTTAATACAATTTTCATTAAATTTCTTGAAAAATGTAATTATTCTTAAAAATTTTATGAAAATTCGTCGAAAGAATTCAATTATTTAAAAATTTGTTGATAAAATTCTTTATGAGAATTCAATTTCGAGAAACATTTAATTATTTATATTTGTATTTAAATAATTGAATTCTCGTAGAGAATTCAATTAATTTCCTAATAAAAATTGTCTAAAAAAGTCATTTCAGTTAAAATTTTAGTGAAAACTTTGTCTGGAAATCAGAGAAAAGTCAGGGAAAAACAAAATTAAATTTTCCTGGCAACCCTGATAAATTTTTTCTAATTTACATTTTCTAATTTACTTTGTCATTTACAGGAAACTGGCGAAGACGCTTCCAGGAGTATTGACTCAGATATAGCTCGAGAATACAATCTCAGTGGTAAAAGTAATTTAAAATATTCCGATGATGATGTTCCTGGAGATAATTGTCGAGACTCAGAAACGGAGCGTTCAGACTCCGAAGATGAGGGATCGGATTTAGCTGATTTTATTGCCGATGATGACGAGGAAGAGGAAAGCGAAGATTCCGAAACGGAGCATTACGAGGAAGTTGATGTTAATGAAAGTAAGAAGGGAGCTGAGAAGGTCGAAATCGTCGATGAAGAAGATGAGGAAAAAGAAAGTGATGATGATGACGAAGAGGAAGATGATGATGAGAAAGAAGCTCGTCCTGAAGAAGTCGATAATAAAGAAGTTGATAACAAAGAAGGAGATAATGAAGAAAGTGATGATGAAGAAGATGATAATGAAGAAAGTGAAGAAGTTAACAACAAAGAAGCAGATGATGACGACGAAAGCGAAGAATCCGTTTTCGCAGACGATTTAAAATCATCTCTTCAATTGTATAAATCGAAACTGACGAAAAAAGGAAAAGATGATGAAAAAGAAGTCGAAAAAGAGAAAAGAAATATTTCACTGGAAAATAAAGAGGAAAAAGTTTCCAAGTCAAAATCGAAGAAAGAAAACGAAGAAGAAGAAATAGATGAAGAAACTTCTTCCGATGAAGCGGAAACTACCAATAAAAAGAATCTCCTCTTATCAAGTCCCGTTTTATCAAAAAGCAGATCGGACAGGTCTCTAAGCGACGAAGAGGAAAAGACCAAAAAGCACAAAGAATCTCCAAACCTTGAAAAATCGTTAGTTGAACCAAAACGAAAGAAGAAAAATAAACGTGAACTTAAATCGACAGCCTCTAAAGTACCAGTTGCTTCTTCGACTCATTATGAATTATCCGACGCCGACGATGAAGAACCAGAAACTCTCAGTTTTGCCGAAGGTCTCCTACGTGCCGCCGATGAAATGAAGAAAAAAGCCCAAAGTATCAAAGAAGGCATCAAGGGAAAGGAAGATCGTAAGAAAAAGAAGAAATCTAACGAGGATAATATAAGAAAAACAAAATCCGACGAAATGAAACGTCTACCAGATGACGTACTCCAAGATCTCGAGGATGTTCCAAGACCAAATAAACGGCAGAAAATGTTGAAAAAAGAAAATATCGATTCACCATCACGTGGAACACAACAACCACGTCCTGGACCTTCAACACGAAGACCTACTCTCAATTCCGTGAGTTCATTTGGCAGTACAACTGAATTTGAAATTGTCAATTTACAAAAGGAGAAGAAACAAAAAACACAAAGTTCATTGGCAATGAAATGGTTTAAGCAGAGAATGTTGGCGCGTAATGCTCGTCAACCAATCTCAGTTTATCTCAATCAACAGAAAAAACGAAGAGCTGCTAATAAAGAATATCATTCCAACTAAAAAAAAATCAATCATTTCAATTCGATTCGATAAAAATGTGAATATTTTTTTCGATAAAAAAGTCAATGTCAATAATTATTTTTTTATTTTCATGTTTTATTGTTTATATTCAGAGAAAACATTGTGATTTTCGTTAATAGTTTATTATATCGAGGAATGTTAGTGTTCTGTTCCATTATTTTATAAAAATAATCTTGTTTCATAATTATTACAACAAATTTAGTATTTTTGTGTTGGTACATTAAAATAAATAAATATAACTCGCTGTGACTGAAAATATTTTTTCAGCGAGAAAATTATAATGACGGACGAAAAGTTTATTAAAATATGTAATAAAATGTTGAAAATTTTTGTAATAAATAATAAAAATTATGTCATATGTAATTATATTGTTTTCGATTAACAAATAATTAAATTACCTTTTTTTACGCGAGATAAATGCAAAAATTTAATTATTTTTCGAAAATAATTGACAAACAGATTTAAAAAATTAGGAAATAAAAAAATTTTTCGTTTTGGAAATATTTTTTTAATTATTAAAAATAAATATTTGTTTAAATAAATATTTATTTCTGTAAGTAGACAGATTTACAAATAATTTAATATTAAATTTATTAAGATATTGAAAATAAGGCTAAAAATTTTTTATTATTTTGGAGTTAATTTTATTTAAATTAGAATATTTCAAGTTTTATACTAATAATAATAATAATAATAATAATAATAATTTTTTTTCTTATTAATATTAATTATTCTTTTTATTATTAATTAATTTTTCAATTAATTAACTATAATTTAATTAATAAACTTTGAATAGTAAGAAAAATTACAATAATGATTTATTTGAAATTTGGCGCCATGTTCATTTTTAGTTTTCTAACGTTGGCTAAACTGACATGCGCCGATGCGCGCGCACGCCTTGCAGCTAGCGTCACTTGCCTTGCGCAGCTCTCGTAGCTCACGTGACATTTTGTTCTCTTTAGTTTGCTTCAGTTTGTCGTAGTTTTTCATATTAAAAATGTAATTTCATTAATATATATTGAACAAATTCAAGTGCAATCGGTAATTCTGATGTGAATATAATCTATTTGTGCAGATGTCATTGTGGATGACAACGATTCTGATGGATTCGGAGCTTCTTTTGTGTCGAGATCATCGGGTTGCATGGAACGCATGCTTCATGATGCCATGCCGGTATGTTTATTTTGAATATTAATATTCGACAATATAGTTTATTTAACTACTAGGATCTTTTATTTCTGTATTTCTTGTATTTTGTTTGATATTTGCGATCGAGATTTTTGCATTCTAACATAACCTATTTTCGCAACATTGTTGTATGCTTTGTGCAATTGAGGGTGAAATTTTGTCAAATTTTTTTTCGTGTCGCATTGCAAAATTTTATAAAGTATATTGTTTATTAATGGCTGGTGGCAAATTATCCATTTCTTTAAATTATGGATTATGTCGTTCGTTATAAATATTAAGAAACGTGGGGTTTTTTATGAGTAGGACAAAAGGGTTTTCAAAACGTGTAAGAACTTGCAATTTATATTTTGAAATTTAACGTAAATTTCATTTTGGGTTGCATGGTTGGTATTGGCTGTAGCGAAAGTTGGCTACACTGTCTTACACACTCACACAACTTCACGTAGTTTTGCGCGCAGGCAGTTGCCCTGTGAATCCTGTGATTTGCTGTGATTCTTTTGTTGATTCAAACATTTTTCTTTTGTTTTGGGATCCCGGTAAGTTTATTTTGATAAATTACATTCGACAGTGTCTATTAACTAAATGATAAGGATTTGAGTTCCTGTTCTTTTGGTTTTTTATTTTTAATTACGATTGTTGTATTCACGGAGTAGTATAGTTGCATTGCAACATAACCTATAATTTGTTGTTATTGTTGACTGATAAATTAATATTTTCGTTTGACAAATATAGTTTTCTTGAAATTTAGAAAAATATGAATTCTTTTCATTTAATTTATCAAAAATATAGGAGAAATAATTACAATTTGAGATTTTAAAAACTCTGCGCATCGTTTAGTCACGTGATTATATTTGAAATTCACATCGGTACACACAGTATTAATTTTCCAATTATTTAATACTTGAAAAATAATGTAATTGATAAAATTGATATATTTAGGTCTTTATTTCTGTTAGCATTACAGTAAAAAATTATATATTTTTATGAGAATTCAATTATTTAAATATGTAAAAATAAATAATTTTGTGAATAATTGAATATTTCTTAAAATTGAATTCTTTTGAAGAGTTTTAATAAATTTTTTAAGAAAAATTGCATTTTCGGGGAATTTATTTAAAATTGTATAAGAAATAATTAAATTTTTACGAAATATTTTATTATTTAGAAAAATAATTGAATTCTCGCGAAGAATTTTGTTAAAATTTTTGAAAACTCGAATTAAATTCGTTTTGAAGTATTTCTTTGGATTTTTTTTAATTAATGGAGTTTCATAAATAATTTTAATTAAAATTTTTGAAAATAATTGAATTTTATGAACAATTTCTTTCAATTTTTTAAAGTAATCGTGCTTGTTAATAATTGAAATTGAACAGCTAATTATTAAATTTTATTAAAATTTTAGGAAGTAATTGAATTCTTTTGAAAAATTTTATAAATTATGGAAAAAATTGTATTCTTTCGTGAAATTTTGCAATGATTTAAAATAGAATTGAATTTTTGCAATGAATTTTACTGTTTATAAATTTAATTGATTTTTTTCGAAGAATTTATTAAAATTTAAAAAAATAATTGAATTCTATTGTAATTTTTTATTACGAATAAAGAAAAAAAATTAAATTCTTTCGGGAATTTGTTTTGAATATATAATCTAAATTTTTCAAAAAGAATTTAACTATATTTATAAATATAATTGAATTTTTTTGAAGTTTGATCTGAAATTATTCAAAAATTCATTTTTGAAAATAAAATATTTTTTAATTTGCATAATAATAAATTGAATATTATGTTCCGCGCGCGTAGCATTTGCTAGTTCATAAATAAAATTTGAAGACTTTCTATTTCATAATTACAATTTTTATACAAAATTCTGTTTTTCTCTGGAAAAAGCAGAAAAATAAAACAAATTTGGACCATTGATATTTCTCAATCACAATTTTTTAATAAATATTCCGTTTTTTTCGCAATAATTAAAAAAATTTGGATCTATAATAATGCTAATTGTTTGTAATTAATAGGGAGAAAACAATATTCACGTTTGCTTTTGCATGGATAATTTTATTTAGTACTGTACATAATTTAATACAATTGAAATCTTTTTTTTTTAATATATTAATTATGAAAAAAGGAAATATCAATCAAGTAAAGTTTTGGATTGATTGATAATTCTTTTTTTTTCATTCTGAATTTATACATTTTCTAAGTGATAAATTCTTACTCAAACATTTGTTATATATTTTCGTTGTATTCTCATTTTTATATTATTAATTTCAACACATTTAATATCTCATCAATTTTGATAAAATTTTAATACAGAATATTTTTTTATAAATATTATTTTCATTTTACAAGGCACAGCAATAACAATTTTACGAATTTGTCATTTTAAAATGGTTATTTGTCAGTCATTTTTTCTTATAGTTAAATTAGATTTATTTTAATTTCTTTTTTGTTTACTTTGCAGGAAATCCAAATCTAGTTTTTCCGTTTGAAATCAAAGTGGGTGGTGTTAATTTTGAGACAGTGGTTGGTGTCTTAATTAACGTTGACTTGGCTAAAGTATTTGATCTCAATGAAGTGTTTGAGAGTAACGAGGTGTTGGATTTAAGTGAAGAATTCGACTGAAGGGATGTATTGGCTGCTAGACTTGATCTTTTGAGACCGAAGGTATTGACTTTTTTTGCCAACGGTGGAGTAAATGTTTTTGTTAAAGTATTTTTGTCACTTATGGGTGATGATGAATTCATTGCAGAAATGGATGACGATCGACATCTTGGAGTCGATAATCTGGAGGGAATCGCTTTTTTCGGTATTGAAGACACTAGGGGACTACTGAGTCTTGTTGGAGTTTTGGAGACTTCAATTTTTGGCAGTGCCGACTTCTCTGTTAATTTTCGTGTAAATGGCGATGTCGTTAATGCAATTGTTCTTCGACGACTTGGCACCGAGGAAACTGATCCAAGACGTGAACTGCCCTTTGAACTTATGGAGGAATTTGCAATGCTCTTTGCTGGAGGTGGTGTTGGTTTCACGAAGCTGTGATCTGGAAACAATTAAACAAGTACGTTGATTATTTTCTTAATTATTTTTATTACAGGCTTTGCACGCGATAATTACTTTTAAAAATTTAGAAAATAATTAAACTTTAGAAAAGCTGAGAATTGAAGTTGTTACCAGGATAAGAAAAGAAAGTAAATATTATTGATGGAAATCAGGAAAAAGTGAGAGAGAATTTGAAGATAATTGATAAAATAATGATTATTATTGTTAATATAATATTTTTTTAAAGTGTAAAGTATGAGAAAAAAAGTTACCATTCAGTGATAGAGTTGAAGAAGTGATGGGTGCTTTTTTGGTTAGAAAATTAACGGCCTTGTCTAAATGATCGTAGGCTTTTAGAACGTAATCGATGAATCCTCCGGAATCGTCTTCACTTTTCAGAGAAATATGTCCTAGAGAGTTGCACATGTGGTCTACGGAAGTAGGTGAACTTGTAATTTTTGGAGATGTCGCTTCCAACTCCATGTCCCAAGTTTTTTGTCTTTGCAGAGACTTTCTTCTTATATTCAAATCATTTTCATTGTCCTCCGTGAATTTTGTGACACTTTCGTTTAATTTTGAATTAAACGTATTCTGTAGGGATAAAAAATAGTTTGTTTTTTACTCATATTTTCTTGGTTAAACTAAATAATATATTAATTAATATTATATATTTTATTTACTTTAATTAATATTATTTATTACATATTAATAATGCAGGCCACGTACTCATCTACTAAAACCTAGTATTTACTACTTTTTTACGATTTGCTACTATTTGGATATTTTTTTCTATTTGTTACACTAAAAGCTAATTTTTTCGTTGTTTGAGAATTTACACTACTTTAAATTTTTTAACAGTTGAAATCAAAAAATTATTTAAAAAAATTTTAATAGTTTTACGAAAAAATTTTAATAAAATTCTTTAAAACGATTCGATTATTTTCACAGATTTTTCATAATTCAATGATTTTTATATCTATTTTAATAAAAAATTTCCCAAAAAATTGAATAAGTTTTAAAAAAAATTAAAATTAAAATTTTTTCTCAAACATTCAATTATTTTCAGAAACAAAATAATTTTCACAGGAATTCAATTATTTAAAACAGCATTTTCTGATTTTCCAAATATTTTTCAAAAAAAATTATTTAAATAGATTTTTATAAAATTCTTTGCAAGAATTCAATTATTTTTATAAATAATAAAATTCTTCTCAGATATTTAATTATTTTCATGAATAGCAAAATTCTTTGCTGGAATTCAATTATTTTCTAAAATTTTAATAAATTTTTAGGAATAATTGAATTATTTTTATAAATAGTAAAAATCTTTACAAAAATTCAATTATTTTCAATAAAATTTCACGAAAGAATTCAATTTTTTCTTAATTCGTTATAAAATTTGTAAAAAGAATTTAATTATTTTCTAGAATTTTAATAAATCTTTCCTGACAATTCAATTTTTTAAACTGTAAAATTCTTTGCAAAAATTCAATTATTTTTAATAAATTTCACGAAAGAATTCAATTTTTTTCTTAATTTGATGTAAAATTTGTCAAAAGAATTTATTTTCTAAAATTTTAAGAAATCCTTCGAAACAATTCAAATATTTTTATAAATAGTAAAATTCTTTGCAAAAATTCAATTATTTTTAATAAAATTTCGTGAAAGAATTTAATATTTTACTTAATTCGTTATAAAATTTGTTAAAGGAATTCAATTATTTTCTAAACTTTTAAAGAATCCTTTAAAACTATTCAATTATTTTTTTAAATAGTAAAATCTTTGCAAAAATTTAATTATGTTTAATACAGTTTTAATAAAATTTCGGGAAAAAATTCAATTTTTTTTTAATTTTTAACATTTTTGGAAAAAATTCAATTATTTTCTAAAATTTTAATAAATCCTTCGAACAATAATCGTTGCAAGAATTCAATTGAACGCCTTGATGCAAGAACCAGACGCAGCCCATTTAATTTCAATGGCCTATGTCTGGTTCTTGCATCAAGGGGTTCAATTATTTTTATAAATATTAAAACTCATCGCAGGATTTCAATTATTTTTTATACAATTTTAAATAAATTGCGCGAAAAATGCAACTGTTTTAAAAAATTTGAATAAAATTCTTCGAAAAAAATCAATTATTTAAAAAAATTTAATATAATTTGTTTCTTCGAGTGTAATAATAATTATTTTCAATTCATTTTTAATTATATTTCTTGAATGAATTTAATTATTATCAAAAATTTTAATGTAATTCTTCGTAAAAATTGAATTATTTTAAAAAATGTTGACAAAGTTCTTTATAAGAATTGAAATTTAAGAAATAATCAATTATTCAATTAATTATTTATTTTTGTGTTTAAATAATTGAATTCTCATAGAACTTTTTAATAAGAATTGTTTTAGAATTGAATAAAATAAATTGATTAAAGTTTTGAATAATTTTATTATTTCAAGTAAAATAGGATTGAATTTTGAAAGAACTTTTGTAATTTTTAGAAATAGTTAAATTTCAAAAATGCGTTACATTGAAATCATTTGAAATATTTAAATTCCTGTAGATAAAATAAATACCTAGCTATTTAAATATTTATTTTAAAAGATTATTCTATTTTTGAATGTAATTAAGAAATTATAAAAAAATTGTGTCGTCAAGTTTAATTTTTCGACAGCTACTTTTTTACTATTTCTTTTCTTTCTTTAAGCTACTTTTTGATACATTTTTAAAATTAATGAACGAGTACGAAGCCTGACAATGTTGTTAATAAATAAGTTAATTAAATAAATAAAATTAAAAATAAGACATTTTATAGTTTCTTCGCTAAATAGAAAAGTTTTTATAGAAAAGTTCTTACCTTAGTTGGCAAAAATTTATTATTGTTGATGGAATGACTGTGAATAGTTGAGAAATTTGGTTGAGTGTGACTGCGACTGAGACCCTCTTGATTGTCTGATGAATTGTCGACATTTCCAATTGCATCGAGATCAAGATCATTGCCTGATTTTGCACTAGAAATTGCTGATGGATTGTTCATTATTTTGAAAAGTCGATAGACAACATCCCTAGCGACATTGTTCACTTCTTTAGGAATTGTTGGAAGAAGATTACTTCCTGTCTCTTCATATTTTGAACTCCCAATGCTATCCTGTAAAGAAAGAATTTTTTCCGTGATTAACTTTTTTCTTTTAATTTTCTTTTAATTAATTTTTTAATTTTATTTTTTTAATTTTTTTTTTTTTTTTAAAGAAAAACTTTGAGAGAAAAGGAAAAAAATTATTTACATTACTGTTGGGAGCGTGACCACATATACTCCATAAAGAACCATCTTTAACTTCGTTTGGACATTGACAATCAACTCCATCCATTTCTAAGACAGCCCTCATTTTTGATGTACCACATTTTATCGTCACTTTGATTGACTCTTTTGCAGGTCCATTTTCTTCTTGTGTTAAATCCTGTTTCTCAAATTCTCGAAGATGAAAGCCAACCGCTTGCAAAAGCATCACCAAATTTGGAACATCAGGTTTCGATGAAGTCTAGAGTTGAAAATTTATTTTCCAAATTAATATTAATAATTAAAGAAAAATTAAATATTGAAACTTACCAGTTTATTTTTTGGTTTATCGTCGTTAATTAATTTTATACTCTTGTATGGGGTATTATTTCTTAAACATTGTTGATTTGTACACTTTTTCGAAGTACAATTATTTAAATGCAAATTTGATAAATATTCTCCTTTAGTTATTGAAATAATGTCAAAAATTGTTCTTGCTGGGAGAATAATTTGGGGACTTTTTTTAACATTGTATAATAAATAGTAGAAATTTCGTAAAAAATATTTTGTTGCAAAACGAAAGATTTCTAATAACATTTTTAAATTTTTGTTTAATATTATGTTTATCATTGGATGTGCTTTTTTGGTTGTTTTTAACTGTTATTTATTTACATTTCTTGTTGGAGAACTACGAGAGATGAGATGTTCTCTCTGAGAAGTGTCGCGACGAACTACTTAAATTTTGCAGTTTGGATATTATATTCATTTGTATACGGGAACTAGATAATTTTTAATCTGTTGGGGATTATAGTCCCATGAAATTCAATAGACTCAAGCTAAGAATTGCCATTGAAAGATCAGGTATGAACCGTAAAGTACCTGGTACAGGTACCGTAAAAAGTCGTTGTAATTTTATACCATTGCAGCGGTTGCGAAAATAAGTTGAAACTCAAATAATATTCTGAAAATTCATCATTTCTTTTTCTCTGCGATAAACAAATTTTTACGTTGAGAATTAAAAATATTTTTTTTATTTCGTATTTTAAATCTTGTGTTAAATGTTCTGAAAAATAAGTTAATAGCATTTTAATTAAGTTTCCGCAATGTTTCACTTTCTATCGCGCATTTCTTCATTTCTTCTCTCTCTCTCTCTTTCTCTCACAGTTTTTATTACCCTGGACAAATATTTTTCTCTATTGTTCAACAAAATTTTACACCTTTATTATTATTATTATTATTATTATTATACTAGCAAATGTTACCAGCAAAATTTTTCATTTTTTATTTTCAAATATAAATTTCTGAATAATTTTATAATTAACATTTAAAACATTCACTTATTAAGTACATAATAAATTATTATCGTTTATATTTCCAAAATTTTTAATATAATTCTTTGCAAGAATTCAATTATTTTCATAAATAACAAAATTCTTTGCTGAAATTCAATTATTTTCATAAATAGCAAAATTCTTTGCTGAAATTCAATTATTTTCTACAATTTTAAATAAATTCTTCAAAACAATTAAATTATTTTTTATAAATAGCAAAATTCTTTACAAAAATTCAATTATTTTCCATAAAATCTCACGAAAGAATTCAATTTTTTTCTTAATTCGTTATATAAAATTTGTCAAAAGAATTCAATTACTTTCTAGAATTTTAATAAATCTTTCGAAATAATTCAATTTTAATAAATAGTAAAATTCTTTGCAAAACTTCTATTATTTTTAATACGATTTTAATAAAATTTCGTGAAAGAATTCAATTTTTTAATTTTTAACAATTTTTTTAAAATTTTGATTATTTTCTAAAATTTTAATAAATCTTTCGAAAAAATTCAATTATTTTTTGAAATAGTAAAATTCTTTGCAAGAATTCAATTATTTTCATAAATAACAAAATTCTTTGCTGAAATTCAATTATTTTCTAGTAATGTAATAAATCTTTCGAAACAATTCAATTTTTATAAAAAGTAAAATTCTTTGCAATAATTCAATAATTTTTGATACAATTTTAATAAAATTTTGTAAAAGAATTCAATTTTTTAAATTTATAACATTTTTTTAAAAAAATTCAATTATTTTCTAAAATTTAAATCAATTTTTCAAAACACTTCAATTTTTTTTTATAAATAGTAACATTCTTTACAAAAATTCAATTATTTTCAATTAAATTTCACGAAAGAATTCAATTTTTTTTTCTTAATTCGTTATAAAATATGTCAAAAGAATTCAATTATTTTCTAGAATTTTAATAAATCCTTTAAAACTATTCAATTATTTTTTTAATTCGTAAAATCTTGGCAAAAATTCAATTATTTTTAAAACAATTTCACGAAAGAATTAAATCCTTTAAAACAATTGAATTATTTTTATAAGCAGTCTCAGGAATTCAATTATTTTCCATACATTTTTATTAAACTTCAATAACCAAATATTTAATTATAATTATAATTATAATTATTAACAGACACGATTAATTTAGAAAGTTGAAAAAAATTCGTAGTTTAATGCAATCATTTTCAATTAAAATTATTCAAATAACTATATTATTTTCATTAAATTTAAAGAAATTTTTCAAAAGAATTTAATTATTTACAAAAACTCTAATTATAAAATTGTTTAAAAAATTAATTTTTCTATCAACAATTTTATTAAAATTTAATAGTAAAATTATTGACAATTATTAACAAAATCGATTATATTCAATAAATTAAAGAAATTTTTTGAAAGAATTTTCAATTATTGTAAAAATCTTGAATAGTATCCATTCTTTGAAATAATTTAATTTTTTCCTATATTTTAAAAAAATTCCTTGAATGAATTAAATTATTTTAGAAAATTGTAATCAAATTCTGAGAAGAATTTAATTATTTTCTAAAAATTTTAAGAAAATTCAATAATTAAAAAAATGTTTATTTTCAATTGTTAAGAAACACGATTATTTGAAAAACTTGAATGAAATTGTTCATAAAATTCAATTACTTTCAAAATTTTCATTTAAAATTATTTTAAGAACTCCATTATTTTAAAAAAATGTCAAAGAATTCAATTAATTAATTAATTAATCAAAAGAATTCAATTAGGATTTTTAAAAATTTTAATAAAATTTTGTGCAAGAATTCAATTATTTTCATAAATAATAAAATTCCTCGATGGAATTCAATTTTTCTCAAATTTTTTCAAAAAATTCTTTGCAAGAATTCATTGTTTTTTAATATATTAATTTTAAAGTTGAAAATATTCAAAAGGAAAAATTATTTAAAAAGTTAGGAAACAAGAAAGCAAACAACTATTTTTATTATTATTATTATTTTTTTATTACTAAGTATTACTATTATTCTTATTATTATGATTACTATATTATTTTTATTGCTACTTATTGTTAATACTATTGTTATAATTATAGAACTTTTCTATAAATTTACTGATATAATTTCAAAGTAAAATTCTAATACAAATGAATAGTACTTTTGAGAGCCATTTTGCGAATTTAACAAAATTTTGTTGATGGAATAAGTTTTAATTCCTACTTACGTCTTCGATAATTTGTGTATAAAACCATTTAACGGCCCATTGAAAAAATGTTCTTTGAGCTGAATATTTAACATCATTTTTAAGTAAACAGGACGAATCCATTTTCGTCTGCGGATATATTTTAATCGCAAAGGTCACTATAATTTGATGAAGCGACGAGTAGACTTTTGTTGACAGTTTTTATTGTGAGACTTGTTTCTTCTGTAAAGCCGAATGTTATTACGAATTTAGACGAAATTTGAATTTGGAACGTAATAAGCGGCTAATTTAAAATTTCTATTTTGAAAAGAAAGAATTGAATTCGCGCCTTTTTATTATTATTAAATATTATTGTAGAAAAGAAAGGGGTTTGAAATTACATTTTTTTTCTCATAAGGTATAGTTTTGTATTAAATTCGTTTGCAGTCACTAAAGTAGTCGAAGTTTTTATTTTATTCACATTTTTTCTCCTTAGATTAGTTTTCTTTTTTTACAAAAAAAAGAAAAGAAAATGTTCTCTTTTCATTCTTAAAAATAAAATTCTGTATTTTCTTTCAGAACACCTTGCAAAGGATTTAGAGTCGAGGACAGTAGGCCTAGTGAACAGTCGTAAATTTTTGAGGGAGAACCTTAAGGGAGAACAATTCAAGGATCTTTTGCAGTTCTTCTCACTACGAAAAAGGTGAGTGTAATTTTATTTCTTCAAGTAAAACCTTTTTTCCTTAACTTTTTTTTCGTAAAAAGTGAGGTTATAATGAATTGAAATTAAAATTTAAAAAGTTTGAAAAATTTTAAAAATTTAAAAAATTTATTAATTAAATTAATTAAAATTTTAAATATATAAATTTAAATTTAAAGTTTCTTAAATTAAAAAAATTTCTTTTCTGATATCATTGAATCGGCGAGAAATTAATTTTGTATTAAATCGAGAATATTTTAAAACTAAATTAAATATTAAGGATCAATTAGTATAAATAAAGAAATAATAATTATATAAGTGGAAAATTGAAAAAGCGCGGGTTCCATTTTCCATTTATTCCGATTCGTCCGTTCCGTCGTTTCTTTTTTACGAGACACCCCGGCCCATTCATTCCAGTAACCGGTTGTAAAAAGTTTGTTTTTTTCTTTGAAAAATAAATATAAAAAGTGTTTGAAATTAAAGTTGTACGAAATGTTTGCTGCAAGACGAGCTCTGGTTTTGAAAGTAATGTAAGTACTTTTTCACAAGTTATTAATCTTATTTTATACGGTAAGTGACGATATTATATAATTCCTAACCTCAAAAATATATTTGCAATTTTCTTAATTTTGTAGATTTTATACGCATAAATTACTTGTTGCTACTTTCTTTTTCGTAGAATTGAAATATTTGTATTTGATTTTTATTTAGTTTTCGAATGTAAATATTTGTAAACTTGAATTTTATTTGTATAATTTAAATATTTAATATTTGTTGTTTTACAGTCGTAACAAGGAAATTTTCGCAAAATCAAAACACACTCTACCAGATTTGCCTTATGATTACAAGGCACTTGAGCCGATAATATGCGCTGAAATTATGCAATTACATCATTCGAAACATCATGCAACGTATGTAAATAATTTGAATATTGCTGAGGAAAAATTGAAGGAAGCTGTCGCAAAGGGGGATGTCAATGCACAAATTGCTTTAGCTCCTGCAATTAAATTCAATGGTGGTGGTCATTTGAATCATTCTATATTTTGGAGCAATTTGTCGCCAAGTAGCAGCAAACCAGACGGTATGGTTATTTGCAATTTCATCAAATTATATTTTTATTTATTTCTTTTAATATTTATACGTCAAAAAAAATTACATTTTACCTAAATACAGGCCTCGGATATTATTTCTTCGACTATTTTCAAAAAATACTATTTTCTTTCATCTTATTTTCAAAAATTGCGACTTTTCCAACTTTTCCTCCAAATATTGCAACAAAATACCACATTTTTTTGCTATAAAATGCAACTTATTTCGATTTTTATACTGTAAAAAATAAGTATAGACAAATTTTGCAAAAATTATTTTTGAATAATTTTGCAAAAATTATTTTTGAATAATTTTTCTAATTAAATTTTCGAAATATACAATTAAACAGATTTTGAATAATTGAATTTTTGTAAAATTTAATTGAAATCAATTGATTTTTTTTCAAGTATTTTATTACTATTCTTGAAAATATTAACTTTTGAGGAATTTTAATTGCAAATTTTAAAAATAATATTGGTTTCTCAAAAATTTTAATGAAAAATCTTCAAGTGTAAAATTAAAAATGAAAATTAATGAAAATTAGCTTCTAAAAATTATATTGCAATATTTTTGTAAAATAGAAACTGAATTTTTTTATTCTAATTTGTTAAAATTAAATTATTTTAAATATTTTTGTAAAAAAGAAACTATGAATTTTTTATTCTAATTCGTTAAAATTAAATTATTTTCAATATTTTGAATTAGTTGTTTTCGAAAAATTCAAAAAACATACAAAAAATAATAATAAAATTTTTTAGAATCGATTTCAAGATTTTTGAAAAAATAATTATATTCAAATTTTGGAATTAAATTTCTCCAAAAAATTATTTTTGTTTTAAATTATACAGAAATTTTTTTTAAGAAATTCAATTATTTTCGAAAATTCACATTAGAATATTTTTAAAAAACTAATTCTTAGAATTGTTTTATCATAATTTTTTGAAATTTAATTTACTTTCTAACAAAGAAAATTAAAATTTTTTTAAATTTACTTTTTTAGATTTTTGAAAATTTTGCAGAAATCCTGTTGATATATTTATAATTAAAATTCTTCAAAATTTTGATTATTTTATTTATATTTTTCAAAAATTCAATTATTTGGAAATTTTTCAATTTTATATAATTAAAAAACTATTATCTTTCAAAAGTTATTTTTTTCAAATTAAATAATTCAATTTTTTATCAACTTTTAGAAAATTATTAAAGATTATTTATTGCATTACATGAAAATAATTTATTTATAAAAATTTTATAATGAAAAATATTCAAAGGAAAATTGTAAAATGTTAATTAATGAAAATTAGCTTAAAAAATAGTTTTTTTTAATAATTGTCCACGTATTCTTTTAACAATTCAATTATTTTAAAATTTTATAAAACTAAATTTCAATTATTTGTAATTTTATGTAAATTTTTTTATTAAATATAATTAAAAATTCTATCTTTTAAAACTTATTTAAAAATATTTTTTTTTAAATTACTTTTAAGAATTTCTTTTTTATAATTCTTTAAAAATCAATTACTTTCAATATTTTCAGTTTTTAAAAAAGAACCATGATCAGTTAAAGTTACAGTTGTAAAAAATTAAATTTGTTATGTAAATAATTGAATTCTCTAAAAACTTTTGAAAAATAATTGATTTGGAAATGAAGTTTAGTTAAAAATTGTACAAAATAATTGAATTTTGGAAGAGTTATTGTTATAATTTTTAGAAATTAATAAATTGCAGAAGTTTTTATGTTAACATTTTTTTTGTTGTATTTCCCGTGGAAAAACGAATGAGAAGCATTTAAATATTTATTGAACAAATTTATTCAATTTTTGAATAATTGAATTTAGAAATCAGAGAAGTACAAAATAAAATTTTTGTGACAACGCTAAATTAGTTGAACGACTCTATTTTGACTTTTTTTTATATTTTCAAGCGACCAAATAAATTTTTTTGCACCTTAAAGTCGATCTGAGGCCTGTGAATATTTATATTTCATAACATTTCAAAGAGAAAAGTTTATAATATTATTAACATTTTGATATTAATGAAAATGATAAGATATTAAATAAAGAATATGATTTTATGATTATTTCAATTGAAAGTATGCAAACTGTGAATTTAATTAATTAAATGCACAGTCTCTTTTAAAAATTGTATCTCTTTCTTTAAAAGAGATAAAAATGTAAATTTAATTTTTTTAAGATTTAAATTTTGCGCTGGTTTTTGCTTTTTTTTCTTTTTTTTTTTTTATAATATTACTGCGAATATTATATCCAGAAGGTTAAAAGGGTATTTTCGCGATAGAAACGAGAAAATAGGCAAATAATTTTGAATTAATGAGCATACTTTTTATAGCCGCTCTTTGTCAACAAATTGAGAAAGACTTCAGCAGTTTTGATGAAATGAAGAAACGCTTATCTGAAGCGACTGTGGGAATTCAAGGCTCTGGCTGGGGATGGTTGGGTTATAATCAAAAGGAAAAAAGACTTCAGATTGCAACTTGCGCCAATCAGGATCCACTTCAAGCGACAACTAATCTTATTCCATTGTTTGGAATTGATGTTTGGGAGCACGCCTATTATTTGCAGTATAAAAATATTCGACCCGATTATGTAAAGGCCATTTTCGATATTGCAAACTGGGCCGATATTAATGCTCGTTTTAAGAAGGCTTGTTAAACTTTTCAATTGGTAGTTTTTAGGCGAGAGAAATCTACACTTCTTTAAGGAAAAAGAAAAATTAGACTGGTCATGAATCTAAATTCTTTTTAAAAAAGAATTTTTTTCTTTAAAGTTAAAAATGTGCAAATTGGTAGAATTTGACTAAATAATTTTTTTATAGCATTCGATTAAAATTCTAATAGCTTACACACTTTCAACGTTTGTTAAATTGTAACAGTTACTTGTTTTTCCAAATATACTTTTTAGGATTACTGTGATTTTTTAATGCACTTTCTGTATTCTTGGAAAATTGAGACAATACAGATTTTCTTTAGAAATTGGTTAATTTTATTTCGAAAAGAACTTTGGTTAATTAGATAATTTAATTAATTTGAAATAATGAAATAATTCGAAATTTGATTTTAAAGAAAATGTAATATTTTTTATGAGAGTGGAATAAAATTTTGAGCTAAAGGCACTGCAGATAAAAAGCAAACAAACAGGTTTGTTTCTTATCTTTTGGGTCTTCCTACCCGAGGAAGGAATTTGTTTAGGAAAAGGAAGGAAAATTGTTTTTAGAATGTAATCGACAATCGTGACGGTCGCGCTTTTTCTTTATTTTTTAAAAATATTTTTCTCCACTTTAGCGAGGAAATAAAAATCGAGTTAATTGACGTGTATTTAAAATTTAAAAAGAAAACTTAACTGAATCTCCCTCGATTAATACTGTACTGTTTAATGAGTCTTTGTGGATTAGTTAACGTTCGTCACGTGACTAGGAAACATGAACAGAACAAAAATTATGAGTGAAAAAAATTATTTGTGTACAAAAATTATTATTCTTCTTCTTTCTATTTTTTCCATCAATGCCAAAGAAGGTAAGCAATTATTAAATTGATAAAAATATTCTCTTTTCACACATTTTTTGTATAAAATTTATTTTGTTAGTTTTATTTTGTTATCAAGTTTTTGATAAAAGAATATAATTATGTAGTGAATAATTTAAAAATAACTCCAATTTTTGAATGCAAGAAAATATAATTAATTATATAATAATATGAATGGAATAATTGGACATAATTTGAATTTTTTTTTTTTTTTTGTATAAGTTGTTTTAATTTGCTACAATTTTTTTCTGTAGATAGTAAACATTGGCATCGAGTAGCTGAAGAAGAACTTAAAGATTCATTGGCTTACAAATGGAATACAAATAATGCGAAAAATGTGATAATATTTATTGGAGATGGAATGAGTGGAAATACAATAACAGCCAGCAGAATTTATAAGAATGGCGAAACGGGTTATCTCTCATGGGAAAAATTCCCCCATGTTGGTCTGCTCAAGGTAAAAAATTTTTAATTATTTTAGTTTAATTACAAAAAAGTTACAATTTTTATATTTGTTTTCTTTTTACTTTATATTCAATAATTTATATTAGTTCCTGAATTTTTCGATCTTGTAGAATGTTGGGAATTAATTTTTATTTAATTTTTGAAACAGACGTATAATACAAATAAACAAGTGCCTGATTCTGCATCAACAGCGACAGCACTTTTCAGTGGAGTGAAGACGAACTTTAAAGTTATTGGCGTTGATGTTAATGTACCACTTGCCGATTGTGAAGCAAGTTTGAATAAGGAATTCCATCTCGAGTCGATTATCACTTGGGCTCAAGCGGTCGGTAAACGAACTGGTGAGAAATTTAAATATTCTTTGATTAGAAATTAAATTATTTCTTACACTGAAAAAAAATATTTATTTATTTATTTTTTTCGAATAAATTATTACTTTTCTATTTTCAAATAATTTTTGAATCAAATAATTTTTATCAAATAAATTTTAAATCGAACAATTTTTTTTCAAATAAATTTTGAATCGAATCATTTTTTATCAAATAAATTTTAAATCGAATAATTTTTTATCAAATTTAAATCGAATAATTTTTAATTAATGTTAAATTTTAATTAATGTTAATTTTTAATTAATGTTATTTGGTATTTGATTCAAATACTGTAATTATTGGTTAAAATACAATTTAAAATCAAATAATTTTTAGTTAATGTTAATTAAATGGTATTTTTTCAAATACTGAAATTATTGGTTCAAAGACAATTTATTTCAAAGGCAAATTGATTTGAATTAAAATTATTTTATTCAAGTGAATATTTATTTGATATAATCGACAAGTAATCGATTTTTTGATTCAAATAATTTTTTTTTCAGTGTGAAAAAAAATGTTAAACATTTATAATATAACAGGTTTTTTTCGTTCCATATTTTATAAATTTGAATTTTAATGAGAAGCATTCAAGGCATTAGAAAATTGACAAATACCTGAAGTCGTAATTTTTCCCTTCAAATTATGTCAGTAAATGTCTCTTAATTAGTAATTGTCAGTAATTAATTCTTAATTACTACATAAAGACAATGGTAAAATCCCATCTGGATTATTTAGCTGAATTTGTAATTAGCCATAAAATTGGCAGTCAATTGACAAATTTGTAGAAAATTTACAACAAAGTATACGGTCACTAATTGAGTATTTAAATTCCGATTATCAAATTTCAATCTCTAAGAGAGAAGATATTGTTTTTTTGATAATTGAAATTTCGTTTTAATACTACTTTTAAGGTGATAAAATCATTTCTTTAATTTTGTAGGTTTTGTTACCACTACTCGAGTAACTCACGCAACACCAGCTCCTTTATATGCACATTGTCCGCATAGAAAATGGGAATGTGAAGCAACGAAACCTCCAGGTGCGGAAAAATGTCAGGACATTGCAAGACAATTGATTGAAAATGAACCTGGCAAAAATATAAAGGTCTGATAAATTTAATTTTATTACTTTTAAAAGTTTAGTTTTTAAATATAAAATCCTAATTTTGATTTTTTCTCATTATTTTTCGTTTTTAAAATTTAAAAACGTTGCGGACTCATTAGAAAAATAATAATGATTACTCCACAATAGGTGATTATGGGTGGAGGAAGGCAAATGTTACGATCCTTTGTGAATGGAACAATTAACGATCCGATAGATAAATGGGCATGCTACAGTAAAGATGGACGTGATCTGATTGAAAAATGGAAGGAAGATAAAAAGGCCAGAAATGTCGCTTTCAAATTTGTTGAAAATAATGAACAACTCTCGGAGGTTAATTATAAGGAGACGGAATTTTTGATGGGAATTTTTGCAAATGGTCATATTTCTATGGACTGGCAGCGTGATAAGGGCCCAAAGGGACAGCCAAGTTTGGAGGAAATGACAACGGCTGCGATAAAAGTTTTGGAGAACGGAGACGATGGATTTCTTCTCGTGGTATACAATTTTTAGAAGTTTCAGGGCTCGAACCAGTGAAAGTATTTAAAAATAGTTAATTACGAACTTTACGGACTATTTACGGACCAATTGCTGACAAAAATATAACTGGTTCGAGTCAAATAAAAAAATTATTTTACTTCAAACTATAAATTAAATTTTTCATTAACTATAAAATATTTTTTTATTATTTTTTATTAGTTTTATTTTTCTCTTACTTTTTTTCTCTTTCTTTTGTTTTATTTTTCTTAATTACTTTTATTTAATTTTCGTATTATTCTTGTTTAGTTTTCGTCTTATTTTTTTTAATTTTATTGAAGTATCTTATTTTTAGGAAAGTATTTGTCTATTGTTTTTTTTTCGTTTAGGTGGAAGGAGGTCTCATTGATTTTGCCCATCACAGAGGACACGCAGCTCAGGCTTTATTAGAAACTGTTCGTCTCTCAGAAGCCATTGAAGCAACTTTAAAATTAATCGATATTAGCGAAACTTTGGTGATTGTTACCAGTGATCATACACATTCTTTGTCATTCAATGGATATGGTGATCGGGGATCATCTATTCTTGGTATATGATTATTCAAATTATCTGAAAAATATTTTCAACATTCACAGGATCATTTATATTCTTTTATTAGAATAATCTCCTAATAAAAGAATTAATAATTTAATTAATTAAATTTTAATTTTGAAATTCAATATTTTGTAAATTCTTTCACAATTATTTAATAAATTAATTTTTTTCGATTTTTGGAAGATGTATAAAAGGTAAAAGAAAAACACAAAAGTCAAACACAGACGTCTTCCAAAAATCGAAAAAAATTAATTTATTAAATAATTTTTAAATTAATTTATAAATTAATTAATTTTTATATTAATTTTTAATTTATAAATTTAATTAATTAGTTTAATTTTTTTTAATATTTGTTAAAAAGATAAAATTGTGTTCTTTTTTGTTTTGATTTTTATTATTTACAATCTATTGAAAATTTCCATTAACAGGCATAGCGCAAAAATCGAAATATGACAACAAAAATTATACTACCTTAACATATAGCACTGGCGGTATTAATAATATGGGATACACTATCGAAAATGGAAAAATTTCTCGAATTGATCCATCGCTTAATGATACGACCGATTATAATTACAGTCAGCAAGCGGCGATAATTACTGATGAAGCTTATCATGGAGGTGCTGATGTTGCAGTCTATGCAAAAGGTGCAATTTACACTATTTTTTTTATAATAATCATAAATTATTTAATCTTCGAAAATTGTATATATTTTATTCTTTATCGTCTATCTTCTAGTTTATTTCGTTTTGAATTTATTTCTTATTCAATTAAATCATGTCACTAGGAATCTCCTTTACATTTTAAGACAAAATAATTTTTTTTAAACAAAAATTAGGAAAATTAGTGAATGTTTTTAGTTTTTTAAATATGAAAAAGAGAGCAAATTGCTTTTTCTTTTTTAAATGAACAATTTTATTTCTGATTTAAATTTTCGGGGTTAAACTCAATAAAAAATGTTGACGACAAATTTTTTAGGGAACTTTTGCAAAATTTTTTATTTTGAAAATAAAATAAGCTTTTTTTTTTATTTTTTAGGACCTCACGCACATCTTTTTCACTCGACACACGAGCAAAATTTTGTCGCTCATGTAATTGGATACGCAGCAAAAATTGGACCTTACGCAAATAAAGGTCCTGGTACAAAAAATAATTCCATTCGAAACATTGAATTGGACAATAATTTATTTTTATTATCAACTATGATAATCAGCCTTAAAATTATTTTCTATATATAAATTATTCTTAGAAAATTCAACAGATTATTAAATATTTGTACAGAATAATATAGAAATTTTTGATCAGCGCTGAGAATATGTAGGAACAAATTTTTCAGTTCCTTGTAATAATTGTCTTTAATTGTATACAATTTTTTAAACAATTATTTTTTATATAAAATATAAAGTAGAAAAGAAAGTATAAATATTGATAAACGAATCAGTGAATTTTAACATATAAATGACACTCCATAAGTTTTTTTTCACACTTAATTATTTACATACAAGTTTTTTCTTAAAAAAAAAAAAATTTTCAGTCTTACGATGCCGAGAGGATACAGTTTTTATTCATTTTTATCCTTCGATATTTATCAGTCACAATTCCGAAAAGTGCGAAAATGGAAGAGATTTCTCGTAGAATAATTATTATGCTTTTATTATCATAATTATGGTGTTTAATTTTGTTTTTCGGAAGCCGATGAATTTGACAGACTTAACAATTACAATTTTATTATAAAATTTTATATAAATGAAATTTACTTAAATTTTTGTAAACTTTAAAAAATTGGATTTAAATTAAAAAAAATTAATTTTCATACAAAAGAATTTTTTTTGGCAAATTAAGGAGGACAAAAATAAATAAATCAAGTTAGGAAGCTTAAAATCTACTTTACAAAAAATAAATCTATCACAGCTATAGAACCACGTATTATGGAGTTTTTCCTTCGAATTTTGGACAGAGAAGAACGAAAAAAGAATTGTGACAAGTGTATTTTTTAATAAAAAAAAAAATTTGCTAACAATAATTATTCCTTTTTCCTTTTTTCGTTTTTGAATGTTTTCCTCGCTGTCTTGTCACAGAACATAACTTTCAGGGAAATATAGCCGAGACAAAATAATGCGGTGACTAAGAATATAAAACCTGGCGTGAACTTTTCGACTATCAATAAATTACCAATAGCGATTAATTGTAAAACTAAAATAAATGGTACTAAGTAAATTGCTGTTAGAAGAAGATAGGAAATCTCCTTTGGTTTTTGTTTAATGGAACGAAATATTCTTGATTTTCGTAAATTGTCAATTTTCTTCTCCGTTGGAATTTTTGTTTTTGTTTCCGAACGTATTTCCCTCAGTACAAGATAGCGAATACTCGTGTAAATGAAAAATAAATTTTCCACTATTCTTTTCAAGTATTGTTCAAGATGACTGTTTACTTTTTTTGCGACTGGATGGGATTTTGAATTCTCAAATGAGTAGAGTAAATATGGGAAGAGATTTAAATTTTGACAGCAGTGACGGAGTTTCTGCATTGATGAGTGACGGAATAGTGACGGTGGTCCGCTGTATGTTCCATCTGGAAAAAATAGAAATATGTTAATTAAATATGATTGATGAATTTAATTTGTATTTTTAATCTGTTTTCTATTTATTTTCTATTTTAATTTATTTTCCATTTATTTTCTATTTTAATTTATTTTCCATTTATTTTCTATTTTAATTTATTTTCCATTTATTTTCTATTTATTTTCTACTTTAATTTGGTTTTAACTTTTAATTTTGGTTTTTCACTTTTCTTTCTCTTAGTTCGTTTCTTAATAAATAAAATTAACCTTTGAAATTAGTATGTTTCATTTTTTGCTAATTTTTATTTATCTTTTGTTTCTTTCTAACATGCTAATGACATTTTGTTTGATTATATTTTTCAGAAGGACTGAATTTCGAGTGTGTTCTTTGAGATGAATTCGTTGTACTTTCAGAACCAATATTTCTAAGTGGAAAAATTAATTTCGAATAAAAAGTGAAGTACTTGACTTCAACAACAATTACAATTGGCAATTTTTACCGTGAGTTTGATATATTTTTATAATTTCTCTTATTTCTTTTAGTTCAATGGGATTTGAAATTGAATATTTTTATTGATTTATTTAATAGATTTTTATTTTTCTACCGTGAAATTTTAAATAAATATTAAATATTATTATTATGCAAATTACAAAAGTTATTATTTCCAAATATAAATTTTTGAATAATTCAAAATGCAATTATTTTTATAAATAATAACATTCAATTATTTTCTAAAATTTTTATCAATCTTTCGAAACGATTCAATTATTTTTTTAAATAGTAAAATTTTTCGCAAGAATTCAATTATTTTCGTAAATAATAACATTCTTCGGAAGAATTCAATTATTTCCTAAAATAATTATAAATCTTTCGTAAAAATTGAATTATTTTTGAAATAGTAAAATTGTACGAAAGAATTCAATTATTTTAAAAAATTTTAATAACATGGTTAATAAGAATTCAATTATTTTCTAGAAATTTAATAAATCTTTCGAAACAATTCAATTATTTTTGTAAATGGCACAATTCTTTGCAAAAATTCAATTGTTTTCAATATAATTTCACGAAAGAATTCAATTTTTTTCTTAATTTGTTATAAAATATGTCAAAAGAAATCATTTATTTTCTAGAATTTTAATAAATCCTTTGAAACTATTCAATTATTTTTATAAATAGTAAAATTCTTTGGAAAAATTAAATTATTTTTAATACAATTTCCCGAAAGAATTCAATTTTTTTCTAAAATTTAAATAAATCCTTCGAAACAATTCAATTAATTTTAGATTTTTTACCAAAGGTTGGAGAAATTAAAATAAGTAAAGTATTTTTCAAGAGCACAAAAATAGTGAAGCTAAATGCCATAAAAAAGAAGAAAAAATGTTGAATTTTAAGAAATTCGGATTTTTGATGATTTTTGATAATTTTCGATAATTTTAGATTTTTTACCAAAGAGTCGAGACAATTTAATAAGTAAAGTATTTTCCCAAAGCACAAAAATAATGAAGCTAAATCCCATAAAAGAGAGGAAAAAATGTTGAATTTTAAGAAATTTGGATTTTTGAATTTTTGATAATTTTCGATACTTTTAGATTTTTTACCAAAGGTTGGAGAAATTAAAATAAGTAAAGTATTTTTCAAGAGCACAAAAATAGTGAAGCTAAATGCCATAAAAAAGAAGAAAAAATGTTGAATTTTAAGAAATTCGGTTTTTTGAATTTTTGATAATTTTCGATACTTTTAGATTTTTTACCAAAGGTTGGAGAAATTAAAATAAGTAAAGTATTTTTCAAGAGCACAAAAATAGTGAAGCTAAATGCCATAAAAAAGAAGAAAAAATGTTGAATTTTAAGAAATTCGGTTTTTTGAATTTTTAATAATTTTCGATACTTTTAGATTTTTTACCAAAGGTTGGAGAAATTAAAATAAGTAAAGTATTTTTCAAGAGCACAAAAATAGTGAAGCTAAATGCCATAAAAAAGAAGAAAAAATGTTGAATTTTAAGAAATTCGGTTTTTTGAATTTTTGATAATTTTCGATACTTTTAGATTTTTTACCAAAGGTTGGAGAAATTAAAATAAGTAAAGTATTTTTCAAGAGCACAAAAATAGTGAAGCTAAATGCCATAAAAAAGAAGAAAAAATGTTGAATTTTAAGAAATTCGGTTTTTTGAATTTTTGATAATTTTCGATAATTTTAGATTTTTTACCAAAGGTTGGAGAAATTAAAATAAGTAAAGTATTTTTCAAGAGCACAAAAATAATGAAGCTAAATGCCATAAAAAAGAAGAAAAAATGTTGAATTTTAAGAAATTCGGTTTTTTGAATTTTTGATAATTTTCGATAATTTTAGATTTTTTACCAAAGGTTGGAGAAATTAAAATAAATAAAGTATTTTTCAAGAGCACAAAAATAGTGAAGCTAAATGCCATAAAAAAGAAGAAAAAATGTTGAATTTTAAGAAATTCGGTTTTTTGAATTTTTGATAATTTTCGATAATTTTAGATTTTTTACCAAAGGTTGGAGAAATTAAAATAAGTAAAGTATTTTTGAAGAGCACAAAAATAATGAAGCTAAATGCCATACAAAAGAAGAAAAAATGTTGAATTTTAAGAAATTCGGTTTTTTGAATTTTCGATAATTTTAGATTTTTTACCAAAGGTTGGAGAAATTAAAATAAGTAAAGTATTTTTCAAGAGCACAAAAATAGTGAAGCTAAATGCCATAAAAAAGAAGAAAAAATGTTGAATTTTAAGAAATTCGGTTTTTTGAATTTTTGATAATTTTCGATACTTTTAGATTTTTTACCAAAGGTTGGAGAAATTAAAATAAGTAAAGTATTTTTCAAGAGCACAAAAATAGTGAAGCTAAATGCCATAAAAAAGAAGAAAAAATGTTGAATTTTAAGAAATTCGGTTTTTTGAATTTTTGATAATTTTAGATAATTTTAGATTTTTTACCAAAGGGTGAGACTATTAAATAAGTAAAGTGTTTTTGAAGAACCCAAAAATATTCTAAAAATTTCAATAAAATTCAATAATAAAATGTTCACTTTCAATTTTTAAGAAACACGATTAATTTGAAAACTTTAGAGAAATTTTTCATAAAATTTAATAATATTACTTTCAAAATTTTCAATTTAAATTATTTTAAAAACTTCATTATTTAAAAAAAAATTCGAAGAATTTCTTCAAAAGAATATAATTAGGATTTTCAAAAATTAAAAATCTTGTCAATTTGATTATTTTCATAAATAATAAAATTCTTCGATGGACTTCAATTATTCTCAATTTTCTTGATAAAATTCTTATTTATTATTTTTTTATGTTTATTAATAATATAATGGAAAAATATCCCACTGAACTATTGAAGAATTTCACTTTATTATTATTTGAGATTATTAAACACAAAGTTTGGTAATGTCATTAATAGATACTTAAATTTCAATTTAAATATAAATTTCTCTCACGATTGTAACTAAAAATTATATTATGTAGCTAAATGTTATTTTAATCCGGAAAGTATATTTACGTAGTAATTTAAATTTTTGACATTTTGAATCGTTTTTGTTTAAATTAATGGTAATAATTTTTTGAAAATACATCAAGTTCTTTTTTGCCTGATTTTGAGTAGCAAATAAAATATTAAATTTCAATTATAAATTTATAATTTTATTTATATTGAATATTTGTTATAAATTCAAAAAGTACAGATAATAAAAATAATTTTAAAAAATAATTTAAAAATTAAAAATAATTAAAAAATTAGGACTTATTATAATTCCGAAAAATTTTGAATAATAAAAGTAATTTTGTAGCACTCACCTTTGAATAGATCAGAAACACGCCTGACGAAAGTTTGGCGCTTCTTGAGGACAGTTTCCTGCTCCATGACTTTAACTCGACTCATCTTGGTTGATTTGATGGTTGCAGATTTTTTTTTTTAAAGACGAGAAAACGTCTCCTCTCGCTTGGTTATCAAGAAATCCCCTTCCTCCTCGTTTTCAAAGGCAGATAAATCAATTCTAAAAATGACTATTCATTAAAATATAATCACTATTGAGTATAACTAGAAGGTTGCAAAATGGAATGGAATACATTTTTCTCGAGTGCAAAAAAAAAAAAAAGAAGAAGAAGACTATCTTTATTTCAAAGAACTTTTATATCAAAGCTGCATTGCAGCATTCACTTTGGACTTGTGCACAAAGATCGGTGAGGTTCAATTCAATCAAGACCTTCGACCCAAAGGAAACTGTTTCAAAAATCGTCACAACCTGATAGCTTACATGACCTAAGATTAATTCGTTTGTTCAATTTTTATTTGCAAAACCAATAATTATTGTATGCACGACACTAATCTTTGAGAGAAATTTTTCTAAATCAACTTTTTCTATATTCATTGAGGAATTTCGATATTTTTTAACTAGGGTTATAAAGATATTTGTCGAAAGCTTAGAATGTTTTCTGATAATTGGAGTAAAAAAAGAAGAAAAATCTTGAAAAAATGTTTTATCAACTATAGCAGTTAGAATTAAAATTCTTAGGATTTTTTCTGATTCACCTTTTGAAGTATCATTGAACTTTCTTATTCTTCTGATTCTAGTTATAAATTTTCTAAAAATTGGAAATTCTGAAGTTTTCTTTCTAGTTTTTGGTGTTAAATTTTTAATTTAATCCTAAAAAAAGTCAATTATTTTTAAAAACTTGAATAATTATTTTTATAATTAATAACACATCTCGAAAGAATTGAATTATTTGAAAAATGTTAATTATAATATCCTTCGATGAAATTCAATTATTTTCGAAAATTTTGATAAAACTCTTTATAGGAATTTAAATATTTTTAATATTATTTTAATTAAATTTCTGGTAAGAATTGCCTTATTTTTACAGATTTTAATTTAATTTTTCGCAAGAAATTTAGTTATTTTGAAAAATTTGGATAAATTTCTTTATAAGAATTTAATTATTTCAGATTCAAAATTATAAAAGAAGTAGTATTTTTAATTGAAAACAGTTTGGTTTAATTAATTTTTGGTATTTTTTAATCTTCAAAAGCATTCAATTAGAATTTCATTAATTTAAAAATTAGAAATATTCAAAATATTGAAAATATTCAAAAAATATTTTTAAAAAATCCCTAAAAAAAAGTAGGAAACAAAAACGACAAATTTAATTTTTGGGTTTCTAATTTTATCTTTATTTTTCCAGGTCAAACACGGAGTTGATAATAAAAATTAAGAGCCAAAAATGAAGTTCCAGTATTTTTAAAGGAAAATTTGATAAATAGACTACCACAGGAGTGTCGATAAGAAAAATGGTAAGTTTTTCAAAATTTATATCTTTTTTTTATTTTCTATTGTAGACCAAAAATACTATTTGTTTCAAATAACCGATTACTTGACTGTTATCAAATAAATATTTACTTGAATTAAATAATTTTTATTTGAACCAAATTGTATTTGAAATAAGTATTCAAATCAATATGTTCAGTATTTGAAGCAAATACCATTTGGTTGATTTAAGTAAAAATAATTGAGTTGAAGTAAATTTTTAAAATTAAAATTTTTATTTGATAGACTTTATTGTATAGAAAATAAATTGTTTATTGACAAATAATCGTTTATTACAATCAAATAAATATTTTTGGTGCAAATTAATATTGTGGACAGAAAAGAATTTTGTACCAAGTTTAAAGAAAATTGCATCATTCAAAAAAATTCTTTTATTATTGCGATAGATGAATTTTGTATACAATAAAACCAAAATCTCAAAAAAGAAAGAAAAAAGTAAACATTAAGATACAATACACTTGAAACAATTGCTAAACAATATAACTGATTGAAACATGAATATATATTTTTTATCATGTTGAAAGTAATTTCAATATCTTATTAACGATGCTTTTAATTTCTTCACGGCATTTATCAATTATTCTGTAAAATGAAGTTTTGCTTTGTTTACTTTAATTGTAGTTAATTTTTGCAGTGATTAGATTTTGTTTTTAAAAAAAGCACGTGATGGAATTAAGAGAATTTACTTTCACTAAAAATACTAATTTTTTTACGTAATTTAACTTAATATTAAATAATTTTATGCAATTTAACTTGAAATTAGATAATTTTAAATTAAATTACGTAAAAAACTATTACAATTTTGAGTGTGAAAAATAATTTAAAATTAGATAATTTTAAGTTAAATTACGTAAAAAATTATTACAATTTTCATTGTGAAAAATAACAAATAACAAATATGTAAAGTAAAAAGTAAATAAGAAGAAAAATAGAGATTTTTTTCGAAAAAAAAGTTAATAACATATCAGAACGGCTTTAAAAGAAATAAAAAGAGGCGACCTCCAATGCCGGGTAATCCACATTCCAAATAGGGATAAACAAAAACTTGTCGCACAATTCTTTACAATTGTTTTTTTCTTTCTTTCTTTTTCTTTTTTTAATACAATTGTTGTTTCTTGAGAAAATTGTTTTATATTTTATCCTCGTACTAGACTTGAATTTGTTGTATGACTAATATGGAGAGTTGAATTCGATCATTCTGTGACCTCGTGCGAAAGTCTGTTCCTCTTGATAGGACAAGACAACCTTCTTCTTTTTTAGTTCACCCGTTTGCCGGTAAAATAATAATTGCGCATTCTTTCTTTTCAAAACGTTCAATTTTATTTTTAAAACGAGAATATGTGAAAAAAATATCTTATTTAATTATAGTATTTATTTGACTTTAAACTTTTAAAATTGCCATCGATATATGGTTTTTTTTTCATTCTATAATCATTCTTCTATTCGTGCAGAAAATTGTATATAATAGAGCTTTTTAATAATTACTTTTGCTTAAAAAAAAAGAAAAAATTATTAAGAGTTGGAAAATTAAAAACAAAAATTGTTTTCAGGTTTGACACAGACCAAGGGACAAAAAAAGGAGATTTTAATTTCTACTCAAAGTTCTCAAAAATACGAATTATTCAGAAGGGGAAAAATTTATGAGTGGCCACACTGAGAAAAATGTATTCGTAAAAATTGAGTGAGTATTTTTATTTCTATTTATAAATGTTTAATGCTTGTCTCGAAAATATCTATTAATTTGAAAAAAATTTAATTTGTTGCATAATTATTGCACGAATAAAGTTTTGAAAGTTCAAATGAACGAAATTTATTTATTTCTTCTACAAGTTAGATTTTTTTTACTATAATTTTGCGTTCAAAACTTTTTCGTCATTTTGCTGCAAAACTTTACTGTCTTGACATAAATCGAAAATACGAATTAAATATATTAAATATTAATATATATTAATTAAATTATTAAATTAATTAATTAATATTGAAAATGAAAACTTCTTTTTGTGGTCGTTTTTATTTTCAATAATTTAATATCAAAGGACGTTAAAGATTATTAATTAATTAATAATTAATTACTATTTATTATATTAATTCAATATTATTTATTATTATTATTTTTAATTATTTATTTTATTTATTATTATTATTAATATTATTATTTCGTGAAAAATTCTGGGAAAATTCAAATATTATTATTATTTATTAATTTATTATTATTATACATATATTAATATTTAATATATTTAATATTTAAAGAATATTTAGAATTATGTTATTCGCCGAATTATTTATTTTTTTGAAATTACTTAAAAGTAATTTTTGTTTTATACTTTTTTATTTTGTCAAAAATTTTATTAAACTATTTGAGAATTTGTATAAACATAAAAATAACTCGGTGACTAACATAATGCTTTTCACGATACATACATATTATATGAATATACAAAAGAGTAAAATAATTGATTAATGGAAAGTTTGTCCCTTCATAATATTTTTCTCAACACCGACAATTGTATATAATAGAGTAGGAAAATTATGCACTTGACTCACCTTTACAATCGGGTGTTGGTGTAGTACAATTCGAAATTATTCACTTGTTTAGAAGATTATTATTGACCACTACGTAGTAAAAAAAATTGAAAATCCTTTCACAATTATTCTTTATATTTTTTTAACTGTATTTTTTGTACAAATTAAAAACAATTGGAAATTCGCGAAATATTTCCATTTCTTGAATTAAATCGATATAGAAGTGTTGAGAGTGTTTTGTTTTTGAATAAGTAGAGGAATGCAAATTTTTTTTTTTTTTTTGCAAATAAGGAAATAAGAAGGGAAAAATTGAATAAGAGTTCTCTTAGATCACAACAATAACTGTTGATAGAAATGCGGAGCACTTGAATGGGAGTAAAATTTAAGCATGTACGCAATGCGGCAATGAACATGAAAGACTAATGTAACAGCCGGCAAAGCAAAGGGTATTATAGTGGGATAGGACTCGACAGTGAGGCAGACATATCCAGGCTGCTCCGACAGTTTCTACGCAAGTCTGCTCTTCGAACTGTCCAGAAATGGTTGAATATGCCACACACTTTTTTTTCCTTTTTTTTCTCTAAAGCGGAACACATTTATTGATGTCGATGCAAAGAATTTTGTTTGTGGCGAATTTTAAACTGAGGGCAATTTTTATTGTTGAATTGTATTTTTAACGTTGTCCTTTATTAACATTATCGAATTTTTTTGGTTTGCTATTTACGAATTATTGACAACATTGTTGGAGTATTTTTTTCAATATTTTAATATTTTTTCAATATTCGTAATGTGGCAAAATAATTCCGTCTAAATATTAATAATAATAATATTAATATTATCATAATAACATTATCTGACGCATAGTAATTAATTACTTTCATTTGTTGAATTGCAAAAAAGACTTTTATTTGGCTCACCAAATAAAAGTCTTTTTGCAATTCAAAAAATGGAAGTAATTAATTACTATTTATTTGAGAATAAATTATATTTGGATTGCATAGAATTTTTCTCCAGGAGTAGATTTTAGTGGAACCAAATAAAATTCTAATAAAAATTCTTTTGAACCAAATACAATTTTTTTCAGCCAAATAAAAAGGATTTGAACCAAACAAGTTTCTTTTGGAACCAAATAAAATTCGAAGAAAAATTCTTTTGAACCAAATAAAATTTTTTTAATCAAATAAAAAGTATTTGAACCAAATAATATTTTTTGAAGCAAATAAAATTTTTTTGAACTAAATAAAATTCTTTGAATGAAATAAAATTTAATTGAACCAAATAGAATTTATGTAAATCAAAAAAAATTCTTTCTGAACCAAATACAATTTTTTTTGAAGCAAACAAAAAATATTGGAACGAAATAAAAATTATTTAAATAAAATAGAATTTTGTTGAGCCAAATACAATTTTTTTTTAACTAAATAAAATTCATTTGAAGCAAAGAAAAGTTTTTTTAACCAAATACAATTTTTTTTTTACTTTAATAAAATTCTTTGTAATTAAACAAAATATGAACCAAAAACAATTTGTTTGCACCAAATAAAATTTATTTAATAAAATAAAATTCTTTTAAACCAAATTATTCTTTAAAAAATTTTTTTTGTTTTGCTATTGTCGAATTATTGACAATTGTTGGAGTATTTTTTCAATATCCTAATACTTTTTTCAATATTCGTAACGTGAAAAAATAATTCGTCTAAATAATAATAATAATTATTATCATAATATTATTATCATAATAAAATTATCTGACGTATAGAATTAATTACTTCCATTCGTTGAATTGCAAAAAAGACTTTTATTTGGCTCAAATAAATTATATTTGGTTTGAATAAAATTTTTCTCCAGGAGTAGATTTTAGTAGAGCTGAGTAAAATTTACTTCTAACTTATAGCAAAAATTTACTCTTCTGGAAATAGTAGAATAGTTGATAGAAAGCAAAAAAGTGGAGAAATTTCAGTTAAGAAATCTTGCGCGCTTGCATTTTTTTTTAAAAGTTTAACGGGGAAAAAATTCAATTTTTTCACATTTTAATCGATTGATATTTATTCAAATAATTATTATAAAAAATTAAAAAAAAACATTAGGAAATCGTTAGAAAAAGAAAATTCTTACAATGACGTCAATTGGTGTACCGCGTCTTCAAACAGTTTCTGTATTACTTTTTTATTTAAATAATTGAATTTTCTTGCAACTTTTTGATAAGAATTGATTTTGAAAAAGAATTTCAGTTAAAATTTTAGAAAATATTTCAAGAATTGTAATTCTAATTTTTAGAAATAATTAAATTTCAAAAGGTTTTACGTTGAAAATATTTTGAAATTTTTATTCCTGGTCGACAATTAAATAAGTATTCTTATTAAATAAAAATTAATTTTTTGAAAATTTTTATTTAAATATTGTGAAAAAATGAGTTTTTTAAAAAAGCGTAATTTAAATTTTTGGAAAGTAGTTGTATTGTAGAAAAAATTTTTTAAAAATTTGAAAAATAGGAAATTTTCTCAAATTTTATTAAAATAAATTTTATATTTGAAGGAATTTTTTTTTCTCACTTTAAAAAATTATTTTTAAATCATTGTATTTTTTGAAGAATTGTAACTAAAAATTTGGAAAATAATTAAATTTGACAAAAATTTTTGTATTCAAATAAATCAATTATCGTTGAATTCTAATAAGATTTTAATTAATTTAAAAAGAAGAATTTCAGTTAAAATTTTGAAAAAGAATTGAATATTAAAAGCGTTATAACAGGAATTTTAGGAAATAATAAAATTTTAAAAGATTTTTAAATTGAAATCTTTTTAACAATTTTAATCGCCGTAAAAGTAGAATAATATTTAAATGTTAATTGAAAGAAATATATTATTTTCACTTTAAAAAATTATTAAAGTTTTGAAAACTTTTATTCAAAAATTCTAAAAAATTGTTGACTTTTGGAAAAATTGCAGTTGTAATTTTTAGAAATAATTAGATTTCAAAAGTTTTTACATTAAAATTATTTGAAAATTTAATTAAAATAATAATTATATTTCAAAAAATTATTTTTTTTACAAAATAATTCATTAAATTTCATAAAGAAATTTTTTGAAAGAAATTTTTAGTAGTTTTATTAATTAGTTACTTTAGTTAGTTCAGTAGTTATTATAATTATTTAATTAATGAAAATATTCAATTAATAAATAATTATATTAAGAATAATAATTTAAATATATTAAATAGTAATAATAAATGAAATATAATATGAAATATTACTAATATTAAATATTAAATAATTAAATTGAAAAACGGTATCTAAAATATTAAAAATGAATAAATTTGCGAAACTTTTTTTCATGATAATATTTCTAAAAATAGAGGGAAAGAAAATTCCCTCCCAAGTTGTGAAATAAAGATTATCAGAAAGTTTTTCTTATTATTTTTTATTTCATGTTATTAGACAAAATTGAATATACTTTGAAAATTTTCCTCTTATCTTCTTCATTCCTCTCTTGTGTTTTGTATCAATGAAACACGTGAGTGCATATACATACATTTGATCATATAAATTCTTCGTGCAATGTTCACGTGATATTTAACTGATACTTTTTTATTTCCTAATAAAAAAAAGATCTTTTAAGGAATTGATTTGATAACTGGAGAATATTGAAATAAATGAACATTTTAGAATAGTTTGGTTGATTTAAAAAAGAATTTATAGTGATTAATTTAAATTATCTTTTATAGGGAGACAGTTGATAAAGTGAAAAGAAAATTACTTTTTTTACATAATGGGAAAAAAATTAATTTGATCCGAATAATCGATTACTTGTCTATACTCAGGAAAAATTTTTTGTTAGAAGAAATCAGTATAAATTTATAAATCCTTTTGTTTTATTGAAAATAAATTTTTCTTTTAAACGAAAACAGGGTTTTTGATTCAAAGAAAATTTCTTTTATTTACATAACTTTTCTTTGAACCAAACAAATTTTTTTTGACAACTTTTCTTTGATTTAAACAAATTTTCTTTAAATCCAACAAATTTGTTCTTTAAGTCAGAGAAATTTTATCATTAATATATATATATATATATATATATATATATATATATATTTGCGTTGAATAAAATTTTTATTTAAAACAAATAAATAATTTAGTGGACTCTGAGATAAAAATACTTTTATTTAACAAAAATTATATTTGGTTTTAATCTTTTAATAAAATTTTTCTCTGGGTGTACATTTTTTTCCAGTTTACTTTTGTTTACAATTTTTTTTATTTTTGTACTATTTTTTATTATTTTTGCTGTTTCTAAATTTTATATATTTATTTTTAATTTTATTATAAATAATTCTTGTAGTGAATTTAATTTTTTTATTATTTTTACTGTTTCTAAATTTTATATATTTGTTTTTAAATTAAATATATAAATAATTCTTGTAGTGAATTTAATTTTTGAAAATTATTTTTACTGTTTCTAAATTTTGTATATTTGTTTTTAAATTTAATATAAATAATTCTTATAGTCAATTTAATTTTTTTTTTAAATTATTTTTACTGTTTCTAAATTTTATATATTTGTTTTTAAATTTAATATAAATAATCCTTGGAGTGAAGGGTTTCTTATTAATTTTATTTAAGGAATTAGGTATTTATTGAAAGAAAATTTTCAGTTCAATTTATAGTGTCAAAAAATTGGGCGCAATTTATAAAATTTCTTCAGTTTTTTAGCTACTTCTAGGACAATACGTGGAATCTGAAAATGAATTTGACATTCAATGTTCACTTGAGGTTCACGTGATAAAGATGGAAAGAGCCTAATATATTTTTTACATTATGTGGAGAAGTAAAAAGATATAAATTCGTCTATAAAAAAATAACGAAATTAATAACAATAGGAATAATAGAAATAGTAAAAATGAAAAATAATAACAATAGAATTAATAGAAATAAAAATAAAAACTAATAAAAATTTTACAAATAAAATAGAAATAGTAAAAGTAATAACAATAGGAATAATAGGAATAATAAAAATAATAACAATGGGAATAATAGAAATAATAAAAATAAAAAAATTAAAAACAATAAAAATTTTATTAATAAAATAGAAATAAAAATAAAAAAATAATATTCCGTTAAAAGGAGACTTTATTTATATAATCGTGAATTATATTTGAAGCTTTCTATATGTGATAAAACATTTAAATTCTGTACTTTGAATCTATTTATTTCTCTCACTAAAATTAATCTTCTCTTAATGATATTAACGTAATGAATATCTGCTTCCTTCCAATTAAATAGAGAGAGAGAGAGAGAGAGCACATAATTATATTTTATTTTCGGATAATTTGCGATGGAAATAGTACAAAAAAGACATTTGTTTTGTTTTCGCTGTCATGTAAAAATGGAAATTTACAGAAAACTTTTTGGTTTGGACTTTGTCAAGATTTTTGTACGTTCCTTGTGTTAGAATTACATAACAAATTGCAGTAAACATATATAAAAGAATTATGAACTCGGAATTTTTTTTACATTAACATATAAGTGAACACTTATTTTGGTAGCCTGAGAAAATATTATTGTTCTCAAGCATTGTCTGTCTATAATAAAATTATGTCTAGACAAATTTTAAATTCAAGTTGAATGCAATTTTATACGAAGAAAAAAAATTTTTTTGTAAATACGTAAATGGAAATGCAACCAAAAAAAAAATATATATTTTACTCAGTGGCTACTAAACTTATTATTTGTTTCAAATAAATTTTATTTGGTTCAACTAATTTTTTTTTGGTTCAAATAAAAATTTTATTTGGTTAAAATAAGAATTTTGTTTATACCGAATAAAATTTTTACTTAACTCAAAGAAATTGTATTTGGTTTAAATAAAATTTTTTCCTAGCTGTAGAAAATTTTGATATGAATTTTAAAGAAAAAGAAAAAGAGGAAGAAAAAGTTTCTGAAAATGATTAATAATATCAAATATCGATTTTTTTGAATGGAATACTTTTAGATGTTTTGCCTCTAATATTGACGTCAATTTAAAATTAAAGATAATCACTGTCTAGTTCGTCAAAGATCGCAAGGTTAGATTTCCTGTCATTTATACATTATAACCACATAAATATCGCAACTAATTATTTTAATCTAATGTCTCGTTGTGATAAACTCATAGATCATAATAATGTATAGAATGAGAGAAAAAAAATTGAAATTTTCAAGACAAATTTTCTTTCAAGAAATGTGATAAATATTTTTATCAGAGAGCAAATAATTGTCATCAGATTTTAGGGATATACAAAAGTACTTGTTACACTGTCTGGTGAATCGTGTGTTCTAAACTGGTTTTCTTCCAAAAGAAAATAAATAAGTTGAGAGATTTCAAGATTGCTGACTAATCATATACCTTCGTTTCATTTATTTTTAATGCATTTTTGCCAAATTTTTTTTTTTTTTTTTGCTTTTTTTTTAATGTGAATGAGTAAAAATTTCTTTTCGAGTAAAAATAAATATTTCTGTAAAAAAAATTTTTTTTAAAGCAAATAAAAATTATTTGAGGTAAATAAAAGTGTATTTGTTTCCAAAAAGTAGTAAATTATTTATTTGGTTTGAATAAAATTGGATTCGGCATAAATTAGTTCTTTATTTGAACCAATAAAATTTTTTTGAACCAAAAGAGTTTTTTTTGTAACCGAATAAAATTTGAATAAAGATTCTTTTCAACCAAATATACAATTTTTTGTAACCAAATAAAAAGTATTTGAACTAAACAAGTTTATTTGGAACCAAATCAAATTTGAACAAAAATTCTTTTTAACCAAATACAATTTTTTTTGCCAAATAAAAAGTTTTTGAACCAAGAAACATTTTTTCGAACCAAATAAAAGAAATTTGAACGAAATAAAATTTATTTGAATAAAATAAAATCTTTTTGCATCGAATACAATTTATTTGAACCAAATAAAATTCTTTTGGAGCAAATAAAAGTTTTTTTAATCAAATACAATTCTTTTGAACAAAATACAATTTTTTTGAACCAAATAAAAAGTATTTGAACTAAACAAGTTTATTTAGAACCTGGTTCTATACAATTTTTTTGAATCAAATAAAAAGTTTTTGAACCAAAAAACATTTTTTTGAACCAAATAAAAAATCTTTGAACCAAATTCGATTTTTTTGAACCAAATAAAAAACATTTGAACGAAATAAAATTTATTTGAAACTAAAATAAAATTTTGTTGAACCAAATAAAACATATTTAAATCAAATAAAATTCTTTTGGAGCAAATAACATTTTTTTAACCAAATATAATTTTTTTGAATTTAATAAAATTCTTCGTAACTAAATAAAATATGAACCAAAAACAATTTGTTTGAACCAAATAAAGTTTATTTAAATGAAATAAAATTCTTTTGAAGCAAATACTTTTTTTTTTACTTTTATTTGAACGAAATAAAATTCTTTTGAAGCAAATAAAAGTTTTTTTGAACCAAATACAATTTTTTTGAATTAAATAAAATCTTATTAACCAAGTAAAATTTGAGCAAAAAATAATTTTTTTAAACCAAGTAAAGAGAAAACAATAAAATTTTTTTGAACTGAATAAAATTCGTTGAAACGAAGTAAAATTTACTTGTACCAAAAAAATTTTTTTGAGACAAATACAATTTTTTTGAACTAAATAAAATTTTCTTGAATGAAATAAAATTTATTTGAACCAAATACAATTAGTTTGAACCAAATGAAATTTATCTCTATCAAATATATTTTTTTTTGAATCAAATAAAAGTTTTTTGAATATTGAAATTGATTTCGTTATCAATTTTATGAAAACGGATTTAAAAATTAATAATTAAAAACGAATGTAAAAAGAAGATATTAGATATGTACAATTTTTTGAATTAATTTACTTTTTTTTTATGTCTGTCAATCAATTTTAATGTTTCATCTGTTAATGATTTTCAAATTTTTAACTTTAATAGATTAACTTTAAAATTTTTTCTCACTGAAATAAAACAAGATATGAATTTTGCTGATTTTAATATATATTTTCCGTGCGATTAACAAATTATCTTTTAATAGTTTACAAATTTTTTTTCCACATAATTCAATAGAAAAAAAAATAGTTTATAAAAAGTTTCTGTTATATAATTAATTATATTTAAAGTGCGAATATTAATCTAAGATGAAAATTTTTTTTATCGATAATGTAGAGAGGAAAATGATGCAATTTGTTTGATATATGAGAATTACGTTGAGATTAATTTACTTTTTTCTCGTAGGTCTTTAAACTCAAAGAACTCTTAAAAGCTGTAAATTTTAACCTTTCTAATTTTATTATATGTTGTTTGCCACAAATACTTAGACAATATTCTATTAACAGCTCAAAGGTGGATTTATTCTTGAAAGTACACGTCACACATGTCTGCTAATATAATTATTATATACAAATTTTCTTCACTTTACACATTTTCATAGAAAGTATTTTCTATTTGGCATTATAATGGATTTTTTTGTTTATTGCAAATTTGATGTGGTAATTAAAAAATTTACTATTTTTTTATTTTCTTTTTATTTTATTTATTTTATTCATTTCATTTATTTTATTCATTTTATTTATTTTATTCATTTTATTTATTTTATTTATTTTATTTATTTTATTCATTTTATTTATTTTACTTATTTTACTTTTTTTATAATTTTTTTTAAATTTACAATAATATAATATTAATACAATAATTTAAATATGAGAAATATTCTATACAATAAAATTACTTTGGTCGCTATATTAAATTAAAATCTATATTTGAATCTCATTTGAAATTCTAATTTGCAAATAAAATAGAAAAAAAAGTTCTTTCTCATTTTAAGATAACAAAAAATCTTTTAATTCTTTTGTATGCAAATTATTATTAATACTTATTGCTTCTATTACTTTTTCAATAAACATGACCTTGAAGAAACATTTTTCTTTTTTAAAAAAAGTTAATTTTTGTCGCGACGCTAAGTATATTATATATTATCAAATCAACACGTGGTAAAAAACTGATATCGTAAATCGGATAAAAAAATAATAATCGTCTGGACAAGTGAATCACTTATATTCCCATTTCAATGGAAACTACACAATTATAATTGTTGAATTGACAGGCCACTCGTAATAAAATCGCAATAATTGATAAGGTTTATTAATAATCACTTAATTCATGTCCACTATGTGCTTTTTTTAAATATAAATATAAATAAAATAATGCGATTATGTAATTAAAGAATAATCCTATTTTACAATATGATAATTAAAATTTTTCGTAAGAAATTTTATTGTAGTGCATTGACCTCGGAGAAAAGTCTGTCTGCGGATTTGTATTGTTTATTTTATGTTGTAGCTTTAAATGAAAAGAAATTTTTTTTTCTACTTTCTTTACATCATAAACTTACGGTTTTAAAAAAACAAATAGTGATTAAATAAGTAAATTTATAAAAAATATGTAAATTAATATTCGTTAATTTTAAGAGTATAAATTTTCAATTTCACATAATTTTGCACTACGAGAGGAAGTGTCAGAATTACTATCTTTTATCTAAGGACGAGATAAGCGGAATTAAAAATACTTTGTATGGCACATTTGAAATTTTGCATTTTTAATCTTTTAGATTGTTTAGTAGTAAAAAAAATTAGCAAAAAATCAATTTAATAATAAAAGAATAAAATGTAAAAATCTGATTCAAATAACCGATTTCTTTTTTATTATCAAATAAATATTTACTTGAATCAAATAATTTTTATCTAAATCTAATTCTAATTAAAATAATCAATTAATTAAAAGAATAATTTATAATATTAATAACGTTATTATTAATAATTAATAATATTATTATTTGAAGTAAATAATTTAATGTTTAATTGAAGTATTTAATTCACTTACATAGAAATTATGTGACTTAAGTAAATATTTATTTGATAAGAGACAAGTAATCGGTTCTTAAAATCAAATAAATTTCTTTTCAATTCAGTAATAAAAAAACTTATAATTTAGTCGTAAAGAAAATAAATTCTAATTTAGTAAGAAAATAAAATAAATTCCAATTTAGTAGGAAAATAAAATAAATTATAATTTAGTAATAGCAAAATAATAATCTTACGAAAAATGGCAATATCTTAGGGAAATGAAATAAGAAATTAATTACATGACATAATGAAGATTGATATAATTTTTTCATTTTTTGTTTTGCGAAATCTATAAAATATTTTCACCACAATTTAATAAAGAATTTTTTTCTTAATTTCAGATACGTGATAAAAAATGTTTCTCCACTCGGCGTATATTGAAGTAAACTTTTCAAAAAGATACCCAAAAAAAAGTGTTTAGAAGCTTCCGGTTAATAATTCTGTGCCTGTGCGTGTGTGACTTCTTTCATCGAAACAAAACAGGTATTTAAAAAATATTTTTCAAAAATTCAAATATCTTTTTCTTTCTTGAAAGAAAAAATAGTATTTTTCAAATAAATAAATTCGAAATTTTGAGTTAAAATTCAAATAAATAATTTAAAATAAATTTTTTTGAATTATGGAGTAAAAGATTGAAAGATAACATCTTTTAGGCCTCTAGAAATGTTTTCTTAAATTTATCAGTGCATGATATCATTATCGGACCATATTGTTGTCGTATTTTGCGTAAAAATAAAGTTCATGTTTTTCATTCACAAAATGCAGAATATAGTTTATCGTTTCATATATAAGAAAAATTTGTTTGGTCAGATAATTATTATTTGTTTTCTAATAAATGTTACGTACTAAGACTTTTGTTCATAAAATACGTCAAAAGTATTTTTTAGTTATTATGAGGAAAAAAAATTCCGCTGGCTATTAAATATTAGCAAAGATAATCATACTTAATTTTCTCTTACTCAGCAACAAATGACAGTTTTTTTTATAAATGAAAATGAATTAATTAATGAATGAGAAATATTTTTTAAGAAAGAAAAAGTATTTGATTAAAAATGATGAATTTTTATATTTTCTATAAGAAATCTATTATCTATATATTGTGTGCATACTAAACGGTAGTTTATTTATATTGATCGGATTTTTAATTATATTGTCGGGATTTTGTTAAAGTCTGGAAAAGGATAAAATAGGGTAAAAACAATATAATCTTTTCCAATAATGAAAAAGAAATATGTACAGGTTTCGTATTCGATAATTCATTTTAAAAAAGTAGGAAAAAGTATCTTAAAGACAGAAAAAAGTTGCTATCGAAAAATTAAATTGACGATTCAATTTTTTTTTAGTTTTTTAATTACATTAAAAAATAGAATAATTTTTTAAAATAAATAGTTAAACACCTATTTATTTTGTCTACAGGAATTAAAATATTTCAAATGATTTAAACGTAACGCAATTTTGAAATTTAACTATTTCTATAAAAATTACAAAAGTAATTCTTCAAAATTCAATCATTTTTTAGTTCAAATTTATAAATAAAATTATTCAAAATTTTAATCATTTTATTTTATTCAATTCTAAATCAATTCTTATTAGAAAGCTCTACGAGAATTCAATTACTTAAATTCAAAAATAAATAATTTATTGAACAATTGATCAGGTATTTCTTAAATTTGTATTCTTATAACGAACTTTATCAACATTTTTTAAAATAGGTAATTGGATTTTTACGAAGAATTGCATTAAATTTTCTGATAATAATTAAATTCATTCAAAATGTAATTAAAAAAAGAATTGAAAATAATTATAACAACCTAAGAAACAAATTATATCCAATTTTTTTTAATAATTGAATTTTTTCGAAGAATTTTATTCAAATTTTTAAGAATAATTGTGTTTTTAGCGGAATTAATTAAAAATTATATTAAAAATAATTAAACTCCTGCGATGACTTTTAAAATTTATAAAAATAATTGAATTCCTACAATGAGTTATATTATTTATGAAAATAATTGAATTTTTACAAAGAATTTTATTAAAATTAAAAAAAAAATAATTGAATTCTTTGGAAGTTTATTATTTTTTTTTTCAAAGAATGGAATTCTTGCAATTTTAAAAAATAATTGAATTCCTGAAAAGAATTTTTTTATTTATAAAAATAACTAGCCAAACTATCCGCGCGCAAGCGCGCGGGAATGTTGTATGGGGCTGCTTATTTTAAACAATTTAAAAAATTTTAAAGAAATAATTATTATAACCTAACAAAGACATTTAACTAACTAAAATTCAAATAATTTCACTCAATGGTCTCAATTTAAATAGAATTTACATTACTAGACTTAAACTATAACTAGAACAATTACAATTAGTATCTGGGTCATCTTTTGCATTGCTTATTTTATAAAGCCATTTTAAATTAAATACTTTTTAAAGAAATAATAATTATTACACACTGAAAAAAGTTTTACTTGAAATAGCGATAAGTTTCTCTAGAATAACGAAAGTATTAATTGAAGCACTAAAAAATTTCGCTACTAAAGTGAAATCTGTAGTTCATCCAGCTAAATATTTTTTGCCGTGCATAACGAAAAAAGAATTAAATTAACATCAGATTTTCTACATTCAAAAAAAACGAATTCAAATAGAAATTAATCATTTTACAACTCAACCAAATTCACCCCAGAAATCACTGAATTCGACAAATTTAGAAGAAAGTCAGACAAAAGCAGAATTCCTACAGAATCTGGAAATCATGGAAATCATGGAAATGGTATGGAATTTTTAAAAGGCTTCTGGAAATCAGGAAAATCATGGAAAAGGCCTAAAATTTTTAAAAGTTTCTAAATTTTTTCAGTTTTCCATTTTTTCTCTTGAATAAAAATTCAAATAATAATAAAGCTAAATCCCATAAAAGAAAAGAAAAAATTATGAATTTTAAGAAAATCGGATTTTTGAATTTTTTCGAATTTTTGATAATTTTAGATTTTTTACCAAAGAGTTGAGACAATTTAATAAGTAAAGTATTTTCCAAAAGCACAAAAATAATAAAGCTAAATCCCATAAAAGAGAGGAAAAAATTTTGAATTTTAAGAAAATCGGATTTTTGAATTTTTTCGAATTTTTGATAATTTTAGATTTTTTACCAAAGAGTCGAGACAATTTAATAAGTAAAGTATTTTCCAAAAGCACAAAAATAATGAAGTAAAATCCCATAAAAGAGAGGAAAAAATGTTGAATTTTAAGAAAATCGGATTTTTGAATTTTTTCGAATTTTTGATAATTTTAGATTTTTTACCAAAGAGTCGTGACTATTAAATAAGTAAAGTATTTTCCAAAAGCACAAAAACAATGAAGCTAAATCCTATAAAAGAGAGGAAAAAATGTTGAATTTTAAGAAAATCGGATTTTTGAATTTTTTCGAATTTTTGATAATTTTAGATTTTTTACCAAAGAGTCGTGACTATTAAATAAGTAAAGTATTTTCCAAAATCACAAAAATAATGAAGCTAAATCCAATAAAAGAAAAGAAAAAATACTGAATTTTAAGAAAATCGAATTTTTGAATTTTTTCGAATTTTTGATAATTTTAGATTTTTTACCAAAGAGTCGAGACAATTTAATGAGTAAAGTATTTTACAAAAGCACAAATATAATGAAGCTAAATCCCATAAAAGAGAGGAAAAAATGTTGAATTTTAAGAAAATCGGATTTTTGAATTTTTTCGAATTTTTGATAATTTTAGATTTTTTACCAAAGAGTCGAGACAATTTAATAAGTGAAGTATTTTCCAAAAGCACAAAAATAATAAAGCTAAATCCCATTAAAGAGAGGAAAAAATGTTGAATTTTCAGAAAATTGGATTTTTAAATTTTTTCGAATTTTTGATAATTTTAGATTTTTTACCAAAGAGTTGAGACAATTTAATAAGTAAAGTATTTTCCAAAAGCACAAAAATAATAAAGCTAAATCCCATAAAAGAGAGGAAAAAATTTTGAATTTTAAGAAAATCGGATTTTTGAATTTTTTCGAATTTTTGATAATTTTAGATTTTTTACCAAAGAGTCGAGACAATTTAATAAGTAAAGTATTTTCCAAAAGCACAAAAATAATAAAGCTAAATCCCATAAAAGAGAGGAAAAAATTTTGAATTTTAAGAAAATCGGATTTTTGAATTTTTTCGAATTTTTGATAATTTTAGATTTTTTACCAAAGAGTCGAGACAATTTAATAAGTAAAGTATTTTCCAAAAGCACAAAAATAATAAAGCTAAATCCCATAAAAGAGAGGAAAAAATGTTGAATTTTAAGAAAATCGGATTTTTGAATTTTTTCGAATTTTTGATAATTTTAGATTTTTTACCAAAGAGTCGAGACAATTTAATGAGTAAAGTATTTTCCACATTAAAAAGTTTGACATTAAAAAATATATAAATGATGCCAATACTTAACCCACAAAATTTAATTTTCATTACAAACAAATGAATGCAGATAATTTGCTAACGGAAAGGAAACTTACGATTATTATAATGTATTAAATTCCTGAGAAGAATTTGATTATTTATAAAAATAATTGAATTCTTGTTACGAATTTTATAAAAATCTATTTAAATAATTAAATTTTTTTCAAAAAATATTAGGAAAATTCTTTTTTAAATAATTGAATAAACATTCAATTTGCAAAGAATTGAAAACAATTTTTTTTGAATTATTCAATTCTTTTGAAAAATTTTTTATTAAAGTAGCAGCAATTCGTAAAAAATTAGTAAATAGTAGGTTTTAGTGGATGAGTGCGAGGTCTGGAAATATGAATTAGAAAAAAGTCCTTTTTTGATTGCTATAAATATTTTTAATTTTTACTTTTTGAAAGCAAAATCACAGCTACATAAGATGTGGTTTAATAATAATATAATAATAGACGATATTAATTAATTAATAATAGATAAAGTTATATAATAATTCCTCTTTCATACATCAGATATCGTTTAATACTAAGGACCGTACGATGTTATTCTAGTTCCAAATAGTACTAATACATTAAACACTAAACGTGTCTCGATTCTCGGTTTTGTCGATATATCGCACTCATTTTCTAAAATGTTTTTTTTACGGGTGTTTTTTTTATTAATTTGCAGTGCAAATTTCTTAACGACATTATTATAATAACGGACGCTTTTTGTCTTTTTTTTGTTTGTTTTCTTTTCTTAAAAACTTCATTAACTTGTGTCTTTTTTCTTACACGTACATATATTTATATATTTATATATTTATAATATATCGTCATTTTTTACAATCGTACGCCTTAAAATTTGTCTTTCTTTTTTTTTTATTTTTCTTTTCTTTTTTTTTCTTTTATTTCATCGCACCTTTTGAAAAAAAACCCTCTCTATCAATAACGTCTTATCTTTAAAAATTTCACAAAATAACATAACTGTGATAAAATAATAAAATATTTGTAAAAACAATTTAAAAATTTAAAAAATTTTAAAAATATATTTAAAGCTATCGAATTTTTCGTAGAAAATATTTTTCGTATACTTACATACATAATAAAAGTAGGTATATAATAATATAATAAAAAATTAAAAAAAGAACAGTTGATGTATTAATTTAGAATATATTTTTTTTAATAACATTTTTTTTCTAATGAACGATAAGACGTTATTAATAACGGTATATAATATTCTATTTTCAATCGCTCAAAAAAAAGTGAGTTTTATACTCTAAATAAATATTTTACAAATATTTTTTTCTTCCTCCCCCATTTGTCTTTCGCTCGCTCGCCTTTTTTTTGCTTAGCTAGGAATTAATAATGATATAAATCGCGATTATTCGCGAAATTTTTCTTTTTTCGTTTAACTCTTGTGATATGGCACTCATATGGCTGGCTAACCTTAGCCACGTAGAAATACGACTTTTCATTTGGACACGAAAGTCGAGCTCGGGGACTCCAATTTCTGTCATTAGATATGTTTGGAAAATTGCAATAGAATTTTTTGATTTTTCTGTCTATTTTACTTTTTTGTGTATAATATCGAATTTAATTAAGAGATTTAAACAGAGATTATCGAGTTGCCACAGGTCAGGGAATTCAGGGAAAAGTCAGAGATTTTTATTAAAGTACTGGAAAAAATTAAATTTGCAGGATTCATAATTAGTTTTGTTTTATTTTTTAATATATATTTAATTAATTATAAAAAATAATGTATTTATAGAAAAATTTTAGTTAAAAACACTAAAAAAAAATTGTATTTTAGAAAAGTTATAAATGTTTGCGAAAATTCAATTTTGTTCAAAAATTAAAAAAAAATTCTACTCAAAATTTCAATTATCTTTAAAAACAATAAAATTGAATTATTTTTATAAATAATAAACATTTCACAGGAATTCAACTATTTACAAATTTTTATAAATTTTTTCGCAATAATTCAATTCTTTTCATAAATAATACATTTTTTTTTTACAAAGATTCAATTATTCTTTCAGGAATAATAAAACTCATCATAGAATTTCAATTATTTTTAATACAATTTTAACCAAATTCCTCGAAAAATTTATATCTTCTTGAAAATTTTATAAAAATTCTTCCAAAAAATTCGATTATTTAAAAATTTGTTAATAAATTTCTTTATGAGAATTCAATTTTGAAAAAAATTCATTTATTCAATAATTTTTTCATTTTTTTATTTAAATAATTGAATTCTCATAGAATTTTCTAATAAAAATTGTTTTAAAAATAAATATCAGATGAAAATTAAAAAAAATTGATAATTGTTCATTTAATTCTTTCAAAAAATTTTAATTAAATTTTTGAAATTAAATTAATTTTTCGAAGAATTTACTTAAAATTTTATTAAAAATAATTAAAATCCTGAGTAGAATTTTATTATTTATGAAAACAATTGAATTTTTGTCACCGAACTTTAATAAAGTTTTTAAAATAATTGCATTCTTGAGAAGAATTAAAAAAAAATCTTTTTAAAGAAGAATTTTATTAATTTTTTTTTAAATAATTGAATTCTTGCAAAGAATTTTATTAAAATTTTTAAAAAATAATTTAATTCTTAGGAAGTTTATTATTTCTTTAAAAATAATTGAATTCCTGCGATGAATTTTATTATTTATGAAAATATTTGAATTTTTGCAATGAATTTTATTAAAATTAAAAAAAATTTGAATTCCTGAGAAGAATTTTGTTATTTTTAAAAATAATTGAATTGTTAAGAAGTTTATTAATTTTTTTTTTAAATAATTGAATTCTTGCATAGAATTTTTAAAAATTTCTAAAAATAAGTGAATTCCAGCGAATAAATAATTGATTTTTTTCGAAAAATATTAGGAAAAATTTGTTTTAAATAATTAAATAAACATTCAATTTGCAAAGAATTTAAATAAATTTTTGCAACGATATTTCTTACATTTCTTTTAAATAATTGAAATCCTGTGTAGAATTTTATTATTTAGGACAATAATTGAATTTATTATTTATGATAGTAAAATTGAATTCTTACAACGAATTTTATTACAATTTTGTAAACAATTGAATTGATGTGAAAAATTGAAAATAATTGAATTCTTGCGAAGGATTTTATTGAAATTTTTGTAAATAATTTAATTTTTTTTTAAATTTTATAAAATTTTTAATTATTATAAAACATGAAGAAGGTTTAAATTTGAGAATCAGAATATTCTTTTGGGTCAGGGAAGAAGTCAAAATTTTGTCTGGACATCAGGGGAAAAGATAATTAATTTTTTGTGGCAACCCTGGATTAAAAAAGAGATTATAGAAGAGATTATAGAAGAAGAATAAAAAAGGGTTTGAAAAGAAGATTAAGAAAGAAAATTTGATATTGAGATTAAAAAAGAGAAGTTACAATTGCGAAAAAGCGTAAATCAACGGGCTAAGATGGATGACTATCAAGATCAACGTGTGTATGTATTTCCTATGGAATGCTACTATTAATAGTAAAACAATTAAGACTATCAACTTGCGGTTGTCTCTTTGTCTTTTATCTCATAAAAACGTGTTTCAGTTAATACGCCTCTGAATTTATGTTTTTGATTTTTAATCCTATTTCTGTTGCTTCATCAAAAAGAATTTTATTTCTGATTTTTGTGTCTTTTGATAATTTTACTGTTTTGTGTTGGAATTTTAGTTTTGTGGTTAAATATTTAGTGCTTTTTTTGAAAGAATATTTTTTGTGGACTAAAATTATTTTCCCCTCTTTCAAACCAGTTTGAAAGAGCTAACTAAAAATTGAGAAAAAAGTAAAACTTTAGAGACGTTTTTATAGAGTCGGTGAGTAATTTGTCTCAACTTCTTTAATTAAGGCACTAACATCGTACGTTTTTTATTTATTTTTTTTTAAATAGAATTATCGTCTTTTTTGATCGGCACAATAATATTGTACATAACCTGAATATCTTCTGAGTTGTAATCATCACCCTTCCTCTCTATTTAACAATTGCTTTCGTCGATCTTTGCGTTATTAATGTGTTTACAGCCGTTGCACGAGTATATAAATATGCGTTGCTAAGGCACGGTCCTACGTTTGAAAAAATTCTAAAGGCACCCTAGCGCGTTGTTAGCGAGTTTTGCGATTTCCTACTACCACTACACTCTATTACAATCCTCAAAAAAATATTGTTTTTACATTCGAAAATTTTTTTCTTTCCTTTTACATCGAAATTCTAGTTCTCTGTTTTCTTTTCTTTATCTCCGCATAAAAGTATAGAATAAAAAAAATGTACAACCCAAAAATCCAGAGGGCCTGGCGGAAGAAAGATCTATAAAACGAAAGTGTACAGGATCGTTTCCTCTTGAGCATCCTTTTTTGTAAGGAACAATAAAAGCACGAGAATCTAGCTTAAAAACGATTATACACAAACATGTACACATTTAAAAAAAAAACCTTTGTCTTTCGAAAATCTCACAATCTCTTCTTTTTTTTGTCTTTCTTTTTCTTAATTATCATATCACGTTTGTCTTTCTCTCTCTCTCACTCACTCGAAATTACTTTGCCATCTCTTATCGTTTTTTGCTCCTCTCTCGGCTGGCAGTCTTTTTTTTTGTAATTATTAAAACGTTCCACAATACTGTTTATAATACGATTCTACAAAAACTTTTTGGACACTACCAAAAAAGCTCTATCTTTAGTACGATAAGAGTGTGACCATTCAAAGTTGAAAACGCATGGTATTGCATTGTTTTTTTTTTTGTTTCGTCGCTCGTGAAAAGATGTTTTTTTTCATTATTTTTATAATCTTTGTCATTCGATAATCGCTTCATTTCTTCGAAGTTTGTTTTTTTTTTGAGAAGAAAGAAAGAAGCTTTGCTAAAAGTTTAAATACAATTTGCTCATGACGATGATCGAATTGACTCGTATACTAATTCATGACTTCCGATCGAGATTTCTGCAAATATTTCGATCGGCCTATAATTCTCTATTTGATAATCCTTTGTTTCTATAACTATATAATACATTTACTATCTAGGGGGGGGGGGGTACTATGTACTAAAAATTAGGTCGATGTTACACATGGGCCTTTACTATTTTCTATACACCGAGAGCGTTTAAATTTACACATTTTTCTCTCTCTTAAATACGTTACAATTTGTCTTTTTCGTGCTAAAGCTATTAATATATTTCTTCTATTAATATTCATTCTTCCATTTGATTTATTGTCTTCGTCAGCTTCTTTTAAAATTCAACCCAAATTTCTTTAATAGTTTACCCAAAAATTTCTTGAGGAATGTCTGGGATGAGAAGGCTTTTTCAAATGTCGAAAAGGCGCGAACCAGTTTTGTGCTAAAAAAAGACTTGGAGTTCTAAAGTAGTTTTAGTCCTTAGCTCAGTCCAATTAGTAAATTCAGTTCTGAAATTCAGTTTTGAGTCTCAACCGTCCATATGTCTGTATTTGTGGGCAGACATTTGCGCTAAACCAAGTACGGCGTATTGACACTGAAGACAGTGATAGTGGGTTTGCTTTCCTGAATGTTGACACTGAACGGCTCCGCAAGGTTGACTGGGTGTGAATTTTTGAAATCCGGCAGCCGCGATACTGTCTAATTTGGCATGTTGTCTTCTGTGAGCGACAACTTTGTTCGTGTCGGTGCAAACGAAATCGCACTTCAAACAATGAAAATGAGATGCTTTGTTTTGCATTGAACCCAGGGAGGAGGTGTAGGCGCACTGAGCTCTTCCACAAGGGACATTTGCGCGGTATTGTTGAAAATCGCCACCCATGAGTGTGTCGAGACGTTCGTGTCTTGCGGTGTGTTGCACGAATCTTGTCTTGTCGCAAAATGAATAGCCGCAGTCCTGTCGCATGCAGTGAAAGTGAGTCTGATGTTCCCGGTATCCGCAGTGAGGATATCGGCAGTCTTCATTAAATCGGAATCTCACGTAGCCGTCGGGGACAGGTTCGTCCTTGAGCATTCGCATTGAATGATGGAGTCGTTGTTTCTTGGCATCAATGGAATTGTCGGATGGTGATAGAGATCTTTTTAGGTTCAGGTTCGCTGCTAGGGAAGCGAGAGGGTTTTCGTCTCGATTTGGTGGGAGGAAATTACCAGGCGGGAGACCTGGGGCAAACATTAGACCTGGAGCACCGGGATACATACTGCCGTGTTGGAGAAATGGTGGTAGTGCCTGATTGATCAGGGCGATTTGCTGATTCATAGCGGCCATGACGGCAGGATTTGGAAAATGGAAACCGTGACTGAGATCTAGTTCAAAACCGGGTGGTACTTGTTGAACACTTGGCGGAAGAGGTTGGGAGATTTGTCCATTCTCGTTGTCGTGAGTGTTGGTGCTACTATCGTCCCTTAGATTCTCGTTTGATTCACGTTTTATTGGATTTATCTGATTGTTGTCATTGCTCAGCCTTGGACTTTCTAGTTTTATCTCTTTGGCTTGGGGCTGCTGGTTTATTTGTCCTAGGGTTTGCTGCATTTGACGCTGCATTTGATTTTGGAAATTGTGAATATTCTGGGCCATGAAGTCATGCTTTTGCGACAGTTGAGCGAGGTAGTCGTGCTGTATGTGATTCGATGCTTGAGGCGTTATTTCGTGCTGCTGTTGACTCAGGATAGCTCCTGTTGAATGCTTCGCAATGTGGGCGACCAGACGGTCCAATTCGGAGAAGGCCTGATTGCATGCATTGCAATGGTAGTGGTTCTTCCTCTTTAACTTGCAGAATGGCCTACTGCAACTTTGATCTGGTCCGTAGAGTATGTGCGGCGAGTTCGAACTGGTTGATGGAATCACTTGAGTCTCTAGAAAAGGAAAACGGTTTTTACGATTAGAACAAGTTCTTTTGCTTATCAAAAAAGTTTCTCTAAATTCTAAAGCAATATCACGAAGTTGTATAAGAAGATAGGTATCAGGCTTTTGGAACTTTAGACACACCAAGCTTTTATTCAATGTCCTTAACCTGATCCAGAGTTTCAGAATAGTATTTTCGTGTCATCTAAATAATCATTAGTCAGTCTAGCCCAAATTGGTGACTTCTAAAAACCCATTTATGGAGTCCTTTAACGACTCCTGTTTTTAAAGCTTAAGGTCTCCTTAGACGACTTCGTGAGGTATTTTCAGCCACGAGACTGAGAGTTTTTAATCAATGATTTTGATTCGAAAAGCCCTCAGTCTGCAATTGGCGTTAATTATAACTACTAATAAAAAAGCACTGAAAACTGGTCGGAAGACACGAACCTTGGTGCACGGTAGTTCGCATGGATAGCATGGCGCCCGGAAGAGCGGGTTCGCTCGGCGGTCCACTAACCGGATAATAGGTGCCTGCCGCCCTCACCACTAGCAACAATCAACCAAACAACCAAAACTTCAAATACCTCCCACTATAATACAACCACCGTGTAAAGTAGAAAAAGAATTCTCAAACACAAAAAAACTGAATATTCGAAATAGAACAGTAAAGTAAAAAAACTCTTTTAAATTCTAAAGTTTAAATTTTTGAGTGCGTCTCTACGTGCAAAATTAGCATGCATAAATGTGTTTCTGTTTTTTATATTTTATAAAGAAAAAAAACTACCAAACGAAACTCTTTTGTATAAATATTGGGTTGCGCAATTTTCAGTTGAAACTCACCCGTGGTTTTGTTTGTATCTGGACTAGGAATTTGAGGTTGTTCCTTGTCGTCGATAATTGATCGGCTCTCTTCCATGGTATCCATTTCTTGTTTTTCGATTAATTCGGCAGGGTTCTTGACTTGGATTCTCGGTTTCGACTCCTGAACCAAAGACTGAGGGAGAATTTGTGGTGGCTCTTGAGTTTGCTCGGAACTTTGTTGTTCACCAGTTCCATGATGTTGCTTCTCATGAAGGGACATTGTCGAGTATCGAACAAAGGAATATCCACAATTTGGTCTGGTGCAGTGAAAATGTCTGTTTACTCGATTACTATGACAGCCGGGCAATCGACAATCGATCATCTTATCGAAGAAGGCGAATCCTGGTAAAATGTCAACATTATCGTGAAAGTCCTTGCTGTGCATAAGCAGTTGATCGGGTCTTTCTGTGGAGAAATGACATCGAATTTGGGAGCAGTGATGATGCCTTGTGGTTCTTAGAGAACAAGCGGAGTCGGGACAACCCTCTGAAGTGTATGTTACGAATCCCTCTGTTTCACCGACGCTGTTGGTTGGGGAGAGACTTCCTTCTCTCTCGTCCGAAATTGTATTTATGGTTAGAGTTGGTGTGGTGGGTTTGGGTAATTTAAAACTGGTGAATATTGCTTGAGGGGAATCTTGAGTGTGGGATGTGGGATCTCCACCGGACCAGATTTCGATTACTCTATTCTTTGGTGGTCTTCCTCGTTTCCGCCTGAACATTGCGTCGATGTTTGTTAGATGGGTTAGGGTGACGTCGGGTGAGAGGGCATGAGACGTGCAGGAGAGATCGAGTTGTCTGCTGTACTCGTGAATTTTGTAGTGTTGCAGTCTTCTGAAAGGTTTGTCGGTGGCGAGAATAACTTCGCGACAGTTCTCCCAATTGCAGTGGTAGTGTTTTTCTTTGTCGAAGTAGGGACAGGTGTCGTCGCAACCGCCTTCTTCGAAAAAGGCGTCAGTGATTCTTTCTTGTTGTTCGTGTTCGCGTAGGTGTTCGCGAACTTCACGTGGGTCTCGGAGGGTTGCGCCGCAACGATCTAGGGCGCAGTGATGATGTTCCCGGCCAAATTGACAGGAGCAGTCGGCTGAGGCCGGTGCTAGGAAGGCCAATTCGACGGGAGTTAATTGTTGTTGAAGTTGGATGGGGGAGGCTTGTTCGATACTCTGGGAAGCGTTAATTGCTGACGATGGACCAGTGGATGAGGAAGTGAGATCCATTGCCAGGTCACTGGCACTCTGAAAGGAATCGTCCATTGAGTAGAAGGGGGATCCTCTTCCTTCGTTCGAACTTTCGCCATTGAGACTGAGGGAGAGACTCTGGGAGCTGATCTCGTCTGGCATCCACGTGCCAGGCGGTCGTATACTTCCGGTGGCACCGAGTTGTTTATATTTCCTGTAAGCTAACTCTGAATCGTTCCGTTCGTGTTTGCGCTTATGGGAGATTAGCTGACCTGAGGAGTGAAGGACATAACTACACTGGGGTCTTATACAATGGATATGATTGCACACTTTCGAGAACCTACACTGCTCGAAGGGACATGCTTCGGACTTCATGAATTTCTTGAAACCGTCACGCGTAAATTGTTCGTCTTTGATGTGATATGACTTGTGCTTGTCTGAAAAATAAAAAGAAGGATATTTAGTTGAATGCTCAAAGAAGAATAATACCTCAAGAAGAAAAGCAAGACTGAGGGCTAGGTTAGAATATTCATCACTGATTTTTGATTTTAATAATACTACTTTTTTCTTTCTTTTTGTTCTGAACATTGTTCTGTAAACTCAAGATCTATCTTTTGAAAAACTAGCCTTACCCATGTCAGCTTTGTTCTTGAAGGTGTACCGACAACCCTGTCGTCGGCAATGAAAATGTGTGGTCCTCTGACCAGCAAACGAACAATGTTCAGCCTCGCAGCTTTCGGTGGCTCTGAATCTTTGGAAGCCTTCCTGGATGATGGCCGAATCCTTTCGATGATAGTTGGCGTGCATCTGGACGTCGGACGTTGAAATGTAGACTTTATCGCAATTGTCGTGAATACAGTGGTAGTGGGTCTGCTTTTTGTTGTGGGGACAGCTTCTGCTCGGGTGCCTCTCAGCGCAATCGTCAGTTGGCGAATATCTCATGAAACCGTGTTGGAGAGATTCATCCCTCTTCTTGTGCCACTTGAAGTGCCTAATCATTTCCTCTTTCTTGATAAATACTCGTCCACTGCAGTCTAAGCAGTGGAAATGCTCTCTGCATCCAAGTTCTTTACAATAGGCACTTCCACATTCTTGTCCGCTTGAATACCTTCTTACGTAACGAGAGTAGTCAATGATGGGCTGGGGAATTGATTTTCCACCGCTCATCAGGTTCTCTGCCCCTGGGGACATACTCTGTCTGAGAAGAGCTGAAACAAAAATGATTGCTTTCTGTTAAGAATAATCTTTTTTGTTATAGAAATAGTATTAAATTGTTACTTTAAATTTTTCTCCATCAGTTTTGGTATTGAGGACAAAATTCTTTATCCTGTGCTAGGGTCTCAATGTGGACTAATTGTAAGTTTGAAATATGGACTAAGTTCTTAAAAATATGGACTTCTAAAAATCTAGATTTAGTTATGTTAACAATGTGGCCTAAAATTTTAAAAGTGTTGACAGTTCATAAAAGTTTGGATTAAGTTCTAAAAATCTAGACTTAGTTGTTAACAATGTGGACTATTTTTAAAAATACTTCATAAAAATGAGACTAAGTGCTAAAAATCTAGGTTTAGTTATTAACAATGAGGACTAGATTTTTAAAAGTTGATTTAAAAATTGTATACTGACTTCTAAATGGACTAATTTTTTAAAATTAACTTAGTGCTTAAAAAAGTGGACTAAGTTTTAAAATTAGAGTAAAGATTTAAAATATTATAGACATAGTTTTTAATAAGGGACCATCCATAAATTACATTAATAATTTATGGGGGAGGGGGTACAACAATTAAAAAAATTACATGGGGGGAGGGGGTCTAAAAAGTCTGAAAAATTGGTAAATGGTTTCTGGAATTGGTTTATGGACGGCCCCCAATGTGGACTAGATTTTTAAAAGGATTGACTTAGTTTTTAAAAATTTGGACTATGTTCTAAAAAACGTGGGCTAAGTTATTAAAAAGTGCACGATAATATTTAAATTGTAATGACATTTGGCTCTCTTAATAAAAATATCAAAATCTTGAGGAGATAAGCTAATGTCTCTGGAAAGTATACCTTTGGACCGATTAGCCTACAAATCAATATGACAAGATTTATGGCTAACAAGATTGCAACCTAAATGATTTACTTCCGACTAGACGGCGAGAGGTATTTGGACTTGAACCTTTGAAACGTATGACAATTTTTTTCCGTTAGTGATCTCTAGTCAAATAAGATACACGAATTACATAAAAGTTACAATTTCATGAGAAAAAAAGTTATTTATTAGCATAATATTAACATGATTTCTTAACGAACTTGATTTCTTTTAATTTTAAGTATAATATCAATTTTCTATTTTTTATTTATTTTTTTAAATTAATTAACAATTCTGAACAATTTATCAAATTATGATTTACGAATCATTTGATAAATGATTCGTTAAATCATTTGATAAATTGTTCGGAATTGTGTCGGAACGTACTATGATAAAGAATCGACGGTGGATAAATGTTAGCTTCTAAATGGAAGAAATCCTTATTGTCGGTCGTGGAAAATTACAGAAATTCGACTGTTAAAGTAGATTTCTATTTTCTACATTATCGACAAATGTTGAGAGAATATGAGTTCATGAAAAAGTTGTTTGGTGTCGTGTGAGTTTGAAAATATAGTAATTTTTTTCGATACACATATCAAGAGTTATGAGCACATCGTTCGTCGACCCATGCTCTCTCCCACATATGCTAGTTAGGAGAGTTTGAAAACTGGTTGGCTCGTTCGAATCGCGAAATAAAAGGGAATGCGCAAAAAGGAGAACAGAGGAGAGGAAGGGAGGAATGCCCCGAACAAAAAACTATCGTCTGATCACAAAATATATACGTGTATGCAAAACCCAAGCGAGAGCTCATTTTTAATATCAAGTCGTGTATATCTATTTAAATTTTTCATTACGGTTTGGAAAAAAAAAATTTGTCGAGTTTTTGTTTTGATTAATGATTCGAGTGTAAATGGACACTTTATCATTTTAATTAAAGAAAAAAAATGGGACTAAGTTGAGTTAATAGAAAATATTTTCGCTTCGAGGCAAAAAAATTAGTTTGCGAAGAAGAGTCAATACAGAAATTATTGGTTTTTTTCAAAAAATTTTAAAAGTGGGAGGAACCAGAGGGACTTCCCTCTTTGTTGTTGTATGGAAACATTATCTTTTCTATAGATCGAGCCACGCACTGGAAGAGATCGTACAATATGTAAAATATATGTCTACTCGTGATTATAGTCTGCAAAACACGAGAAAACTCACTTTGCAATGTCGTAAGATCAATCAAGCAAAACGCATTGTTTTGCTGCAGTAAAGTCTTTTCTTTAACGCAACTTACGAGATTGATTCATTGGCTTCTGCAGTAAATTTCGTTTTCTTGCTTTTTGAACCCCGATAATAAATTTTGTGTACACCTTTTCTTTTAAACTGTCAACAGTGTCGTAAAATTTGATTTGTAATTTTAATCGAAAATTATCCCCTTAGAAAATGGAAAGTTGTACGACATAATATTACATCTAAATTTTTAATTCCGCACGTTTTAACGAACAAACTAAATTCATTTCTGAACTAAATTTATTAAGAAAAGGTTGATAATTATAATGCTTCAAAAAGGTGGAGTTGTATTCATTTTTGGAATGGGGTGAATTTTGTGGAAAAAGTTTGTTGATTTCTTGTATCAATTTCGGGCAGTTAGCGTAAAATCGATACAATTAGATGAAGAAGGAGGTAAACAGAAAGATCGTTTCGGTTTGTAAAGTGTCTGACGCTCGACATAACGATGCTCATCCTTTCTCCCTCCCACCCTTTGAGAAAGATTGCAAACGCCGGCTTTGATCACGACAAGAAAGGAAAACCACAAGAAACCGGAGAAGGATGATATCGGACCAAGTTCCTTCTCTTTCTCTCTCTCTTTCTACCTTCTTTTGCCGAAATTACCGAAACGCCAAACAATCTTTCAAGAAGACGCGCAAGAAGGCACCTAATGCTCCCGAAGACGCCGGAGTTCCGTTTTTGAATCAAGATTTTGCAGTATCTACACTCGAAGTACGCGGACAAATATGTTACATATTCCATGAGAAATGTTCTCTTTCGAAGAGCTTTTGATTGCGAGTGGAAAAAGAAATTCTCCCCACACAGAGATAACAATTTAAAACTTATATGCTTGGGAATTCTTGTTACTTCACGTGAAAGTATTTTGGGAAAATTTTTCTGAAATTCAGACTTTGCACTCATCTACTAAAACCTACTATTTACCACTTTTTTATGTTATGCTATACTATTTGCATTGAAAAAAAATTATTTTATTCAAATAACCGATTAATTGACTATTATCAATTAAATATTTACTTGAATCAAATAATATTTATTGGAGTCAATTAAATGGTTCAATTCATATTTGACTCAATAATTTTAGTATTTGAAGCAAATATGAAGGGAACCATTTAATTGACTCCAATAAATATTATTTGATTCAATTAAATTCTTTAAAACAAATTCTTTAAAAAAATTCTTTAAAATGATTCAATTGTTTTAAAAAAACATTCGAAATTCAATTATTTTTAATATTTAGTATTTTGATAACATTTCTCAAAAGAATTTAATTATTTAAAAAAATTGTTTATAAGATTCTTCGCAAACATTCAATTAGTTTCATAAATAAAAAAATTTTCACATCAGGAATTCAATTAATTTAGAATAGCATTTTCAAAAAAATTTCGAAACAATCAATTTAACAAAATTTTTATACAACAGAATAATTCATATACTTTCACTAATAATAACATTTTTTCGTTGAAATTCAATTTAAAAAAAAAATCTTTAATAGAATTTTAAGGAAGAATTGAATTATTTTCATAAATAATAAAAGTCATCGAAGAATTTCAATTATTTTTACTGCTATTTTAAATTATTTAATCGAAAAATTCAATTATTTTCACAAATAAAGTTTTCCAGAAGAATTTAATTATTTAAAATAAAATTTTTATAATATATTTAGTTCATAGTTTGAAAAAATTAATGATTTAAAATAATGTTTATAAAATTCTTATAAAAAATTCAATTATTCTCAAAAATAACAAAATTTTTCAAAGCAATTTAATTTTTTTCAAATATTTTAATAAAATTGTTCGAAAGAAATTAATTATTTAAATACAATTTTATTTAAATTTTTTTGAAATAATTCAATTATTTTTTTAGATTTTAATAAAATTCTTGCCAAGAATTCAATTATTTACATAAATACCTAATTTTTCGAAAGAATTCAATTATTAAAGATAAATAACAAAATTATTCCCGAAAATTTAATTATTTTGAGACATTTTAATAAAATTCTTTGCAAAATTTAATTATTTTCATAAATAACAATATTTATCACAAGAACTACATTATTTTTAAAAGTAATAAATAATTTATTAATATTAATTTATTAATAAATAATAAATAATTATTATTTATTGGAAATTCAATTATGTTCAGAATTTAAAAAAAATTGTTGTCAAAATTCCAATTATCTTTATAAGTAATAAAATTCTTGGTAAAGTTTCAATTATTGTCAAAAATATGCCTTAATTTATTGATTTTCAATACCTACTATTTTAATAAAATTTTCCAAAAGAATTCAATTATTTACAAATTTTTTATTTTCATATAGAAATTATTTCATTATTTTCAAAAAGAGTAAAATTGTTTTTACGAATTCAATTATTTTAATAAAAATAATAAAATTCTTCGGAGAATTTCAATTATTTTTAATACAGTTTTAATCGAATTCCTTGAAAAATGTAATTATTTTTAAAAAGTTTATTAAAATTCGTCGAAAGAATTCAATTATGTAAAGTTTTATTTATTTTTCTATTTTTAAATAATTGAATTCTCGTAGAATTTTCAAATAAAAATTGATTTAAATATGGATTTAATTTAAAATTCTAAATAATAATTGAATATGAAAAGCATTATAGGATGAATTTTTAGAAATAATTGAATTTTCATAAATAATAAAATTCTTTTTAGGAATTTAATTATTTTCAAAAAAATATAATAAAATACCACACAGACATTCAATTATTGTCAAAAAGTTTAATTGAATTCTTTGTAAAATTTAATTATTTTTAAAAACTTTTCCCAACTTAATGATTTTTAATATCTACTTTATTTTCATAAAATTTCCAAATAGAATTCAATTATTTAAAAATTTTTTTGTAAAAAACTTCCAAGGAATTGAATTCTTTTCATGAATAATAAAATTCGTTGTAGGAATTGAATTTATTAGCAGGATAAGAAAGAAGTAAATATTTTTCATGAAAATTAGGAAAAAGTCAAGAAAATAAAATATAGAATGGAATTTTTGTCAGTTTTGTGACGATTTTTTTGGTCGTCAAGTTTAATTTTTCGATAACTACTTTTTTACTACTTTTTTTAGTTTGAAGTCTACTTTTTGATACTATTTTAAAATTAATTATCGAGTGCGAAGTCTGTGTTTGTATTGGATCTGAATTTTAGCCTTGTGACTTGAACTGAACTTTACTTAGTTTATAATTTTAAGCATAAAAATGGGTTACTTTTTAATTTTGGGTAAAAAAGCATGGCGAAAGTAAAATTTTTCTCTCTCTGAACTGAGAGGCGAAAGTAAATATTTGCGTAGATCTTTGTAGATATACAATAATGCAACTCAAGTGCCTAAATTTGTTTTTTTAAAAAAAAAGTTATAAACAAAGTTCAAAAGGTGGATGACTATATTCCCGGTGCTATAAATAAAATGGGTAAAAATGCAATGTGAATTTATAGTTCAATATGGAATATAAGATTATATGTATATATCTCGGAGACAAATTATACAATATGCATGTGCCAAGTGATAATGTCTCACTGGTGGGTGTATGGTGCAGAGAACAACAATGTGCATTATGTTTTTGTCACAAGTGAATTTGTGTTTCATGATAGTTTTGTATGTATGAGCTCAATTATCTCCCCAGCATTAAAAAAAAAATTAATTTTCCTTAAAAATATGAAATAAATATTCATAAAGATTATACATATATATATAGGGCTAGGTAAACAAAAACGGTGCGTAGAATAGATGAAAGAGATGAAGGTGTTCGGTATAAGGATGCCACCCACGCATGGTTCGGAGAGAGAGAGAAAGAGAGTGCGCCGGGGGCACGATTTTAAATGAGAATACGAAAAACGTGACGGAGCTTAAAGAGCAAATCTTAAAAAATATGAGAAACCCCGGGGACGACACGCACGGCCCCTACCTCTCCTGCCCCCCTGGCCCTAGTTTTTGATGTGCCCTCCCACCCTATCTCATACACAGCCTTTCAGTTTTCAAACCCTTTATGCGTCGTTCTTGAAAAGTTGCGCGGCCCACCGAAAGAAGGAGGGTTTAAAATTTTCAAAAAGCCTGAACCTGAAAAGAAGGCCCCGTATTTCAGAGAGAGTTGGGGTCTCGCTTCTTTTTTTATCATTTAATCCGTAGGCTCGGCTGAATAACCCTTTATAACGCGGTCCAATACGACCGAGTTTTTTTTTTTTTTTTTATTTTATTTCGTACGTGTATGTATAAAAATTGCGGCACACAAACATGAGAGAAAATGCGTCATCGAATAGCAGACGTAAGTGTATATTACACATGAACACTTGTTAGAAAGAACATTGGTGTGTTAGTTTTGGAGAATATAGAGTGCCCGCTGCGCTACGTGGTCGCGGGACCAGAGAGGGTCCATTGAACCTTTTCGAGAGGACCTAAATACCAAAAAAAAAGTCCTAACGGACCGTTCTCGATGGTCCTTGTCACAACATTGTTTCCGGAAAAATGGCTCTGATCGTTTCGGCTCCGAGGGGGCAGGTGCGATTTAATTTAATAACCGTCTAAAAGAGACCATGCTAAATCCTATCGTGAAAAATCTTTTTTCAATTAACATTTAGTTTCGTCTCAATTGGTCGACTTGAATTCTCCCTTTCTATAATGATTCGAGTATACAGTTTCTTTAATTCGAAACTTATTTAATGTACTCGAAATTTTATTCTTAATAACATTGTAAGAATTCTTCATTCAATTGGATATTTTGAAAATAATTCTATACTTTCTTTTGACTCTTTTTTGACTCTTTTAGACTCTTTTCTACTCTTTGAAACTCTTTAAGACTATTTTAGAATCTTTTCTACTCTTTTAAACTCTTTTAGACATTTTTTTTAATCTTTTAGACACTTTTTTTAATCTTTTAGACTCTTTTCTACTCTTTTAAACACTTTTAGACTCTTTTTCACTCTTTTAGACTCTTAATCTATCTGATTAAGGGTCTAAAAGAGTCTAAAAGACTCTTTCGATAAATTTTTTTCTAATTCGATTTTTCTTTCTGTTTACAGAAATATGGATTTCCTGACGAGTTCAGTCGGAGTGTTCGAAGGAAGCGAAGGAAGTCATCGGGTATGGACTGTACACTGAAGGGGTAAGTAAAGTCTAAATCAGTTTAGAAAAGACAAATTTTATCACTGGCGTCCATAAGTTTTAATAATCTGAGCTATTAGTTTATTAAAAATGCACTTTTCTTGATTCTACGCACAAAAATCATCAAAAGTTTAATATTCTTTATTTTACATAAAGTCTATTTTCATACTTTTCTAAAGAACTGTCAAAAAATTATTAACCACAAATTATATTTGAGGAATAATTTTACTTAAATATTTCAAAATTGATTAAATTTTTAAAAAGTTGCGGTTACAATTTTCATAAATCACTTGAACTTCGAAAGGTTTCAATTTCTAATTTTAGAAAATTTCAATTACGAATGAATTTACGAAATTAGAAATTTTAGAGAACTTAGATTTTTGGAAAATTTTAATAATTCAAATTCTTCGGAAATTAGTTAGATTTTTTAATATATATTTAATTAATTATTTAAAATAACGGATTTATTAAAGAATTTTAGTTAAAAACACTAACAAGAATTGAATTCAATTATTTGAAAAAAATTTACTGAAATTTGTTGCAAGAATTCAATTATTTTCATAGATAAAAAACATTTTCACAGAAATTCAATTATTTTCATAGATAAAAAATATTTTTCAAAAAAATTCAATTATTTTCGTAAATAATAAAATTCTTCATAGGAATTCAATTATTTAAAAAAAAAAATTGTTGCAAGAATTCAATAATTATTTTTATAGATAAAAACAAATTCTTCACAGGAATTCAATTATTTAGAAAAATTTACTGAAATTCGTTGCAAGAATTCAATTATTTTTATAAATAATAAAATTCTTCTCCAAAATTCAATTATTTTCAAAAATTTTAATAAAATTCTTGGCAAAGTTTCAATTATTTTCATAAATATTCCTTAATTCAACGATAATTATCAATATCTATTTTAATAAAATTTTCCAAAGGATTTCAATTATTTAATAAAAATTTTGATATTTTACAGAATTCAATTATTTACAAATTTTTTATAAACTTATAATAGAAATAATTCCATTATTTTCATAAATAATAAAATTATTTTTACAAATTCAATTATTTTAATAAAAATAATAAAATTCATCGCAGAATTTCAATTATTTTTAATACAGTTTTAATCGAATTCCTTGAAAAATGTAATTATTTTTAAAAAGTTTATTAAAATTCGTCGAAAGAATTCAATTATTAAAAATTTGATTTATTTTTATATTTAAAATTTAAATAATTGAATTCTCGTAGAAATTTCTAATAGAAATTGATAAAAAAATGAATTTTAGTTAAAATTTTAGATATAATAATTGAATATTTAAATCATTACAGCGTGAATTCGTGGAAATAATTGAAATTTGAAAAGGTTTTAAATTAAAATCTTTGAAAATCTGAATTTTTCATACTTTTAACTAATAATTCTGTAAAATTTTTTATTCAATTATTTTTATGAATTGTAGTAAAATTGTTTGCAAAATTCAATTATTTTTGAAAGTAATAAAATTCTTTGCAAGAATTCAATTATTTTTTAAACTTTTTAAAAATTATTGTCATGATTTCAATTATCATTATAAATAGAGCAAAATTCAATTATTTTCAATAATTTTAATAAAATTCTTGACAAAATTTCAATTATTTTCAAAATATTCCGAAAAAAAATTAATTACTAAACATTTTTTAATAAAATTCTTCGTAATAATTCAATTATTTTCAAAAATATAAAAAAATATGTACACATTCAATTATTCTCAAAAATAATAAAATTCTTTTTAGGAATTAAAATATTTTCATAAATAATAAAATTCTTTTTAGGAATTTAATTATTTTTGTAAATAATAAAATTCATCCAAAAATTTCAATTAGTTTCAATCCAATTTTAAATAAATTCCTTAAAAAATGCAATTATTCTTAAGATTTATTAAAATTCTTTGAAAGAAATCAATTATTTTATAAAATTTTGATAAAATACTTTACAAAAATTCAATTTCAAGAAATAATCAATTATTTGTTTTTGTATTTAAATAATTGAATTCTCGTAGAATTTTCTAATAAAAATTGATTTAAAAATGAGTATCAGTTAGAATTTTAGCTAATAATTGAATATTAAAAGCAGTATAGTGTGAATTTTTAGAAATAATTAAATTTTGAAAAGGTTTCAACTTAAAATGTTTGAAATTAGGAATTTTTTCTATTTTAAACTAATAATTCGGTAGAGTTAATTTTTCTTGAAAAAGTTTAATTGAATTTCTTTTAGAAATTATTTTAAGTTTCTATTTTCTAATATATATAAAATATATTTAAATAAAGAATTTCCGAATAATGGAAATTTTGTAAAATTTAATTGTAAATAAATGCATCTAAAAATTCTCAAAGAACTTTTTTATAAATTATTAAAAATAATTTATTTAAAGAATTTTTGTTAAAAATTTGAGAAAAAAGCAATTGAATTGCAATGTAGAAAATAATTTTGAAGAAGTTACTGATGTTTTCGAATAATTTTACAATTAAAAAATTCGTAAATAAATTAAATAGAATAGTAATAGAACATTAATAGTAATTAAATAGTAATTAATAGTAATAGAACATTTTTTTGAGTATCTAATAATTTTGAGAGTTTATCAGAATATTCTTTAGAGACAGGGAAAAAGGCAGAATTTTATTTAGAAATCAGGGAAAAGTAAAAAGTTACCACTTTGTGGAGAATCACCCGCACGTATTTAAAATAGAAGCTAATCGTTAAAGTTTCTCAAGAGTTGCGCATTAAATTATATGAGAGAAATTTGCTAAAGAATCTTCTTCGCGGTAGAATGGATAAAAAACATTTCCTCGTGAGAGCTTTTTTTATTTTAGAATACATGTTGTGCATGGGGTATATATATATATATATATATATATATATATCTATCTATCTATAAGTTTTGTCCATCTCCATCGCGTTCTAGAAGTCGTGGCAAAGAACTCATTACAATTAGTGCGCCTTTCATGGAGGTTCGTGATTGGTCAGACAAGCTTATATCCGCGATCTAGAGAGATCTATGAACGCGGAATTGCCTCTCTTTCTCTCTCTCTCTCTTTCTTTCTTTCTCTCTGTGTCGTTCATGCACAACCTGAAGGAACTCAAGGCGCAAGGAAGTCCGACAACGAAATTTATAGTAACCCTCTGGCCCTCTCTCCTACCCTCTTCATTATTCTCTTCTAGATTTTACCGACGTTTGATTTAACAACTTCACTAACTTGTAGATCTTTTGCTTCGAGAACCCGATTCTAAATGAAACATACCACAATACCTGGATATAAATTTTATTCATTTAGCATTTTTTAATTAGAATCAAAAATTGCAGAATTAAATACAGAATGAAAAAATATTTTTAATTTTATAAGTATAATAATTAGTATTAATTATTAAAGAAAAGGATTAATAAAAAAAGTAAATAAAGAAAATAAGTAAAATAAGAATTAACAAAAATTAAATTAGTAAAAAAAAAAGAAAAGAAGTAAAAATAAGAATTAACGAAAAGTAAATTAGTAGAAAAAGAATTAATAAAACTAATCCCCTTATTTTTAGTATTTATTTATTATCTATTTCTTTATTTCTTATGTTTCTTTTTTGGTTTTTTTCACTATTCCTACATTCATAATTATCATAAATATAAAAGAGAAATAAAATCTTATATTAAGCACCCAAGAAAAAAAAAAGATGAATATGAAGTGAAAATGACTTTGAATTTTTGAGAAATTCTTTATTTGAATGAATATTGTCGAGTGGAATTTTTTTTTCATGTTTAGAAATCATTTTTGTTTAGAGGTATATATATATGTGTATAATAAGGTAAAAGTTTCATATGTCTCATTTCGAGTAATATAGTTTGGAATCTCAGACTCCGATCTTGTAAGCAACTGCTTTAGAAACGAGTTTTTTTTCTCTTAGATCCCTTTAACAATGACGTTGCAAACATCCGAGTCGAGATAGGTTTACCTCGCCCTCGAACACACCTTTTCAAATCATTTACCTTCGCCATTACGTTGTTCTTTCACGTCAATTCCCATCAGAGGAGAAGTTAGTCTTACTTTTTTTTGGAGAAAAAGCTTAATCAGATTCTTTTGTATTTTTCAAAAGACTTTTTTTTCCAATACTCATTAAAAAAAAGAGTGTTTTCATTCTCGAAATAATTAAATTATTTAATCGGTTTATAAATTTTTTAGTTGGAATTATTTTACGTGGTGATTAAAAAATTTGTTATACATTTTATAAATTTTATTTAAGTTTAGAAATTTCTTTAAGCTGACTTGACCTGCGGCAACCCTGATTAAGTTAATTAATTTTACTGAAATATTCATGTTTAATAAAACTGAAGCAGAGTTTAGTAATTTGTTTTATTATAGGACTCTGTTTGGAACTGAAAAAATTTTAAAATATTCTAATCGAAAACTAATTTTACCTTTCTAATTTTACTTCGCAAAAGTTGAACCCTTTATCAGCGTAATATAGAGGTTTCATTTTTTATTTTTTTTTTTGATAATACCATCAACATCTGTCGCATCTGTTCATCTTTGAAAAGTTGTCGAGAGAGAAGGTGGTTTTAAAAAAAAAATTGCCTCAAATGTTAGATCGCACGGAGTCGAATTTCTGTTTTGACAGCAGTTTGTCGATCCATAGCGCGTAATTTCAACTCAATTTGGTATGAAATAAAATTCCATATATAAAGAACTAAGCGCCGAGTATTCGAACAAAGGCGATAGTTTTTTTATCCCTTATGTGGGGGGGAGACTACATATCTCCCCCCACCTCTATTTTCTCCTATCGTCCATTTGAATTTACAGAAAGGGTTCGATTCTGTTTATTTTCAAGAATGGCGGGGACTTTGCACCCCCGTTTATTGGGGGCTAATGTTACATGAGTCTCCCTCGCGTCCTAGGAAATTGTCGGAAGGAGGGTGGAGTAAAAGAGAGAGAGAGAGAGAAAGAGAGAAATAAGGAACGAAAGTGGGGGGGGATAGGGTGTCGACATAAGTATGGTCTCAAAAAATCCATACTCTACGAGTGATTAAAATAAAAAAAAAAAATAAAAATGCTTGGACCCTGGGGTAAAACGATACGATTAATTGCCCAAGCTGCACAGCAGCGGACCAATAGCACGTGGCTCCACTTGTGCGTTGCTACGATTTCACCCTACTTTATTATTTGACATTGCCTTTCCTAGCTTTAGAATATTGTCGTTGATACAACGTATTTTTTTCTTTTTGATCAATATGAGAAAGTGAATGGCGAAACGACCAATTGAAACATTTGTAATTTAGTTCTTATTTTTTGTGAGTAAATACAGAAAGGGGTACGTAGTTTTCTTCTCTCCGTATTTTATGATTTTTAAAAAATTTTAACCTTATCCCCCCTTCCCCGGGTGGAGTATACTTTACCCCTAACTTGGGTGGTTTAGTACCCCAATTAATTCAAATAAATTGTGTTTGAATCAATAAATTCTGTATTTGAAGCAAATAGGATTATGATTTCATTAACATTTATTTGATTGAAGTAAATGTTTATTTGATAGTAGGCAAGTAATCGGTTATTTGAACCAAATGGTTTTTTGTTTTCGGGGCATATTATACATCATTAGAATATTCAATGAAGATAAATAAATTAGAAACAAGCTATAATTCGTTCGCAATTTTAAGATACCTTTCTTCGCAGAATGAGTCATATAATAAAATTGTTGTACAATTCAAATGCTTCGGGAGACAATTTTCTTTTTGTGACAATAGTTTTTAGAGAAGAAAATAGTTTGCTAGAGTCGGAGAAATTTAACACTTGGTCAAACCTGAAGGCATTGAATTACAAAGGATTATTCAAATTAAAGTTTCTTTGCTTCGAATTTGAAATTTCAGTTAAATTGAAAGTACTTCGAGTTTATTAATATTAATTATGCAATATTAAGGCATATTATTTACAGGGTTGCCACGCAACCTGAAAACCTGGAAAAGTCAGGGAATTTTTATTAAAATCCTGGAAAATTATTGTTTTCTAAAGTTATTGTGCTTATTCTTAAAATCTAATTTTTCTTTAATTTAATTTTAAGAGTTGCCTTCACAATTTTTCTTCGCAATAATTCAATTATTTTCATAAATAATCAAATGTTTTTTACAGAGATTCAATTATTTTCATAAATAATAAAAAAAACTTTATAGATTTACAATTATTTTCATAAATAATATAACTCATTGCAGAATTTCAATTATTTTTAATACAATTTTAATGAAATTTCTCGAAAAATTTAATTATTCGTAAAAATTTTATTAAAATTCATCAAAGAAATTCAATTATTATTAAATTTATTGAAAGAATTAAATTATTTTCAAAAAATTTAATGAAATTCTTTTCAACAATTCAATTTATTTTAAAAATAATTTAAATAAAAGTCTTCGTAGAAATTTCATTAATTTCTATAATTTATAAAAATTCAATTATTTTCAATATCTACTACTTCAATAAAATTTCACAAAAGAATTCAATTAGGTATTTAAAAAGAAATATTATTAAAAAATTCGTCTGAAGAATTCAATTATTTTCAAAAGTAATAAAATTCTTCGCAAAAATTTAATTATGGTCAAAAGTTTGTAAAAATTATCGTCAAAATTTCAATTATCTTTATAAATATTAAAATTTTTCTCCAAAATTCAATTATTTTCAAAAATTTTAATGAATTTCTTTCTAACAAATTCAATTTTTATTCAAAAATTCTCGTCCATTCAATGATTTTCAATATCTACTATTTTAAAAAAATTTCCAAAAGAAATGAATTATTTAAAAAAATTTCTAATAAAATTCTAAGCAAACCTTTTATTATTTTTTTAAATAACAAATATTTCACAGCAATTCAATTATTTACAATTTTTTTATTAACTACTTTGCAATAATTCCATTATTTTCAAAAATATTCAATTTACTTTCACAGAGATTCAATTATTTTTATAAATATTAAAGAACTTTGTCAAAAATTATTAAAAATATTAAATTTTTGGTAGATGTTTAGTTAAAAACACGAAAAAAAAATTCAATTTTGTTAAAGTTACAAATTATTGCAAAAATTCAATTATTTTCAAGAGTAATAATATTCTTCGCAAAAATTAAATATTGTTTAAAAGTAATAAAATTCTTCTTACGGATTCAATTATTTTCACAAATAATAAAACTCATTGCTGAATTTCAATTATTTTTAATACAATTTTAATCAAATTTCTCGAAAAATGTAATTATTAGTAAAAATTTTATTAAAATTCGTTAAGAGAATTCAATTATATGAAAATTTTGTTAATAACGATTCTTTATGGGAATTGAATTTTAAGAAACATTCAATTATTCAATAAATTACTTATTTTTGTATTTAAGTAATTGAATTGTAGAATTTTCTAATCATAATTGATTCAAATATGAATTTCAGTTAAAATTGTAGATAATTGAATTTTGATTTTTGAATGTTTGAATTTTTCATACTTTTGAACTGAAAGTTGTGTAGATTTAATTTTTTTGAAAGTTCAATTGAATTTGTTTTAAGTTATTTGAAGTTTTTATTTTCTAATATTTGATTGAAGAATTTCCGAATAATCGATGGAATTTCGTAAAATTGAATTGTAAACAAAAGAATGTGAAAATGTTGAAAAAAATGTTTTAAAAATTATTAATAATAATGAATAATAATTAATTTAAAGAAGAATTTTAGTTAAAAATTTTGGAAAACAATAATTGAATTAAAATGATGAGAGTAATTTTAAATAAGTTACAGTATATATTCTTATAATATAAAATGATTTTATCAGTCGGTAATTTTTAATTATTATAAAACATGAAGATGTCGATGACTCCGAGTCGAAGACTCGGAGTTATCGATATTTTCATGTTTTATAACAATTTTTTATGAGATGTTTATTTTCAAAAAGGTCTGAATTAAAAATTTTGTTAAATATCAATGTTTGTCTGAGGATATTTGGAAAAAAGGATTTTTTGAAAAGTGAAAACAAATGTTATTTTCACTTTTCGAGTAAAGTGACTTCGATTGCTTCTCGCCTGAGTCCCTTTTAGGTTTCTTAAACATATGCTGTAAAGTTCTAGTCTTACAATAAGCTCGAGAAAAAGAGTGGTTTAGAATTTTATGCTGAAGTGTACATGATGGTAATGGAAGGCGTTGAGTTCTTCCAGGAAACCGCGAATTTACATGCAACTACTCAAGTTTTTTTTTCTTTTTCTTTCACTCGGAATACAATGTAGTTACGACCACAATAATGTTTCGCTTATTTTTCTGTTAACTCGTTCATTCGAATGTTTAACACGAATAAAGTACGAACTGGAACCAAAATGTTAAGTGATTGCATGCATAATTTCTCGAGAGTCAGAGAAATTTAATACCCAGTTGAAAATAATTCCAAGACGTCATTTTCCCTCTTTTTTCTTTATTTTCTCTATCCCTCCTTTACATTATTCCGAAAAGAAAGAAATTAAACAATTGTTTATACAATTAAAATAACTGAAATAATTGAAATAATCAATATGAAATAATTACTTTTTTGATGACTGTAAAAAAATCAAGAGAGTGAATATTTTTCAAGACTCGACGATTATCACTTGAATAAATATTTAAAGGTGAAACATTATTTCTTTTGAGAAATTACAGAGTCATTTGAATGCATGAATGAAATGTTATGTAAACGAGGTGAGATTGCAGTGCTTGAAATTCAGTCAATCAGATCTCAAGATGTTTTTTTTTTTTTGAAATTTAAAATTTCAAGTGTTTGTTTACCTTCCCAAGATTCGAGATGAAATGAAAGAATTTCTTGATATTTGCTTTATGTCTATGCAACACGTCTCATAAATTTTTTCAAGTGTTGGATATATTTCGTTGCCTTCACCGATGAATAATGATCATTGTCCCTTCCCCTTCTTTCGTGTATCAATGCAAATGTCAAAAACGCATTAAATAAAGAATTAATTTTTTTTTTTTTTAAAAAAAGAAAAAATGTTTTCTAAATCAAAATTTGCCATCAACGATTGGAACTTGGAATTACATTTATCGAGTGCAAAGAGAATGGAAAGAGAAAGACAAACTTGATGACGAATAAAAAGGAATTCCCGTTGAAAGTTTCTTTGACAAAAAAAAGAGTAGATGAAGAAGAAGAAGAAGAAGTAGAAGATGCCAAAGACCAGGAATTACTTGAGCTCAATCATAGAACTTGCGATAGGTCGAGTGCTTTTGTCTCGACTCGTGGCTATTTTTCACCAGGCATTGGCAGCTCGTTTGATTTCGAAAGACCAAACGGTGCAATTAAATTTAGAATATTTTTTAAATTTCTGCGATTCCTCCGGGATGATTTGGCACTGGTCTCGAACGAAAATCATTCCAAGGGATTATTTCTTTTTAAAAAAACAAAAAAGAAGAGAAAAGGAAGGTTTGTCTTATCTTTTGTCGCGAGGCTTTAAAGACTATTATCGGCGTTTGTCATTCTCAAAGGGGGGGGGGGGGAAGACCGCGAATTACTCTTCCCACTTTTGTCATGTTTTTTTGTCAAGTGCGAAATAACAGAGACGCAACGAGTAGTATAAGCCAATTGCGTGAATTGAAGAAAAGAGGGTGGGGGAAAATCGTAAAAGAAATTGAGAAAAGGAGAGAAGGGGGAGAGAGAAGGTTTTTAAAGGGGGGGGGGTCGGAAGGGCTCTTAAAGAGCTGCGAGCTAACTCGAATTACCAAAGCTGAAGAGCAACGAGTTAAACGTTTCTCTCGGCGCATTAAGGTACGTGTCCCGCGGGGGAGGTGAGGGAAGGGCCGCCGAACCGCGAGGGCAGGAGAAACGAAAAGTAATAACACAAGAGAATGCAGAATGATGAAAACGAAGATTTAAAATGCTTCTTTCTTTCGGTTTTAGTTTTCTCATTCTTCTGTCTGCTCTCTTCTTTACAATTCTTTTCTTTATTTTTAACAATTTTTTACTTTTTTACATTTTTAACTTTTTCAAATTCTTTAATTCCTTTTTTACCTTCTCTACACTGGAAAAAAATTTATTTGATTCAAATAATCCTATTAATTGATTATTATCAATTAAATATTTAATTGAATCAAATAATATTTATTCGAGTTAATTAAATGGTTCACTTGATATTTGCTTCAAATACTGAAATTATTGATCCAAATACCATTTAATTGATTATGTAATAAATATTATTTGATTCAATTAAATATTTAATTAACTCTACAAAATATTATTTGATTTAATTGATAATAGTCAATTAATCGGTTATTTGAATGAAATAAATTTTTTTCAGTGTAAAGAAATGTGTCTTCTCCTTGAGACAAAAGATTGTTTCTTTTGTATAAACTGTCGACTTTTAACACTTATTTACACTGTCATGCCTCTTTTTCTCTCTTGACACTTTTGAACATTATTTTTATTTTCCGTTTCGCTCGTTACGCTTGAATCTCGGCGGCAGCAAGTACCCACCGACGCACGCCTCTTTCGTTTCGCGATTATATTCTGGAAATAGGCAACCGGATGCCACACCGCACAGAGTTCTCCAACTATGCATCGTTTGAACTTGTGTAGCTATAAAGATTCGTTGACATTTTTCTCGCGACTAAAAAGGGAAATTTGATGGCAGACGAAAATTCTCTTCGTTCAGGGCTCTCGAACCGCAGTGAAAGTATATTTTAAAAATATGGAATTTTGCGGAATAAAAAATGAAAAATTGCGGACCATTTATGGAGCAAAAAATGAAAAATTACGGACCATTTACGGACAATATTCTGAAGATCTTTTTTCTTTTTTTTTTAATTTAAGTTTAAGAGAATTGGAATTACGGGAATAATTAAAAGCACTCGGTGTTAATTAGTTCTAGCTGACTCTCTTTTTTATCCTGATTTGGTTCTCGCGAGTTTTATCTCTCGCCCCCCAGGGTTCTATCGATACGACAGCACGAATCTTCGTAAGTAACTGGAAAAAGCCTATAGTGCTAATTGATGAAGACTCTTTTTTTTTTTTTTTTTTTTAAATTCCCTCGAATGTTGAGAGATCTGGGACGAAACGAAAATTCTTGGAGTAAATTAACCATGAGAGAAGAAGTTCTGGGGGCTAATTAATAGAGCGAAAATAAACAAAATTGCCAGGTTTCGAAGACTGCACACAAGGCTTTAATCTCGACAATATTCTTTTTCACTCCTTTGTTTTAACTGATTCACCTTTTAAAGGTCTTCCTTTCGCCTTGGCCTCCAACCTTACTTCCTCTTTTAATTTTATTTTAAACAACATTTTGCATATCATTTAAATAATATATGTTAACGTGAATTGTTTAAAACTTATTCATTTTTCGAAAGGTTTGGGATACCTGGAAAACCTGGAAATGTCAGGGAATATTATAAACCTTGAAAAAACCTGGAAAAGTCAGGGAATTTTGATTGGAATCTTGGAGAATTATTGTTTTTTAAAGTTACTGTGCTTATTCTTGAAATCTAATTTTTCTTTAATTCAATTTTAAAAGAGTTGCCTTCACAATTTTTCTTCGCAATAATTCAATTATTTTCATAAATAATCAAATGTTTTTTACAGAGATTCAATTATTTTCATAAATAATAAAAAAATTTATAGATTTACAATTTTTTTCATAAATAATATAACTCATCGCAGAATTTCAATTATTTTTGATACAATTTTAATGGAATTTCTCGAAAAATGTAATTATTCTTAAAAATTTTATTAAAATTCATCAAAGAAATTCAATTATTTGTAAAAATTTTTTATAAAATTCTCTTTAACAATTCAATTTATTTTCAAAATAATTTTAATAAAATTCTTCGTAGAAATTTCATTAATTTCTATAATTTATAAAAATTCAATTATTTTCAATATCTACTATTTCAATAAAATTTCACAAAAGAATTCAATTAGGTATTTAAAAAGAAATATTAAAAAATTCGTCTGAAGAATTCAATTATTTTTAAAATTAATAAAATTCTTCGCAAAAATTTAATTATGATCAGAAGTTTGAAGAAATTATCGTCAAAATTTCAATTATCTTTATAAATATTAAAATTTTTCTCCAAAATTCAATTATTTTCAAAAATTTTTTTAAATTCTTGGCAAAATTTCACAAGAATTCAATTATTACAAAAATTTTAATAAATTTCTTCTAAATAATTCAATTATTTTCATAAATCAATTAATTAAATCAATCTCTTCAAAATTTAAATAATTTTTATAAAAAAAACAATTCTTCTCGGAAATTCAATTATTTTTAAAAATAATAAAATTCTTCTCCGAATATAAATTATTTTCAAAAATTTTAATAATAATCCTCGTCATAATTTCAATTATTATTATAAATAATATAATTCTTCTTCAAAATTCAATTATTTTCAAAAATTTTAATAAAATTCTTTTCAAAATTTTACAAGAATTCGATTATTTACGAAAATTTTAATAAGTTTCTTCTAAATAATTTAATTATTTTTATAAATAATAAAATTTTCACAGAATTTCAATTATTTAAAAAATACAAAATTTCATAAAATTTTTGGAAAGAAATCAATTATTTTAAAAGATTTTTTATAAAATTCGTCACAAGAATTCAATTATTTTTATAAATAATAAAATTCTTCACAGAATTCAGTTATTTTTATAAACTTGAATAAAATTCGTTGCAAGAATTCAATTACTTACAAATTTTTTTATAAATTTCTTTGCAATAATTCCATTATTTTCAAAAATATTAAATTTATTTTCACAGAAATTCAATTATTTTTTTTAAATATTAAAGAACTTTTTCAAAAATTATTAAAAATAATATATTTATGGTAGATGTTCAGTTAAAAACACAAAAAAAAAATTCAATTTTGTAAAATTTACAAATCATTGCAAAAATTCAATTATTTTCAAGAGTAATAAATATTCTTCGCAAAAATTAAATATTTTTCAAAAGAAATAAAATTCTTCTTAGGGATTCAATTATTTTCACAAATAATAAAACTCATTGCTGAATTTCAATTATTTTTAATCCAATTTTAATGGAATTTCTCAAAAAATGTAGTTATTCTTAAAAATTTTATTAAAATTCGTTGATAGAATTCAATTATTTGAAAATTTGTTGATAACGATTCTCTATGGGAATTGAATTTTAAGAAACATTCAATTATTTAATAAGTTACTTATTTTTGCATTTAAATAATTGAATTGTCGTAGAATTTTGTAATTATAATTGATTCAAATATGAATTTCAGTTAAAATTGTAGATGATTGAATTTTGATCTTTGAATGATTGAATTTTTGATACTTTTGAACTGAAAGTTGTGTAGATTTAATTTTGTTGAAAAAGTTCAATTGAATTTTTTTAAGATATTTGAAGTTTTTATTTTCTTATATTTGATTGAAGAATTTACGAATAATAATAATCGATGAAATTTCGTAAAATTGAATTGTAAACAAAAGGATTTGAAAATGTTGAAAGAAATGTTTTAAAAATTATTAATAATAATGAATAATAATTAATTTAGAGAAGAATTTTAGTTAAAAATTGTGGAAAACAATAAGTGAATTAAAATGATGAAAGTAATTTTGAATAAGTTACAGTATATTCTTAAAATATAAAATGATTTTATCAGTCGGTCATTTTTTATTTTCATAAAACATGAAAATATTGATCACTCTGAGTCGAAGACTCGGAGTTATCGATATTGTCATGTTTTATAACAATTTTTTATACGATGTTTAATTTCAAAAAGGTTTGAATTAAAAATTTTGTTAAATATAAATGTAGTTTTAAAACCTGGAAAAATTCCATTTTTTAACCTGGAAAACCTGGAAAAGTCGGGAAATTGGAAATGAGCAAAAGCGTGGCAACCCTGGTAATTTATGGACGGTCCCTTAAAAATAGGATATAAATTTAGGACTCTATAAATTAAACGTAAATAAATTTAAGGTAGGATGTCAATTTCTTTTCTCAAAACTTGGGTGGTTATATAGTTTGTCCAAAACCTTGAAAGTTGGAATGAGAGGATAAAGTGTCAAAGATACTTGGCAATATTTGACAAATAAAATGATTAATATACTGTTTTGAAAAAGAAAAAAAATGTTACGAAACAATGACGTCTGATCTCGTTTATTTGGCCCAATGATTGGCCCCGATTGGTTTAGATCGGGAAACAAGTATTGGCAATCGCATGCCGTCCTCGAAATAAGGAATTCATCACTGTGTGATCTCGAAGCCTCGAATCGCAGTCATTCGTCGGATATACACGCCCCAGTTTTTCCTGGCTTAGTGACTCGTTTTTCCGACGACATTCGTCAACGTTCGCAAAGTTATGCACTCCAAGCCAAAAGCAAAAGATCTCAACCGAAAAAACGATTGGCAAATCTTTATACAATCCAAGAAACTGTGGTATTCATGAAGCTATTCAAAAAGCTCGCGAAATTTTTAGCCGCAATAAAAAGTGCGTCATTAAAGAAATAAATTAAATGAACCGTTGTTTGGTTTTTTGTACCAAATAAACAAAACTTTATGTTACAAAAATCTTTGGGTTAACCTTTAGAAGGCCATTATTTATTTTAACGAATCTTTTTATCGAATTCACTCCTTATTTACAAATTTTTTTAAAATAAAAACTATTAAAATTTGTGCAAATTTACCGATCCTCTAAAGGTTAATAATTTTTTATCAAATAGCTAATAATTTATTATTAAGTTAATAATTAATATTAATTACGATTTAGTGTGTAATTGACCCAAAATTAATAAATTTACCGCCCTATATTAAAAAAAGGGGGGTTTGTTTAAGTTTAACTTTAAGCTATCATAATTCGCTTCAAAATACTAATAAATTACCAGATATTGAAAATTTGATGCTGTTATAATAAAAGGGCTCATTTAGAGCTCTTAAAAGTTGAAATTAAATTTTCAAAAAACTTGAAAATTTTTAATTTTAAGGATTTTTTTTCCGTTAAGAACTGTAGACTTTTAGCCCCGGTCGTTCCCTTTATGTGAATTTTGAAACAAATCTGAGTACACATACGCGGAAATGTTTGAAAGAGTGATTTGTCAAACACTTTAGCAGCTGCTGCGTTTGTCGAGAATACAAAGAGTAGGCGTTAAGTGCATTCATTCGCGCGCAAAAGCTTCTGTAATTTGTTCCTTAACACCAATTGTCACACGCTATCGACTATTAAGTCATGAAATTGTTTCTATGAAACCTCAAGAACGAAATGTTCATCGTGGAGGAAGAATTTAATTGTTAATTTAACGAAACAAATTTTAATTACACTTCAAATCAAACGAAATATTATATAATTTAATTAATTTAAATATCAGGTTCGCCACAGGTCGGGGAAGAGGTCAGTTTATAAGAGGACGCTTGTTTTATTTTGTTTGCTCTTATCATACTTTTATAGTTTTTAAACTCACCTAGAAAAAAAATGCAAATTTTGCTTGCAATGTAGTTTCTATATGGTAAAAATTAAAAATAATATAATCTTTTTTTCTGCAAACATTAACGAAAGTACAATGTCGGTTCTGTTTTTTAAGCATGTAGGTGAATTATGCCAGCGGCAGTATTTCATTGTTTGTTAACTATTAAAAGTTTGCACTAGTTGTAGCGCTCGTTTCGTACGTATTTCAACTTAACACTATAAATAATGGCATGCATTCTTTATTGGTTATATGTCAAATGTCAAATCGTTATGACAGCTATGATTGTATACATTAACTACCACGTTACCTTAAGACAATAAATTCCTCTAATTTAATACATTAATTGAACTAATTACTTTCGGAATTTACGACTTGACTATTGCGAATAAATACACCGATAATTGGCAATATACACGACTATATAAAACGAAATGAAAATAATTTTATTCTTTTTCAAATATACCCTTTTTGTAAAGACAAAAAGTCATTCTCGAGAAGTAGAAAGGAATTAAAAATTAGAAATGCCAGGGGGTTTATAGTTAAAAATTGGAAGAAAGAAAAAAAGCGGAATTTTGGGTAGGAATTATTGTGAGCTATAAATCTTTCAAATGTTAAATTGTTCTTGTCTGTCAAAAAAGTGCATTAGGGAGAGACAGAGAGAGAAAGAGAGCCCCCTGCTAATCAGGATTGTCCTCGCTTCGGAATTCCACATAATTAACATCCATTTCGCGAATAATAATTACCGGAATCCATTCGTCTTTAAGGGACGTGAGTCCGCGGTATCGAAAATCGAAGTAACGCGCGAGCCGGGGGATCCCCAGACACAATGGCACTCATCGTAAAAAGCCTCCTCGACGACCGCTTAGGAGGAGCCGACGAAACGCGGTGGATTCGAAATTTTATATTTGGAATTTATTATCGCCCGGGACCGCAAGTGGCTTCTCTCTCGCACTGGCCAGACTCGGGCACCGGCCACGGTGCCGCCGGCCTAATTTATCGTTCCTCAACTTTTTATTAATTTCGTCCATTCGGGAATCGAGCCCATGACTTGACTTTTCCCCTCTCACCTCCCTTGTACCCTTAAACTCCACCCCCTTATTTTATACTTCTTTCCATCCTCCTACTTCTACTTCTTCTTCTTCTTATTCTTCTTCTTCTTCTTCCCGAAGCAAACATTAAGAAATACACGCGCACTCAACGAATGCAGAATGCATACTCAATCCTTTAACAGAAATGGAATGCTGTTATAATTTTTTATGAGCAACGGAAAATATATTATCATCTTCATCTTGCGTGTAAATATTGATATGATATTTGAATTCAAATCGACTATTTATTTTCGAAGAAGAAATTTAAGATTCGATCGCTTTTTGAATTATTTCAAATTGGTTTTGTTCGAGGTATTTTTCATTTTTAAAACGCACTTTTTTTGTACTTAATAAAGGAAGGATTGTATTTTAATATTTAATCGTACAGAAGCAAAAAGTTACTAATTTAAGAACATAAAAATTTTTACTAATTCAAATTTAGAGAATTTATAATTGAATGCATTTTAAAATCGAGTAAAAGAAATGACAAAAAAAAGTCGACAACTAAATGATTTAGTAATAATTTTACTAGCAATTAGTAAAATTTTACTAATTGTTTGTAAAATTTAATAACAGTAGAGAATTGTTTCACTCTCTAAATTTAAATTAGGTAAATATATTGATAATATTAAAAATAAACATACTAATAAATGTTTTTTTATTCGTTTGTTTCAGGAGTGAAGTTTCATCATCGAGACGCGCGATCGGTGAGTCATTTTCAGTATAACAAAGCGACACAAAATATTTTTTTTGTTATATTTATTTCATTTCCTGGTATTGTTTTTTTTGAAATTTTTTTTTTCATTTTTGCTAACTCCAGACGCCATGGACATGGAATTTGTGAGGCAAAACAAATTTTTATACCTTTGCAAAAATCGTCCGATTTTCTTTTACATTCAACGCGGGGTTATATCGGTTTTGTTTATTTATTAGTATAAATTTTTTTACAAAATTAATTTGAAAATTAAGGGAATTAAAAAATTTTAAATTGTACACTTTCTAAACCGTCGGTTTAGTTTTAGTAACTTTCCATTAAAACTGCAGGATTGCACGCAACCTGGAAATCTGGAAATAAACCTGTAAATGAATTTTATTAAAATTCATCAAAGAAATTCAATTGTTTTAAAAAGCCTTCCTATAATTGACTTATTAGAATTTAAGTATTATTGTCAATACATTTTTAATTAAATTTTTTGAAAGAATTAAATTATTTTTAAAAATTGTAATCATATTCTTTTTAACAATTAAATTATTATTTTCAAAATAATTTTAATAAAATTCTTCGTAGAAATTTCATTAATTTCTATAATTTATAAAAATTCAATTATTTTCAATATCTACTATTTCAATAAAATTTCACAAAAGAATTCAATTAGGTATTTAAAAAGAAATATTAAAAAATTTGTCTGAAGAATTCAATTATTTTCAACAGCAATAAAATTTTCCGCAAAAATTTAATTATGGTCAAAACTTTGAAGAAATTATCGTCAAAGTTTCAATTAGCTTTATAAATATTAAAATTTTTCTTTAAAATTTAATTATTTACTAAAATTTTAATGAAATTCTTTTTAACAAATTCAATTTTTTTTTCAAAAATTCTCGTCCATTAAATAATTTTCAATATCTGCTATTTTAATAAAATTTTCCAAAAGAAATTAATTATTTTTAAAATTTTTTGATAAAATTCTAAGCAAACCTTTTAATATTATTATAAATAACAAATATTTCACAGCAATTCAATTATTTACAAATTTTCTTATAAATTTCTTTGCAATCTCCATTATTTTCAAAAATATTAAATTTATTTTCACAGAGATTCAATTATTTTTATAAATATTAAATATTATATTATTATTAATATTAAAATATTATTTTTTTCAAAAATTATTCAAAATAATAAATTTATGGTAGATGTTTAGTTAAAAACACGAAAAAAAATTCAATTTTGTAAAATTTACAAATCATTGCAAAAATTCAATTATTTTCAAGAGTAATAAATATTCTTCTCAAAAATTAAATATTGTTCAAAAGTAATAAAATTCTTCTTACGGATTCAATTATTTTCACAAATAATAAAACTCATTGCTGAATTTCAATTATTTTTAATACAATTTTAAATCGAATTTCTCGAAAAATGTAATTATTCTTAAAAATTTTATTAAAATTCGTTGATAGAATTCAATTATTTGAAAATTTGTTGATAACGATTCTTTATGAGAATTGAATTTTAAGAAACATTCAATTATTCAATAAATTACTTATTTTTATATTTAAATAATTGAATTGTCGTAGAATTTTCTAATTATAATTGATTCAAATATGAATTTCAGTTAAAATTGTAGATAATTGAATTTTGATCTTTGAATGTTTGAATTTTTCATACTTTTAACTGAAAGTTGTGTAGATTCAATTTTTTTGAAAAAGTTCAATTGAATTTTTTTTTAAGTTATTTGAAGTTTTTATTTTCTAATATTTGATTGCGAAGAATTTCCGAATAATCGATGAAATTTCGTATAAAATTGAATTGTAAACAAAAGGATTTGAAAATGTTGAAAAAAATGTTTTAAAAATTATGAATAATAATTAATAATAATTAATTTAAAGAAGAATTTTAGTTAAAAATTTTGGAAAACAATAATTGAATTAAAATGATGAAAGTAATTTTGAATATGTTACAGTATATTCTTATAATATAAAATGATTTTATCAGTCGGTCATTTTTTATTTTCATGTTTTATAACAATTTTTTATAAGATGTTTAATTTCAAAAAGGTTTGAATTAAAAATTTTGTTAAATATAAATGTAGTTTTAAAAACCTAGAAAAGTCAGGGAATTTGAAATGAGCAAAAGTGTGGCAATCCTGAAAGAATTTTTTAAAAATCTATTTAAATAATTGAATTTTTTCGAAAAATGTTAGGAAAATTCTGTTTCAAATAGTAACAATTCGTAAAGAAAGTAGTAAATAGTAGGCTTTAGTAGGTGAGTGCGAGGCCAATTTAAAAAATAAAAGAATAAATTTTCAGTAGTAAAAAAATCGAAATAATTTATGAACAGGAGGAAAATGAATAAACTAGGACAATTCGTATAAAAATGATTTTTAATCGCAAAAGAGAAATTTCCAGCCGTAACTAATTTATAGCTAGATGAATAATTTAGTGAGTTAATATATATATACAAAATATAAGAGGAAAAGAGAGAGGGGGGGTGGGGGTATATTGAGCAACAAAAGCCACAACAATCCTACTGACAACTGACGCGAAACGTTACTTTCATATCAGTAATTTCGACGTCGTAACCCGTGACCTAACCTGATATATTGTCCAGTTCTTTTACACCGGTGATTTATTGAAAATGCGACTGTAAATTGGATTTGATTATGAGAAATTAAACAATGGCTTTAGAAACAATCGTCACTATATGAATTTCTTTCGTTTGCAATAATTCGCGTTCAACATGTAGAATGCGCGCGAGTTCAACTTTATAACCAGTTGTTGATAGCCTTGGAGAAGTTATGCGAAAAAAAGGGAACTTGTTAAAATAGAGAGAGCAAAAAAAATATAAAAGAAGAAGGTGAAAGGGGAAAACAAATAGGTTATAGAATTCATTTGCAAATTTTCTTATACATATTGTTCTATTTTCATTTGGGGCGAAATGAATCAATTTCTAGACTCTTCTTTATAACAAATTTTTTCAGTTTAGGCAGTATTTTAGTAGTTTAGGCTACTAAAATGGGTTAGGCAGTATTTTAGTAGTTCGGCTACTGAAATAGGTTAGGCAGTATTCTTTATAGTAAAAGATAAGAAGAAGTTGATGAAAGAGGGGTAAATTTTTGTGTATATAGAAAACTTGTGTTTATGAATACAAGTCGTATTCGGAACATGGTTTTCTTGAACTTGGCGATAGTGTATATCGGGTATTTTTATAATCTGTAGAGTTCATAACTCGTTAGTAGTTACAGTGACGTACTGCATTAGAGCACGGCATCGTGTTAACACGAAGGAAGCGTTCCTGGATTGCTTTAGTTGAAAAAAAGATTGTAATATACGTCAACTGAAAAAAATAAAAAATGCATCGCTCATATTTCCAAACGTGCAGAGAGATAACCACGCGGGTACTCTCGTTACATACCAGAATTACAGTATGTTTAATAGTACACCTACAACTGCACCTGTGAGACGTGTGCTCTTTCTCTCACTTATTCTCGCTTTATTATATGCTTTCCCTCCTTCTCGTATCTCTAAACTTTTATTTTACTCTCTCTCTCTTACTCTTTTACTTTCTTACTCTAATATTCTCTTACTCTTTTACTCTCTTACTCTAATATTCTCTTACTCTCTTACTCTTTGACTCTCTTACTATTTTATTTTTTTACTCTTTACTCTCTTTGCCCCTTTTCCATTGCTCTTTTTCTTCTTCTCTTTGCACACTGCAATAGCAGACGTCTGCATCGAAAGAGAAAAGGAGCAACGGAAGGAGACTAAGTATATGTACTACGGACAGCAGACAGACAGACGTTAGCCGCATCAACGGAGGAAGAGACGTTATTCTCAACTAATGAACCGTCAAATAATGTCCGCATGTATGCAAGAGAACAATCCTTTAATTACCTTTTTTCAATGAAAAATCCCCTGCGGTGAATATTTATTCTTCAAAATAGAAGTTGTTTCAATTTTTAATCAATTTTTCACCATAAAACTTTTAGTATTCCCAAATTCAGAGAGTTAGTTATGATAATAATTTATTTGTTTTTTTATAGCAACAGTTTTGAAAAGAGAAATTTACGATCAGGAAAATTACAGTTAATTCTAAAGCAAATTTACCCAATTTACCGTCTTACTAAAAGCGACCAATAAAATTTCCATCAACTTCCTGAAAGTTGACTTAAAGATTAAAGCAAGTAAATGAAATTATCTTTTGGCTGCACAACATAATCTTTTATCACACCTTCTGGTAAATTTAATCAAGAGATAAAACCATATTCTTAAAATAAGCCCGTAAATTATTTGCCTCAAATTTAATCCTCCGATTAATTTCTTTTTGGTAAAGACTTTTGTTCCTTGAAAATTACATAATAGCGTTTATAATATTTTGAACTAAATTAGTTAAATTCGCTAAAAGTGAAAATTGGTTACATTCAGCTAATGCATTAATAATTACATTTCACGATTTTTTTCTGTGAAAACTATAATTATTAGCTGCCACAAATAAATTCTATTCAAGAAGAATAGAATTTAAAGTCTATTAATTTTTCCGTTTTCGCATTTCCGCATTTGAATTTTGAAATTCGTAAATTCATAACTCGAATCGGTGCACACAGTATTTTATTCATATAGCTATAAGAAAATTGCTCTGCAAGTAAATAAATCGAGAATATGATGTTTAAGAACTTGAAGAAAAAAAAATTGTTGGGGGGAAGAGAAACAGCTACGATGGGCCCCTGGAGGCCTCTTATTCGAATTCCTAGCGTGGAGGCGTTAGGTGAAAAAGAAGAAGAAAACGAGAGAAAAAAAATAGAAACACAGATGTTTTAAATAATAGGAGAGAGAAAAAGAGAGAAATAAACTCTGTACTTTGAGCCTCGCGGTGTAGCCTCCTGTATGCATCAGTTATTTATTGTGGCTCCCGTTTATGCTTTATTTGTTATTTGCGTTCACTCTTCCAGCCTTCTTCCCTTTCCTCTACACTTTTAATTCACTATCATTTCTTATCTCTTCGCGTTAATCCATATTGTACCTCACTACCAACAAAAATAAAAATATAAAAACAAGAAATTATGGAAAAATTGATCAAAAAAAAAATAAATAAATAAATAAAAATCTAGAGAACAATAATAAATTCTCGTATTCATAAACGACGGGAGATTATTCCTTATCACATTGTTCTTTCGTGGAGAAAAATTTAAATCGTGATCTAGAATAAATTTGTTTGCCAACTCTAAATTTGTATGCAAATCATTTGTGGAAAAGGAATTAAGTTTTTAAAATCGAATTTGTTTTGTGAACGATTCCTTTTTTTGAAATTGCTATCGCTAACTGACTATAAATTTTATTTGGTGCAAGTAAAAATTCTATTTGTGTCGAATGAAATTTTGATTAAAAAACAATTAAATAGTTTAGTAAGCTATCAGACAAGTACTTAACAAAAATATTTGGTGTAAATAAAATTCTTCTCTGGGTGTAGTAACAAAAATTTTCAACTACTGAACAAAATAGCTAATGAAGAAAAAACAGTTAATGAAAAAAACAGTTAATGACAAAAAAAATTAATGAAAATATTTAACAGAGATTAAAATTAGTAAACGACTGTTAACTAATTTATATTTTCTAGAGTTCCTTATTCTAGTTTCTTATTCAGTTTGAATGAGGAGAATATACATTATATTGAGTTAAAAATATGAAAGATTAATTTTATAATGAATGTATAGATGGGGGACGAGAAAAGCGTGTCTAATTCTTATTTCAATGTCTTGTGATTTTTATATTGAACTGAAAGCGTTTAAAAGTAGACATTGATGACGAGAAAGGAAATTGACCAATTGTTATAATTACCATCGAATCATGCCTATCTTGGTACTTAATATAATATCCGTATGGCATTCAGAACTCGTGTCTTTCCGAGAATCATTAATGTGCGCTATTCGACCCGTGTATAACAAAGGGATCATTTGCTGCCGTTTAAATATAAAATTACTTTTTTCGTCTATATGTACGTTTTCTTATTTAACAATATGGTCTTTTATCAATTTAACCATTCTTTTCACTCTCTTCATTTTATTCGGTCGGGATTTTTACTTTGTATCAATTTTTCTTCATTTAAGCTTTTTACTTTTTGGTTTTATTGATACTTGAACGAGTTTTTAGTTAAACGAGTTTTTAATTAGACGAATTTTTATTTAGACGAACTTTTAATTAGACGAATTTTTATTTAGACAAACAGGGATGCCATCTTTTTGAAATTAAACATCTTATAAAAAATTGTTATAAAACATGAAAGTATCGATGACTCCGAGTCTTCGACTCGGAGTCATCGATGTCTTCATGTTTTATAAAAATTAAAAATAACCGACTGATAAAATCATTTTATATTATAAGAATATACTGTAACTTATTCAAAATTACTTTCATCATTTTAATTCAATTATTGTTTTCCAAAATTTTCAACTAAAATTCTTCTTTAAATTAATTTTTATTAAATATTATGAATAATTTTTAAAACATTCCTTTGAACATTTTCATATCCTTTTGTTTACAATTCAATTTTACGAAATTTCATCGATTATTCAGAAATTCTTCAATCAAATATTAGAAGATAAAAACTTCAAATAACTTAAAAAAAATTCAATTGAACTTTTTCGAAAAAATTGAATCTACACAACTTTCAGTTCAAAAGTATGAAAAATTTAAACATTCAAAGATCAAAATTCAATTATCTACAATTTTAACTGAAATTCATATTTGAATCAATTATAATTAGAAAATTCTACGACAATTCAATTATTTAAATGCAAAAATAAGTAATTTATTGAATAATTGAATGTTTCTTAAAATTCAATTCCCATAAAGAATCGTTATCAACAAATTTTCAAATAATTGAATTCTATCAACGAATTTTAATAAAATTTTTAAAAATAATTACATTTTTCGAGAAATTGGATTAAAATTGTATTAAAAATAATTGAAATTCAGCAATGAGTTTGATTATTTGTGAAAATAATTGAATCCGTAAGAAGAATTTTATTACTTTTGAACAATATTTAATTTTTGCGAAGAATATTATTACTCTTGAAAATAATTGAATTTTTGCAATAGTCTGTAACTTTTACAAAATTGAATTTTTTTTCGTGTTTTTAACTAAACATCTACCATAAATTGATTATTTTTAATAATTTTTGAAAAAGTTCTTTAATATTTATAAAAATAATTGAATCTCTGTGAAAATAAATTTAATATTTTTGAAAATAATAGAATTATGGCAAAGAAATTTATAAAAAATTTGTAAATAATTGAATTGCTGTGAAATATTTGTTATTTATAAAAATAATAAAAGGTTTGCTTAGAATTTTATTAAAAAATTTTTATAATAATTTATTTTTTTGGGAAAATTTTATTAAAATAGTAGATTTTGAAAATCATTGAATGGACGAGAATTTTTGAAAAAAAAAATTGAATTTGTTAGAAAGAATTTCATTAAAATTTTTAAAAATAATTGAATTACGAAGAAGAATTTCATTATTTATAAAGATAATTGAAATTCTGACGAGAATTTTTTTTTTATATTTGTGCACGGAGAGAAATTTATAGTAGTGGGTAACATAATTGTGGTTAGGGTGACCATCTTTAATGCTACGTATACAGACAGCTATCTAGATAGTCACCGTTACCATCAATATCATCAGGAGTAACATCTTGGTAGTACGGGGTAGCATAACTATATTTTTTTTAGCATCTGTGATGGTTGGCAGTAGCATAATGATAGTATCGTGTAACATCATCTTTTTAACATCAAAATCTGACTATCCATTTCTCTCAGTGTGAACATAATTAAATTTTTGCGAAGAATTTTATTACTTTTAAAAATAATTGAATTCTTTAGACGAATTTTTTAATAATATTTCTTTTTAAATACCTAATTGAATTCTTTTGTGAAATTTTATTGAAGTAGTAGATATTGAAAATAATTGAATTTTTATAAATTATATAAATTAATGAAATTTCTACAAAGAATTTTATTAAAATTATTTTTAAAATAAATTGAATTGTTAAAAAAAGAATTTCATTAAAATTTTTTAAAAAAAATTTAATTCTTTCAAGAAATTTAATTAAAAATGTATTGACAATAATACTTAAAATCTAAAAAATAAATTATAGGAAGGCTTTTTAAAATAATTGGATTTCTTTGATGAATTTTAATAAAATTTTTACGAATAATTATATTTTTCGAGAAATTCCATTGAAATTGTATTAAAAATAATTGAAATTCTGCGATGAGTTATATCATTTATGAAAATAATTGTAAATCTATAAAGTTTTTTATTATTTATAAAAATTAGACGAATTTTTATTCAGAATACATAATTTTTATTTAGACGAATTTCTATGTAAAAAAATCTTTATTTAGACGAAGTTTTACTTAAACGAACTTTTAATTAGACGAATTTTTATTTAGAGGAATTTTTATTTATTTGAATTTTTATTTGAACAAATTTTCAATTTGACGAATTTTTATTTAGAGGAATTTTGAATTTGACGAATTTTTATTTGAACGAAATTTGAATTCGATGAATTTCTATTGAGAGGAATTTTTAATTTGACAAATTTTTATTTAGTCGAATTTTTATTTGAACGAATTTTTATTTAGAGGAATTTTGAATTTGACAAATTTTTATTTGAACGAATTTTGATTCGACGAATTTCTATTTGGAGGAATTTTTAATTTGTCGAATTTTTATTTATTCGAATTTTTATTTGAACAAATTTTTAATTCGATGAATTTTTATTTAGAGGAATTTTTAATTTGATGAATTTTTATTTGAACGAATTTTGAATTCGATGAATTTCTATTTAGACGAATTTTTATTTAGTCGAATTTTTATTTGAACGAATTTTGATTTAGTAGAATTTTTATTTGAACGAATTTCCCGTGCGTTGATAAAAAGAGATAAGATTTACAAATTTTAAAGAAAAGTTGAAACAAAAGATTAAAAGGAGGGTTTATTTTGCTGAAAAGGAAAAATTGGAGGGTAATAATTTGTAATAGGATAAATAATAGGAAGACCGACAAAAGTCGTTATCAAGAGCAATTCATGATTATGAAATAGTGAATATACTTTGGCGGACAAGTAGGTTTTCAATTAGGATGAAAGTGGAGAAGGGGTGCTCGCGAGATGAGAGAGAGAGAGATGAGAGAGCACTGTGGGGGGATTGATATATATTGAAGATGGAGATGATGTGGTGAGAGAAGGAAAGCGAAAAATTAAGGGAGTTTAGAGAAGAGACCGAGAAAGAGAATAATACACGTTAAAGCCAGCAACAGCAACTACTCTAATTGGCCACTTTGTCCATTTATTCGATTTATTTAAATTATGGGACAATTGACAGTAGGCATTCTATTTTTTAAATCTCCCCGGCCACCGGGCTGATTGGTCGAGATTGGCGTGAGACACTGGCCCCACAGATTCCCCAGTTGTGGGCTTAATCAACTTTGATTGCTGGCTCCTCTCTTTCTCTCCCTACTCTCTCTCTCACTCACTCTTTCTCTCTCATTCTCTCTCTCTCTCTTTTTCACTCATTCTCTCTCCTTGTTTCTTTGCTCGCGACGGACGCGCGCTTCGTACTTTTTATTGTATTCTGCTTTACATCACTCCCTTATTCTTCTCTCTCTCTGTTCCTCTCTTTTCTCTCTTTCTGTTTTTCTCTCTGTTCCTCTCTTTCTATTTTTCTCTTTTCTCTGTCCCTCTCTTTCTGTTTTTCTCTTTTTTCTCTCTCTCTCTCTCTCTCTCTCTCTCTCTCTCTCTCTGTTCTGAAAAAAAGAGAGACGAATAGTCGGCGTATCAGAAGAGAGACAGAGAGATAAAAAAAAAGAATTTTTTTTTTATCTCTCTGTCTCTCTTCTGATACGCCGACTATTCGTCCTTGTCTTTTATTGGATACACAGCAGATCGAAATATTGTGGGAATGTCTCCAAGACGCGAGGAACTCGTGAGATTGTCCTCTCTCTGCTAAATGAGAGAAACGTGGCATCCCCCCTCCTTTTCGCCCTCACCCCCACCACCCCAATTACGAGACTTAAGCCTCCCCCCACTCACTTTGTCAGTTGATTTCTCCGCCCCCACGATAACCCCCCCCCCTCCTATTTTATTTATTTATATGAGAATCGTCGTGATCACGATCGACTTCTCTTTCATCTTTTCATTCTCCTTTTGATTTTATTTCTCGACAAGGGGGAATTATATCAACGATAATACCAGAGATTCCTCATTTCGATTTTATTTCATTCCCTCAAATAGTTTTCAAAATGAAAAAAAGAAAAAAGAGAGATGGAGTGAATATTTATTGCATTAACTATTTATATACGATTCGCAGAGTTAATAATTTTAATGAAAAGAAAGAAAAAAGGAAGAAAAGATAATTGGCGAAGGGAAAATATTTGCGAATTGGTTTATTATATGCGGTAGATTTGAGAAAAAGGAGAGGAATGGGTTTTTAAAATGGACCGGAACCTTGAATTAGGACCGGTTATGTTGATTAATGATTTGGTGAGTATTTCTTTCAATCTGCATTGGACATTTCTTTTTAGGTGGTTTCGCTTGTATTCGAGTTACTTTTGTTTTTAACTTGTACTATTATAATGAGGATGGAGTGTATTTTTTGAATATTTATGTTTATCTCGGACTGCGGGGGTATTGTTATTTGTAAAAAGAAGAAAAAGAGATGAAGGTTTGTTATTTGGCGAAAGAAGCAAAGAGATTGAGGTTTTAATTAATTGGGTTAATTGGGAAAATAAAGGAAAAAAAGAAGTTCAATTATAGGCTTCGGATATTATGACTTTTTTCACTATTTTAAAAAAATTGACAAAATATAGACAAATCTTTCGAAAAATTATTTTTGACTGATTTTTCTAATTAAATTTTCGAAATATATAATTGAAAAAATTCTCAATAATTGAAATTTTGTCAAATTCAACTGAAAATAATTAAAAAATTCATAAAATTCTTAACAAGAATTCAATTATTTTCATAAATAATAACATTCTTTGTAAGAATTCAATTATTTTGTATAAATAGTAAAATTTTTTGCAAATATTTCATTATTTTTAAATAAAATTTCATGAACGAATAGAATTATTTTCTAAAATTTTGAATAAATCCATCGAAACAATTAACTTATTTTTTTAAACATAGTAAAATATTTGCAAAAATTCAATTATTTTCAAGAAAATTTCACGAAAGAAAGATTTTTAATAATATGTTTCAAACAAGTTCAATTACTTTCTAAAAATTTAATAAATCCTTCGAATAATTCAATTAGAATTATAAATCGTAAAATTCTTTTAAAAAATTCAATTATATATTCAAAACAAGTTCACGAAAGAATTCAATTTAAAAAAAAAATTTAATAATATATTTCTCGGAAAAATTCAATTATTTCATAAAATTTTGATAAATTCTTCGAAAAAATTCAATTATATTTATAAATAGTAAAATTCTTGCCAAAAATTCAATTATTTACAAAAAAAATTCCACGGAAGAATTCAATTTTTTTCTTAATTCGTTAAAAAATTTTTCATAAGAATTCAATTATTTTCAAAAATATTATTAAAATTAAATAATTAAACTAATCTCAATTTTTAATAAACACCATTATTTTAAAAACTTGAAAGAAATTTCTTTCTTGTTCATTAAATTCAATTATTTTCAACATTTTTAAGTAAAGAAACTCAATTATTTAAAAAAAAAATGTTAAGAAATTGTTCAAAAATTTTAACAAAATTCTTTGCGAGAATTCAATTATTTTTCTAAATAATAAAATTCTTTGAGGAAATTCTATTATTCTCAAATTTTTTTGATAACATTTTTTGCAACAATTCGATGATTTTTAATATACTATACTTTTAAAATTTGAAAGTATGTTTAAAAAGAAAAATTATTAAAAGAAAGTTAAGAAATCTATAAATTTTCAAAAATTATTTAAAAATATATTTAAAAACTTAATTTTGAGAATTTCTTTATTACAATTTTTTAAAAATCAGTTACTTTCAACATTTTTGGTTAAATATTTTCAGTAATTTAACTTAATAACTTTTATAAAAACGAACCATAAATAATAATTATTTAAATATTTATTTAACAAAATTATTCAAGTTTTGAAAAATCTATAATTAGAGCACTATTAATTAATTAATAATTAAATAGATTGAAATAATTAATAAAAATAAAATAATTAATTGTTTATAATTAAAGTTTTTTTGCAGATATCAAATTGAGACAAAAAACTTACGTTTTTTGTCTCAATTTGTTATCTGCAGAAAAACTGCATTATTAGCGAAATTTTCCATTTTTTTTAGTTACGACTTTCGCGACAAGAGAAAAATTTATTTTTTTTTTAGTGAAATTGATTGAAATTGTGATTCACCCCCTCCTCCCCCTGCGCCCTTCTGAATGTACCGACGAACACTCATCCTATTTCCTTGATAATTCCCATAATGCTGTGGGCGGATATTCCAATAAAGGGGGAAGAGCCCCTGGACCGAAACGTTGAAAGCTGGGACAACTTGATTCGATAGATTACAGTTTATGGCAACGTTAGTCGCGAGTATGAAAAAATTAATTCAATTCCTATTTCGAATTTTTTTTAATTTCTTTCTTTTCGAAAAGAAAAAGTAGACTGCACCGTATTTCTTGTATTTTTCTTTCCTGATTTGTTACTATCAGGAAAATTTTAATTTTCGACAAAAGAATTCTTGAATTATTCTTGATTGTTGAATAATAATCGTGAAATCGAAAAAACCGTGTATTTAAATGTCATTTGGATTCTCTTTCCTTTTTTTCGGTTCTTTTTTTTCGATAACTTTATTTTAGCGAAAAAAGAAGGAAATGTTCAACTCACCGGAAACCTTCGGGTCAGCTGCATCCACTTTCATTGCTGCCAAGTTTGCTATTGTCGACGGTACCTAAAATAAAAAAATTTAATTTAGTTAAAAGAGCAAAAAAAATTTAATTTAGTTAAAAGAGCAAAAAAAATTTAATTTAGTTAAAAGAGTAAAAAAAAAATTAAGTAATTAGCATTAAAAAAATTAAACATTAATTTAAACATAAAGATTAACATTAACTTTTAAAGATAAAAATTTATTTTTAAGTTGTAAAAGTTTATTTTTAAGTTGAAAAAGTTTATTTGCAAGTATAGGTACAGGAAAAGTTTTAAAATAGAGAATTTTCAAGAGATATGAAAAAAAAATTGCTAAGCTTGGAGATTGAATGATTAGAATTGTGATAATATATAGGACAGTGGCGATTGGCATGTCGCATATTAAGTGACCTCGAGTCATTTAATAGAGATCTAATTGAAAAATGTGCGAGAGTCATTTATCGATTCCATAAATAGCGATTTATCTGTTAATCTTCTAACACCGAGAAATTGCTATATACAACTTTACGTATGTATATATTTATATAAATATAAGAATCGAAAAATTTACAACATACAATATACATTCCGTTACCGATCGTTATTTATATACGGCCAACAATGGAGGTTTAACGAAAAATATTGCGTTGTAATTTACTGAAAAATAGTTTTATGTTTCTTCTTTTCCTCATGTTTCATCAATAAATCACATCATTTATAACATTTATACTTTGCATATTTTATGCAAATTATAATACTTAAAATGTTAGTAAATTTTTGTATATAATTCTTGTGGAAAACAATTTTATTTGATCGGTTATTAATAATGTTCATCAAATGTATAAGATGTTTATTATCTTATGTTTATTATTATTTTTTTATTATTATTCTCATTATTATTATTCCTCTTTTCTTCTTTTTTATCACCCTTAAATTATTAAAATCTACTAAAATACCTAGTCATACACTTTCTCCCCCTGTCCCCTTATTTTTATGAAAAACTTAGAAAAATTGTCATTTTTTGTAAGGTAGAAAAATTTTGAGTTTATTTATTTATTTAATTTCAGTTATCTTTGAAAAAGAAATTTTTACATCTCGCAAACTTTGGAAAAATTTTAGTCTTTTGAAACTTATAAACTTATTTTATAAATAAAATTTTGAAACTTAAGATCTTTTTATATTATTTCTCAGGCAATTTTTCCATAAAAGGTAACAAACAGAAAATAAATTTTACTTCTGAGAAAAATCCAAATTGTTTGGAATTTTTGACAAATAATTGTATTATTTTCAGAATAAATTTTACTAAATTTACTGCGTATATTTTACTAATTATTTTCTTTACTAATTTAAAAAATTTACTACGGATATTACAAAATTTACTCTTGAAATAACGATTTTTAAATGGAAAATTATTAAAATTTTCCTCGAACATTACAATTATTAAAAATTCTTATTTTTAGAGTAAATATTATTATTTTTGAAGTAAATTTTTCTAATTTAAAAAAAGTAATTGTTTTTTAAAAATAGTAAAACTTATTCTGAAAATAACAATTTTTAATATTAAATTTTAGTATTTTTAAAGGAACGTTTTCCAAGTGGTAAATTAACTTTACTAATTTTTTTCTGAAATTTACTTCGTATGTAGTAAAATTTATAGAATTTTGAAACAAAAGTAGCGAAAAATTTTGATTAAATATATAAAGAAAGTTAGACTACAGAAAAAGATAAGAAATTATTTTTAGGATTTATTAAAAAGATGAAAAATAATAATAATGATAATAAAAAATAAAATAATAAAAAAAAATAAAAAATAATAGTAATAAAAATATATAATAAATTTTATTCGGTTCAAATAAAATTTTACTTCGTTGAAGTAAATATTATTTGTTTCAAATTAAATTTTCTTGATTCAAAACAATTTTATTTGATTCAAATAAACTTTCTTTGCTCCAAATTAAATTTTACTTGGTTTAAATTAATTTTATTTGGTGCAAATTAAATTTTATTTGGTGCAAAGTAATTTTTATTAGGTTCAAAGACAATTTTACTTGGTTGAAATAATAAATATTATTTGTTTCAAATTAAATTTTCTTGATTCAAATAAATTTTACTTGATCTAAAAAAAACTTTCTTCACTCCAAATTAAATTTTACTTGATTCAAATATATTTTATTTGGTGCAAATAAATTTTTATATGGTTCAAAAAAAATTTTTCTTGGTTGAAATAAATATTATTTGTTTTAAATTAAATATTTTTGATTCAAATAAATATAATTTGATCTAAAAAAACTTTCTTTTCTCCAAACTAAATTTGCTTGGTTCGAATATATTTTATTTGGTGCAAATTAATTTGTATTTGGTTCAAATAAAATTTTACTTGGTGGAAATAAATATTATTTGTTTCAAATTAAATTTTCTGGATTCAAGTAAATTTTATTTGATCTAAAAAAACTTTTTTTTCTCCAAATTAAATTTTACTTGATTCAAATATATTTTATTTGGTGCAAATTAATTTTTATTTGGTTCAAATAAAATTTTTCTTGGTTGAAATAAATATTATTTGTTTCAAATTAAATTCTCTTGATTCAAATATATTTTATTTGATCCAAATAAACTTTTTCTGCTTCAAATTAAATTTTACTTGGTTTAAATATATTTTATTTGGTGCAAATCAATTTTTATTTGGTTCAAATAAAATTTTATTTAGATAAAATAAAAATTTTACTTAAAAGAAATAAATAATTTATTGAGCTCTGAGACAAACAGTTTTTATGAAAGTCGGTTAAATGGCATTTTACTTAAAATACTCTAATTATTGGTTGACATAAATTTTATTTGATTCAAAATAAAAATTATTTGATTTATTCATTGATTTAAATAAAAATTATTTGATTTAAATAAAAATTATTTGATTCAAGTAAATATTTATAGATTTAAATAAAAATTATTTGATTGAAGTAAATATTTATTGATTAAAATAAAAATTATTTGATTCAAGTAAATATCTATTTGATAATAGAAAGTAATCGTTTTTTTTTTAATCAAAAACATTTTCTTCAGTGTAATAGAACGTGAGTGAAAAAAAAATCGTTGATAATTAAAAAATAAATCACGAAATTAAATTAAATTCCAGAAAAAAATAAGAAATAAACTTTCAAAAATGTTTCAAATGAATATTGAAGTAGATTTAAAGTTCAGTATCGAATTTCCATAAATTATTCTAATTATTAATTTAGTTGACAATTTAAATAAGTTAAAAAGGGTACTAGTCGGGGTTTTTTTTCTTTCTTTTTTTTGCGAAAAAAGAAATGCTCATGCTTCGGTGCAGTGACCTTCCTTATGGCAAGTACAATGGCTGCATCGAATATTTAAATGACTTCCGTTAAGTCGATCGTCGGGATTAATGAATGAAAAGTGGAAATAATTAAAATTTCTATTTTAAGAGGCTAATTGACATTGTACTCTGAGCGGTTTGTCTATTAAGATGATGAATTCTTTTTTATTTTGTTTTTTTACTTGAATTGAAGGGCAAAATAAAAAAGAAGAAGGGGGCGGAGGACAGTGGGTGGCAAAGAGAAGTCGGAGAATCGTAAAACGAATAAAATAATTAAATTGAAGAAAAGTATCTGTAAAATTAAAGTCGTGAGACGTCTGGGTGGTACTCGACATCAGGGCGAAGGGGTACATAAGAAAAAAAAAGAAGGAGAGGGAGAGGAGAGACTAAGGGGGCCTCGAAGCCCCATCGTGGTTCAAATTATTCGAATCCTGTACGATTTCCGAAGCCTTAGATAAGATCCGATTCAAGACGACGAAACTGAATTCATAAAGTCGTTGCCACATCGATGCTAATCATTCCTTTTCTTGTTTCTCTTAATCAATTTCTCAAAATAAAAAAAGGAAGGGAAAAGAAAATAAAAAAGCAGATTCACTCTTAATTGCTCGGTAAAAATGTTTCATGGTAATTAAATTAATTATCGTTTTTTATTTAATTAATGCAAATACATTTTTCTTTTCTGGTTATTGAAAATTTTGTTTGGACAATTGTTCGGAAAATTGCTTGTAAAAATTGTTTCGAACATTGTTTTTAGAATTGTTTTGGACGATTGTTCGGAAAATTGCTTTGAAAGTTGTTTCAATTTTCAAAGCAATTTTCTGAACAATCGTCCAAAACAATTTGAAAATTATTTTGAAAATTGTTTTTAAAATTGTTTTGAAATTTGAAAATTGTTTTGAACAAAGTTTTTAGAATTGTTTTGAAAATTATTTCGAGAATTGTTTTGATAATTGTTTTGAAAATTATTTTGAGAATTATTTTGAGAATTGTTTTCAGAATTGTTTTCAGAATTGTTTTGAAAATTATTTTGAGAATTATTTTGAGAATTGTTTTAAAAATTGTTTTGAGAATTATTTTGAGAATTATTTTGAAGTATATAAGGCAAAATTAATAAATCGTGGCGAAATAGAAAAGAAAGAAGTCAATTTCGTTGATTGGTGGACTCATTTGGCATTTAAGTTTTTTCTATACCTTTTTTTTACAAATGGCTGTTAACAAAGATTTCCTGGAATTATAGCCGAGAGAAGGAGGTTTCGTATATATGTGCCACTAACTTGCGGTATTATATACGTTCTTCGGCTATTTTTGTCCTCGTCTAACCCAATTCAGTAAAAAGAACTGAAGACGAGAGATCAGACCAAGTTCGGAAGCTTTGCGAATGTAAAAAGTGACGTCTCTGTTTCCTTCTGTATTGGGAATAAGACTGATGTGTCACTTTTTGTCATTTTCAATCAGAAACTTTTAAAACTCACGAAACAATTCCCAAGTTGCCACTCAAAATCATTGGTGGTTTGACTTTTAATTATCTCACCAGAGTCAATTACTTTTCAGAAAAGAGGGGTAATTTCGGTTAAAATTGGGAAAAAAGGGTTCGAACTTTTTTTTGTTCACTACGCGAGAGGCATTCGAGTAGTGGAATTGAGATGTAAAGTGCCATTTGGGTTTTTAGATTTTATCGGAATTGGGAAATATTGTGTATCAATGACGAATGATTTGTTACAAACAGTTTTTTCTGTGCGTAATTTTTTTGAATTTGGTTCAAAGGAACTTTAATTGGTTCAAATAATTTTCATTTGGTTCAAATAAGTTTTATTTGATTCAAAGAAAAAATTTGTTTGTGTCGAATAAATTTTATTTCGTTCAATTAAATGTTATTTGGTTCAAATACATTTTTTTGGTACCATGAATATTATTGGTGTCGAATAAATTTTATTTGGTTCAAATACACTTTTATCAGTTCAAATTATTTTATTTTATTCAAATAAATTTTATTTGGTTCTATTACATTTTTTTTTTGGTTCAAAAAATGTTATTTGTGTCAAATTTTATTATGTTTAAATACACTTTATTTGGTTTAAATACCATTTTTCAGTTAAAAAAAATTTTATTTGGTTGAAATACATTTTTTTTGGTTCCAAAAATTGTATTTGTGTCAAATTTTATTTGGTTTAAAAACACTTTTTTTAGTTAAAAAAATTTAATTTGGTTCAAAAACACTTTTTTTAGTTAAAAAAGTTTTATTTGGTTCAAATATCATTTTTTGGTTCCAAAAACTTTATTTGTGTCAAATTTTATTTGGCTCAAAAACACTTTTTTTGTTAAAAAAAACTTTATTTGGTTCAAAAACACTTTATTTGGTTCAAATACAATTTTTTTGGTTCCAAAAATTTTATTTGTGTAAAATTTTATTTGATTCAATTCAAATACACTTTTTTTAATTAAAAAAATTCTATTTGATTCAAATACATTTTATTTGGTTCAAAAAATTTTATTTGTATCTATCTAAACCAAATTAAATTTAATTTGATACAAATAAAATTTATTTAAACCAAGAAGATTTAATTTGAACCAAATAATATTTTTTGAATGAAGTAAAATTAACTTTGCACCAAATAAAATTTATTTGAACCAAGGAGATTTAATTTTGAATCAAATAAAATATAATTTGCACCAAGAAGATTCAATTTGAACCAAATTACGTTAAATTAAGGCAATTAAAATCTATTTGACAAAGACAAAAAATATTTATTTGAACTATGTAAAAATTAAATTAAATCAAATAATATTTATTTGGATCAATTAAATTTTTTTGGTTCAAAAACACTTTTTTTAGTTAAAAAAAATTTTATTTGGTTCAAATTCACTTTATTTGGTTCAAATACAATTTTTTTTTGTTGCAAAAATTTTATTCGATTCAAATACACTTTTTTAGTTAAAAAAATTTTATTTAGTGGTATCAGGTAAATTTTTTTCCTCCTCTAGTCATTTGTTTACGTCAAATAAAGTTTTTTCTTTAAATTAAGTTTCTTAGTTTAAATCTAAGTTTGTAAGTAAATAAATAAGAAAATAATTGAAAATGATTTAGAAAATAAACAAGAAGATATTTAAGGGAATAAATAAATTATTAATATAAATTTAAATTTTGTATAAACGAAATAAATTTTTTTCGGAAAATAATTCCGAAGCATTTTAAAGAAGGAAGATACTGCAATTGTCTGGATGTAAAGGCAAAGTAAATGTACATAAGACCTCAGAGTATATATAGGAAATAAGATCACAAGTGACATATAGGCGGATACTTAATTTGAATCTCGCCTCATCATGAACGGATCTGACGTGGATGTTAACAATCGATAAACCCGTCCGAGCATTTAATATCATAGATCGAGAGCAATAGCGAGAGCATATTATGAACGAGCATGTACCTCACAAACACAGTGTAAGTGGTGATTTTTTTTTCTTTTTCTTTTTCTTCTTTTTTCTTTTTTCTTGCAAAGAATATCGAGGGTCGGAGGGAGAGAGAGAGAGAGTGAACAAAAGTTGAAAGTTAAAATAAGAGGGAAAGAGAGAGAAATGCCTGAAAGTTAAGTGAAGAGAAGAGGGAAGGCGAGGGGAGAGGAGAGGAGACACTAGAGGTATATGAGAAAACAATAGAGCTGATTTGCAAACAATAGAATAACGTTAAGAGTCAAGTATTATACGCCGTTGTTACTTCTTGTGCCATAACGCCGGAGAGCATATGCCCATTAATATTCAAAGGCGAAAATAATGTAAACGACACGACAAAAATCGGGGGAATAATTTCAATTCTCCCGGTATGGGATTCAAGCCGGAATTCGTATAATACACGAGCGGGTTATTCCTATCGTTCGCGGGACCCACTCGATTTCTTTCTTGTTCTTCTTGTTTACTCTTTTTCCATCGAGATAAAACGCGAGAGAGCTTCTTTTGATTTCTCGATAACGAACCCGCCCGCAAAGAGATATCGAATCAGATCTGGACCAATGTTCGCACGACTTTTTTTCCTGATGCGAGGGAAAAAATAAAAATCTCCACTGTTTTTTTTTTTCGAATTTTAGTTGAAATTTTAATTTACAGGGGAAAAAAAAAGTCTCAGGCTCATGTTTTTTTTTCCAAATTTTAGTTGAAATTTTAATTTATAGTCGACATCTTGTTTCATAATTTTTAATTATTTTTCCATATAATTGAGAATATAATAACTTGTAATTACAAGTTCGGACTGTAATTATACATTATAAGAACTATAATTATAATTTCAAATTATAACAGGTTTGCAAAAAAAAAATAAATAAATAAAATCGATTTTATTTTCCCCTGAATTTTTACTAATTTTCCAAAAAGAATTTTGATTTTTTCCCTGACACCCCAACTGCTCGATTATATTAAAATTTTTTTAAGAATTACAATAAAAATCTCGCAAAAAAAAAAATTCAATAATTTTTAATCAAATTTTATGGAAAATTTAATTAAATACTTCAAAATGTTTTAATTATTTGTTCATAAAAATTCAATTCTCACTAAAAACAAATTTAATTATTTTTAATCAAATTTTGGGAAATTTCATTATTAAAAAATGATTCAATTATTTGTTCAATTTTGATTATTCAAAAATGATTCAATTATTTATTCTCTTCTTATTAAGAAGAAAAAGAAGAATTGAAATATTTCTAAAAATTAATGTGGCGAACTTCTCCCGATTATTTTCGAGATTTTCAATATAAATCTAAAAAAAATTAAATTTTAAGAAAATTTAATTATCTTAAAATATTTAAATTTCTTTATTTTTAAAATTCAATTATCTTTCAAAAATTGAATTGAAACATTTAAAAAAATAACGTAATAAACTTCCCTCGATTGTTTTTAAGAATTTCTATAAAATTCTTATCAAATAAAATTCAATTATTTTCAATAGAATTTTAAGAAATTTCAAATTTTACACAAAATTTTCAATTATTTTCAATTATTTGTTTAAAAAATTCAATTATTATATTAAAAACTAATGTGTCAAACTTTTTCGATTATTTTTAAGCATTTGAATAGAATTCTCGTAAAAACATTTAATTATTTCAAATAGAATTTTAGGAAATTTCAATTATTTCAGAAAAATTTTCCATTATTTGTTCATAAATATTCAATTATCATTAACAAGCATAATTGAAATATTTCTAAATATTAATATGGCGAACTTCCCTAGATTATTTTTGAGATTTTCAATATAATTCTGAAAAAAATTCAATTTATTTTAATAGAATTTAATTATTTAAAAAAAATTTTAATTTCTTAATTTTTAAACTTAAATTATCTTTCAAAAATTGAATTGAAACATTTAAAAAAATTAATGTAACAATTTTCCTTTGATTATTTTCAAGAATTTCACCAAAACTTCTTAAAAATTTAAAATTATTTTAAATAGAATTTTGAGAAATATCAATTATTTCAAAAATGTTCAATTATTTGTTTAAAAAATTCAATTATTACATTAAAAATGAATGTGTCAAATTCCATTCGATTATTTTCAATTATTATAATAAAATTCTCAAAAAAATTCAATTATTTTAAATAGAATGTTAGAATATTTCAATTATTTCAAAAATTTTCAATTATTTGTTTAAAAAATTAAATTATTATATTAAAAACTTCAATAAAATTCTCCTTTAAAAAAAAGTCAATTATTTTAAATAAAATTTTGGAAAATTTCAATTATGGCAAAAATTTTAAATTATTTATTTAAAAAATTGAATTATTACATTAAAAATTAATGTGGTGAACTTCTCTCGATTATTTTAAGAATTTTAATAAAATTCGATTTTAAAAAGTTCAATTAATATAAATTGAATTGTTTAATTATTAAAATTTATGCAATAAAATTATTCAATTATTAATATAATAATTGAATTGAAATCGTTTTTAAATTTTAAATTAAATTTTTACAATAGTTCAATTTTCAAATAAAATTTTAAAGTTAGATCTTCTTAAAGTTAATTAATTAATAAAATTTGTAATTTTAATTATTCAAAACGTAAAAAACTTTTGAAATAAATATTTAATTATTATTAATTTCTTCATAAAAATTGAAATTTTTCAAAAATTTTATTGGAAACCTTTTGAAATTCAATTAATTCAAAAAATTGCAGTTGTTTTGAACTTAAAGTATAATTTGACATTATATTTAAAATTATATTAATAATTTGGATAATAATTATAATTTGAAATTATATTAATAATTTGGCGTATAAATTATAATTTAAAATTATATTTAAAATTGTATTAATAATTTGGAGTATAATTATAATTTGGAATTATATTTAAAACTACATTAATAATTTCTAGTATAAATTTTAATTTCCAATTGAAATTATAGTTTGAAATTATAAAATCACAGTATAAGAAACAATATATCCATAAAATGGATATAATTCAAAAAAATTTTTTAAACTTGTTATTTAAATCAGAATATGTTTTGTTTTCTTGACAAAGAAGAAAAAAGTCAATGTTCCTGTTTTTCAATGATCGATTAGCATAAAGAGTAAATAAAATAAAAGAATATTTACAAGGATAATTTTTTGATTATAGTGCAATGTTAATATTGTTTTTCCTAAGATAGAATTTTCAATTTGCAGTACTTGATTATCTTGCTAATATGTTAAGAGTTAGAGAAAGAAAAAAAAAGTTTTTCCTGTTGTCGATTAGGTATTATCGTTGTTTGAATTAAACATGTTATAAACGGTTAACCATTAACTATTTGTTACAAGTTGAACTCGTGACCCTTTTCATATATTCTATAGTCGTTACGTGAATTGATTCCAAGATTGCGGGTCATTACCACCATTCTTTTATAATTGCCGACTGAACTTCTTAAGCAATGTGAGCGAAAAAAATTTGCATATTCATTCAAATTTTTTTTTCCCTAATTCTCAATGATATACTTTTTTTTTTAATATACAATTGAATTTTCAGTCATAATGTCAATTTCCCATTATTTCACTTATGGAATGTAAGTGAATTCAAAGAAAATTTGTTAATTGAATAAAAATATAATTGCTAAATTGTATTGTATTGTGAGGAATATTGCACTTTGACATCTTTTTTTTTTAATAATTTAATTGCTCTTTTAGTTTTACTGAGTAAAAATCGTCACGGTAATAATAGGAAGAAGATTTTAAAGGTCGCTGTAGTAAATTCTTTCTATATAGTTAAGTGTCGTCTTTTAAAATTCCATTTACTATTCGCTATGAACGATTAATGCTGAAACAATAGACCCTTCGGGGGGAAAGTCCCGTTTGCGGATCTGATCACACCTCTTTTTTCTCGTATTTATATTTTTATTCTAATTGGCAATTTCGTTTTTACGTTCCATTGTCGTTGTTTTTTTTTTTATTTTCTAAATACAAATTGTATTTAGACATTATGATTCTCGGATATTATGATTTTTTTCAATTATTCTTAGAAAGTGCAAATTTTTCTGATTTATTTTCAAAAATTTCTTTAAAAAAGGGGAAAAGGGGGAAAAATATACGAGTTTAGGTTTTTTAGGGATTTTAATAATTTAAGGGTATAAAAAAGGGTAAAATTCGCATTCAAGCACAAAATTTAATTCAGGGTTGCCACGCAACCTGGAAAACTGGAAAACCTGGAAAAGTCAGGGAATTTTTATTGGAATCCTGGAAAATTATTGTTTTCTAAAGTTATTGTGCTTATTCTTGAAATCTAATTTTTCTTTAATTCAATTTCAAAAGAGTTGCCTTCACAATTTTTCTTCGCAATAATTCAATTATTTTCATAAATAATCAAATGTTTTTTAAAGAGATTCAATTATTTCCATAAATAATCAAATGTTTTTTAAAGAGATTCAATTATTTCCATAAATAATAAAAAAAACTTTATAGATTTACAATTATTTTCATAAAAAATATAACTCATCGCAGAATTTCAATTATTTTTAATACAATTTTAATGGAATTTCTCGAAAAATGTAATTATTCGTAGAAATTTTATTAAAATTCATCAAAGAAATTCAATTATTTTAAAAAGCCTTACTATAATTTATTTATTAGAATTTAAGTATTATTGTCAATACATTACTCATTAAATTTCTTCAAAAAATTAAATAATTTTAAAAAATTTTTATGAAATTCTCTTTAACAATTCAATTTATTTTCAAAATAATTTTAATAAAATTCTTCGTAGAAATTTCATTAATTTCTATAATTTATAAAAATTCAATTATTTTCAATATCTACTATTTCAATCAAATTTTACAAAAGAATTCAATTAGGTAGGGGAATGTAGTCAAGGTTGGCCTACTGTCTAGGTAGGCCACTCGCGTTTTTTTGTCAAGTTCACTAGCGCCACCTACGCGCATTTTTGTCGAAGCTTGTCTTAGTGAAACCTAACTTTTTGTTCAATTACATTTTCGGAAAATCGAAAATTGTGTTTTCTGTGACGTCGGTACAAAAAAAGCTCAAAAAAAGTTTTGTGCATAATGTGAAAAACCATTAATAAAAGATAAAAAACAAATTGAATCGTCAAGGCAAGTATGCAGAAAATTTGTGGGACTCATGGTTGAAAGGAAAACAAAGTAAAAAATCGAATCCCGAAACGTATTTCTTTATGGTTACAACAATTCGGTAATGTTACTTACTGTCAAGGTCGGCCACTATGTGTTTAAAATGCGCAAAGTTGAGGACGAGCTACTTCATTTGCAAAAACTGCAATTCTGTATAACTCATAATATAATTGATCATCTTATTAATATTTTTATTTAATTTTATTAATATTTTAGTGCAAAACTTTTTTTTATTTATATTTATTTTTTTATATTGTTTATTGTTATTATTTTGTTATTTCATTAAGTTACAAACTGTAAACAATAAAGAATCAATTTTCCGTAACTCCAAACATGTTATTTTAGTTTTTAACGATTAATGCCCTTTGAATTTTAAACATGGCCGACCTTGACTGTAATGGCTAACCTGGACTACAAATTTTTTTTTTTTTAAATCTTTATAACTTTTTCATTTTTAAACCTGTCAATTTACTTTGTACAGAAAAAATGTTCCTATTAAACAGGACTTTCCAACCATATACTTCAATTGTCCAAATTCATTTTTAAAAAAAAGTTATAAACAAAAGTCAAAAAGGTGGCCGACCTAGACTATGTTCCCCTATTTAAAAAGAAATATTATTAAAAAATTCGTCTAAAGAATTCAATTATTTTTAAAAGTAATAAAATTCTTCGCACAAATTTAATTATGTTCACAAATATAAAAAAAAATTCTCGTCAAAATTTCAATTGTCTTTATAAATAATAAAATTCTTCTTCGTAATTCAATTATTTTCAAAAATTTTTATTAAATTCTTGGCAAAATTTCACAGGAATTCAATTATTTACAAAAATTTTAATAAATTTCTTCTAAATAATTCAATTATTTTCATAAATCAATTAATTAAATCAATCTCTTCAAAATTTAAATTATTTTTATAAAAAAACAATTCTTCTCCGAAATTCAATTATTTTTAAAAATAATAAAATTCTTCTCCGAATATCAATTATTTTCAAAAATTTTAATAAAAATCCTCGTCAAAATTTCAATCATTATTATAAATAATATAATTCTTCTTCAAAATTCAATTATTTTTAAAAATTTTAATAAAATTTTTTTCAAAATTTTACCAGAATTCGATTATTTACAAAAATTTTAATAAATTTTTTCATAAAATTTTTGGAAAGAAATCAATTATTTTAAAAGATTTTAATAAAATTCGTCGCAAGAATTCAATTATTTAAAAAAATTTAACAAAATTCTTCACAGAAATTCAATTATTTTTATAAACTTGAATAAAATTCGTCGCAAGAATTTAATTATTTAAAAAAAATTTAACAAAATTCTTTTAAAGAATACAAATATCGACGAACTCCAGCGTAATTTTAAATGTTTGCCTATATTAGTGGGAGGAGATTTTAATGTAAGACTTGGCACACTTGCCGATTTCGAACACATCGCGGAATTTAACCCTCAGCTATACGTTAAAAGAAGCTCGCATGATAAAATTGTAAATAAACGTGGCCTTGAACTAAACGAATTTATGAGCGCAAATGGGTTTTTATTATTAAATGGAAGAACAAGGGGTGACTCAAAGGGTAGCTTTACGTTCTCCAGTGGAAGTGGCAGTAGCGTTGCTGATCTAGCTTGGATCGATCTTGCGCATGCTGATCTGATTGAGGATTTTCTTGTGTATACAAATGTAATTAACTCGGATCATTTCCCTATACAAGTAAGATTTAAAAATACAGAGCAGAAAGTATTGCGGGATAGCTCCGCTGCTGGCACTTCTCAAAGCCGATATAATGATCGACTGAGGTGGGATTTAAATAAAAAAGATGATTATATTAATGTCTTAGAAAGCGCTGAGTACGACTCTATAAAAGAATTATTACCAAAGCTATCAATTAACGAACAAAATGAAAAATTGTTAAGTGGAATTTTTAGTGTGGCAAGTCAGTTGGGAATGGTAAAAAAAATTAATGTAAACTACAAGCCAAAATTTAAGAAGCCTTGGTACGACAAGGAATTGTATGATTTAAAAATTAAAGTAAAGAGGGAGGCTGCGTTCTGGAAAAAATCGGGGTTTGATGCGGAAGGTAGAATACTTTATTGTACAATGAAAAAGAAATATAGATCTCTTATGGATAAGAAACGACAGGAATACGAAAAAACTATCAAAGAAAAATTTAGTAATTTAAAAAATGCAAAAGTCTTTTGGGAAACAGTGAGGGTTTGTCGCGGTAGAAATAAAAATAATTTAAATATAATAACTATCAAGGAATGGGAAAATTTCTATGCTTCGGTTTATCCGAGTAGAGTGAATGTAGATGTAATGTACTTCGGTGCTGGCGACTCTGACCTTGACCAAGAAGTTTCATATTTGGAATTACAGGCTGCACTTAAAAAAAGCAAAATTGGAACAGCTCCGGGATTGGATAAAATTAGCATCGAGTTTTTTAAAAATTTACCGCCGTCGTGGCTTCTCCTTGTTCAGTCGTTCTTTAATAGTGTTATGGAAACAGGGGTGGTCCCTGAAGCCTGGTCCAAATCAGTTATCACTTTAATTTATAAAAAAGGCGAAAGATCAGATCCTCTTAACTACAGGGGAATAGCGCTTTGCAATAATATTTCGAAGATTTTTACACAAATATTAGCTACGAGACTTATTAATTGGGCTGAAGGGAACTCTCTTCTTCCGGAGACGCAGAACGGCTTCAGACCGGGGAGGGGCTGCGCAGATAGCATTTATGTCTTGCAATCAGCTCTTCACTTCCGACTGAGACAAGAGAAGGCTTCTGCATTTGCACTTTTTATCGATTTTCGACGAGCATTTGATTCGGTGTCTCATGAATTATTATGGCAGAAACTATATAGTATGGGAATGAGCCCTAAACTGATAAGAGTCATCAAATCAATCTATGATTATGCATCCTTCGTGATCCGGGTCGGGGGTGAAACCTCAGTCCCTATAGAGGTGACGGAGGGAGTTTTGCAAGGTGAGACGCTTAGTCCTTTACTGTTTATTCTATTTATCGCGGATTTTGAAAGCGAGCTCAGGGGCGCCGGCAACGAGGGGCTGAATTTGAATGGATTGGTTGATTTGCTGCTTTCTCTGTATGCCGACGATGCCGTTGCTTTGGCAAATACACCTGCAGGAATGCGTAAGCTAATAAAAGATGTTGAAAAATATTGTGCGATAAATAGATTAGAAATAAATGTAAAAAAAACTGAAATAGTTCATTTTAGACGAGGAGGTAAAGCGACAGCGGAAAGATTTTTTATTAATGGAGAACCACTTAGAATTGTGAACTCATACAATTATCTGGGCGTTGAGTTTTCCTGCTCTAGTTTGGGAAGGTTGGCAACGGAAGTTGCAATTGCTAAGTCGACTCAGGCCCTCGGTGTTGTAAAACGAGTTGTATTTGTTGGTAAGACTGACTCTTGGCCGGCTCAATGTAAAATTTACACTAGCACTGCTACTGCGACTCTTTTGTATACAGCGTATATATGGGGCTTAAGGTATATTGAAAAAATAGAAACTTCGCATACATCTCATTTCAAGCAGCTACTATCGCTCCCTAAATGTACATTCAATGCAGCGTTGCGCCTCGAACTTGGTCTAATCAGTTTAGAAATGAAAATTTTCAAGGCAGCTTATCTTTTTGTCATCAAGTTGTTAAAAATGGACAGGTCGCGATTACCAGTAGTTTGTCTTATGCGACAGATAAAATTGATGAAGGACTCTGTTTTTGCCCCCGAATACAACTGGGTAGCACAATTTAATGTATTCCTCGAAAAGATAAACATGTCCGAATTATGGTCAACCCTTTCGCCCGAGACGTGGTCGGAAAATAAAAATTTGGCATTAAAACGTTTTGAGACATATTTAAAGTTTTCCGATGTGGTGAAATATGATAGATCCGAGTCGAGGCTGCAGAAAATAACCAGAACATTGGAGGATGGAGCTTCCTGGTACTTGTTTGGACAACGTAAATTTTTTTTAACTAAAATTTTTTCTCAATTAAGATTGGCATCAAGGTACTCTTTTAGATTCACATATAAGGGAAACATATATAAATGGGATCAAAATTCAATATGCACTTTGTGCAATCTAAATGAAATAGAGTCATTAAACCATTTTCTTTTTGACTGTCCAATTTATACTGGAAACAGGAAGTTCTATCTATCCAGAATAATGTCAGATTTCAAAGGTTTGGATAGAATGACTGAACTCTGTAACGTGTCGGATGAATCAAGTATTAGAGATATTTGCTTCTACATAATTAATTGTTTACTTTTGCGTTCTTTTATGTTAAATGAGTAGTGTCTATATAAATGTAAGAGATTTTTTTGTTTGTTTGTTAATGTTTCTTTTGATTTGTTAATTTATTTTTGTGAAAAGCGGAACCCTCCTACAACGAAATGTAAATTTCTAAATGTAGCAATAAATTATTATTATTATTAATTCAATTATTTGAAAATTTGTTGATAAAGGTTCTTTATGGGAATTGCATTTTAAGAAACATTCAATTATTCAATAAATTACTTATTTTTATATTTAAATAATTGAATTGTAGAATTTTCTAATTATAATTGATTCAAATATGAATTTCAGTTAAAATTGTAGATAATTGAATTTTGATCTTTGAATGTTTGAATTTTTCATACTTTTAACTGAAAGTTGTGTAGATTTAATTTTTTTAAAAAAGTTCAATTGAATTTTTTTTAAGTTATTTAAAGTTTTTATTTTCTAATATTTGATTGAAGAATTTCTGAATAATCGATAAAATTTCGTAAAATTGAATTGTAAACAAAAGGATTTGAAAATGTTGAAAAAAATGTTTTAAAAATTATGAATAATAATTAATAATAATTAATTTAAAGAAGAATTTTAGTTAAAAATTTTGGAAAACAATAATTGAATTAAAATGATGAAAGTAATTTTGAATAAGTTACAGTATATTCTTATAATATAAAATGATTTTATCAATCGGTCATTTTTAATTATTATAAAACATGAAGATAACGATGACTCCGAGTCGAAGACTCGGAGTGGTCGATATCTTCATGTTTTATAACAATTTTTTATAAGATGTTTAATTTCAAAAGGGTTTGAATTAAAAATTTTGTTAAATATAAATGTAGTTTTAAAAACCTTTGAAAACCTGGAAAAGTCAGGGAATTTGAAATGAGCAAAAGCGTGGCAACCTTGTAATTTAAATTAACTTAAATTTTTATTAAATTTCATAAAAATTTGCGTCTTTTAATCAACTGACAAATTATTAATTTCCAATCAAGAAGATTAAAAAATGAGTTACAATTATTCACGTCGAAGGACTGCAGTGATGAGAAACGTTTTAGAGATTTCAGTAAAGATAACAATACGAGAATAGGTCGAGTTGACAGATTTGGATCAAGAATGAGTTATTGCGAGAATGAAGTTAGAATAGACGTTTGAAAGCAGATGATTTAATGATTATTGAATTCAATATAGGAATAGACAGAGGACCCGCGCGCGCATATATAAGAGAGAAGGCGGAAAAGGTCGTCCCCTATAGTTGAAAAAGATAATAATTGTTGTGAGGACAATTGTGTCATGTTCATGTTCTTAAAAGGATCCATTTAAAAAATTGTCGCACTGCAAATGTTATTCGTACAGTGTATCGCGAAAAAGCCATCCTTTTTTTTTATTGCCCCTGGGGGGAGTTATGTAATCACATTTTTTTTCTTCAATATAATAATATGAACGTCAAGTGAAACATCAACTGTCGGATTTGTCATAAACATTAATCAAATTGAGAGACAAAAATTCAGACTTGTAAAATTTAATTCCATTTGTTAGAGAGGAATATATGTATGTATACTGTCATTTTTAATGGCGGAATGCGTTTCTTTATATATAACATTAAATATTAATACAGAATTTTGGTTTTAAAATACTTTCCTAAATTATACAATATTGCGGGGATTGTATTTTTTTTCTCTTTATTTTCTTCAAGTACAGGGTTGCCACAGGTAAGAGAACTCAGAGAAAAGTCATGATAAAATTCCCTAAAATAATGTTTATTCTTCCCTCTTTTTGCATTTACGAAAATTGTCATTTTGCACCAAAGTTGAAATTATTTTGAAGAAAGAATTTTCGTTTTTGATTTTAAAATTAGATTTTGTTTTAGGAAAAAAGTTTTTCCGTCTTGAAATCAGAGAAAAAGAATCAAATTTTTATACATAGTAACAGGAGGTGAATTATCGAAAAAAGAAAGAAAAGCTGTTGTTAAATCGTAAAAATAGACGCCAAATGGAGAATTGATTTACATGGGAAGAATTTATTTTTCATGAAAAGAAAGAAAAATTAAAAAAAATGATTATTGAAATGTAATTCGAGTGAAATAATGTAATGGGATAAGAAAAATTATTGACAACCTAGTATTACCATTACTTATAAAGAAGAATAAAGCACACACAAGGCTCTCTCTTCCCTCGCATATGAAAACCGCAATTAGATAACAATGCTGCGTCTCTCTTATAAGGAGAACATCTGCCAAAGAAGCACTTAAATATGACCAAACCTTAAAAATGTAAATAAAATTAAAAAAATCTAAATATTCAACTCTTCCTTTCCCACAGTGAAACTATCATTGTCCCTATATACTGAAAATGACGATGAGATATATTACTATAAAAAAAAATAAAATCCTGTCTATTATTCAATGACAAGCAAGCAGGTACGTTTTTCCGTTGAAACAACAGGTGTTAGGAAAAGGGTTGTTGAATTTAAAAATAGAAAAGAAGATAATATAAACTCACCCTTGTCTCCTCTCCATCATCTCGACGCGCACCCTGAAAGAGGACGTTGCCCATTTGAACCTGGAAATTTTGCTGCAGTAGTTGCGCCAATTGTGGATTTTGCGTGAGAATCGCTGGATTCTGTTGTAATAATTGTGCCAAAGCGGGATTTTGAACCAAAATTTGACTTAGGGGGGAATTGGGGACAGATTGATGGGAATGCTGCTGTTGTTGCTGTTGTTGTGGATGTTGAATATTAGGCGAATTGGCATTTGGTGTTTGGGATGATTGCGAGAGTGATGGATTTTGTCTTGGTGGACTTTGCGGTGTGTGCGGTGGAGTTGGTGGACTTCCGGGTGCCATCGATGATGCCTCTTTCTCCTCCTTGACCTTGACCTTGCCTGGAAAAAAGATACGACAAGGTTGAATTCGTGAGCTCCCAGGTGACTTGTGAGAGAGAGAAAAAAAAGAGAGGAGAGGGTCTTTGGGGTGCACGGCGACGGCGACCACATGGCAAATTGCCAAGCAGCCATTGACTGGAAGGCAAAGATAAATGAGGATAGGGAGAATGGTCGACTCTTTGTCGTGTTATTGCCCTTGTAAAGAGTTCCGAGTAACTCTCTTCCTTTTTTAGAAAAAACAATCGCCAATGGATCATGCAAAGATAATATATATAAGGGACTTGGGAAGATGGAGAAAAACGGGAGAGAGAATGAAAAGTATTCTAGATATATTAATAGCAATAATATGCATCTGCTCTGTCACGGAGTTTATTATTTACGAAGTGAGACTCATCTTTTCTCAAGACTCAATTCTTTAATTGCATGGGAATCTTCGTCACAAATATACATTTTGATGAAAATTACCATGCAATTAAAGAAAGGATGCTTTAATTTTTTTTTTTTTTGCATCTTTGGTCTATATTGTAATTGTGCATTTTTAAAGACCTTCCCTTCTTTTTTGAAGAATAGCTGGGAATATAATTATTGCTCTTCAATAATATTTTTTATTTCTTCACACTTTTTAAATGGTATTAATTTTTAAATGATCTTTTTACTTTATTGCATGGGAATAATGTGTATGGAGTCGTTGATGTAGTGTATTTGTCTAACGGTTTTTCTCAGGAATTAGTCTTATCAGCACAGTTTTCTTGAAATTATCAACTTGATACTAAAAATAGACTAAAAACTATACTGAAATAGATCAAATTGATAGCAAAAATTTAGATCAATTCTTTATTTGACACAGATTTTTGGTATCAATTCGTTGCAATTTTGATACTTTCAATAAATTATAAATAATATAAATAATAAATTGAATAAATTTCAATTCAATAAATTTAGTGAGGGTTGCCAAAGAAATTGAATTTTGTTTTTCCCTGATTTGACTAAAGTCAAAATTTTGTCTGGAAATCAGGGAAAAACGAAATTCAATTTTTGTGGTCAGGGAAAATTTTCCCTGAGCATGAAGAATATTCTGATTTACTCCAAAAATTATGAGGTACTTTTAAAAAAAATGTTCTGTTACATTTTTTCACAAATTTTTTCAAACGTAAAATTATTCAAAAACAACAATAACTTCTTTTTTTAAATAAATATTTAATCATTATTAGTTTTTCCTAGGAATTAAGATTTTCAAATTCAAAACATCTGAAATTCAATAAATTATAATAAATTTAAGATGACAAAGTGATACAACCTTTTATTTACAGTGTGAAATTAATTTTTTAATCAATTTTTATTAGAAAATTTTTCGAGAATTCAATTATTTAAATACAAAAATAAATAAATTATTGAATAATTGAATGTTTCTCAAAATCGAATCTCTGTAAATAATTTGATTTTTTATGAAAATAATTCAATTATTGCGAAGAAATTAAAAAAAAAAAATTGCAAATAGCTGAATTACTGTGAAATTTTTATTATTTATAAAAATAATTTAATGTTTGCTTAGAATTTTATCAAAAATTTTTTGAAATAATTAAATTGTTTTGAAAAATTTTATTGTAATAGTAGATATTGAAAATCATAGAATTGAGGAAAAATTTTGAAAATAATTTAATATTTGGCAAAAATTCCATTAAAATTTTTGAAAATAATTGAATTTCTGCGAAGAATTTTATTAAAATTTTTAAAAACAATTGAATTAAAAAAATTAAGAGTAAATGCAATTTTCTATCGTTTTATTTAAAAATGTATAAAAATTAATTGAAATTCTGCGATGAGTTTTGTTATTTATGAAAATAATTGAATACTTGCAACGAATTTTTTATTTAAAATTATTGAAAAAAGAATTTAATTTCTCTGAAGAATTTTATTTGCGAAAATAATTGAATTCTGGAGAAAAATATTATTAATTTCTTGTGAAAAATTTTATTAAAATTTTAAAAAATTTTTGAATTTCTCTGAATTGTTTTAAACTTTTTGAAAATAATTAAATTTTATCGGGAAATTTTATTAAAAAATTGAAAATAATTGAAATCTGAGGAAGAATTTTATATTTTTTTTTTAATAATTGAATTCTTGTGAAAATGTTTGTTTTTGAAAAGAATTGAATTCTTGGGAAGAATTTTATCAAAATTTCTTAAAAAATTGAATTTCTTCGAAGAATTTTATTTTTGACGAAAACAATTGAATTGTTTCGAAGATTTTTACAAACATTTTTGACAATAATTGTAATCCTAGAAAGAATGTTATATTATATTTTACAAAAATAATTGTATTCTATGATCAATTTCATTATAATTTTTCAAATTTAAAATGCATTTTATCAAAATTTTTTAAAATAATTGAATTTTCGAGAAAAATTTTATTATTTATGAAAATAATTGATTTCTTGCAAAGAATTTGATTTTAATTTTTTTAAATAATTAAATTCCCATTAAAAAATGTATTATTTGTGAAAGTAATTGAATTCTTAAGAAGAATTGTATTGAAAATAATTGAATATTGAAGAGAAAAATTTTATTAAAATTGCAATTTTATTAACTAAATCTTGCAAAGAATTTTGTCAACATTTTTTTAAATAATAGAATTTTTAAAAGAATTATTTAAATTTTTTGAAATAATTGAATTTCTCAGAACTATTTTTTTCAATTCTCTGAATATATTTTAATTCTTTCAAAAAACTTCATTAAAAAATTAAAAATAATTGAATTGGTTCGAAGAAATTTATAAAAAATTGGTAAGTAATTGAATTCCTGTGAAATTTTTATTAAAAATTTTGTTGAAATAATTGAATTCTTTGGGAAAATTTTATTAAAATACTAGATATTAAAAATAATTGAAATGAGGAAAATTTTTGAAAATAATTTAAATTTTGCCAAGAATTTTATTAAATATTTTGAAAATAATTGAATTTTGAAGAAGAATTTTATTATTTATAAAAATTATTGAAATTTTGACGAGAATTTTTTGAATTTTTTGAAGAAGTTTATCACTTTTGAAAATAAAGAAAAATTATTCATTAAATAATTTATAAATAATAATTTTATGATAGTTTTTTAAAAATGAAATTATTTAAAAAGAAATTATTGTTCGATTCGATTTCAAACTGAAAATTTTTTCCTTATCTTTTTAGGAATAATTAATTAATTGTAATCATCAGGAAATAATCGAAATTTCGTAAAATAATAAATTAATAAATAAATTTATAAATTCCTAAAAAGATATGAAAAAAATTGTCCCCATGACCATCAATAGATAGTTATTGATAGCCAAATCACGAGGAAATAATAATTGAAGAATTTCTCAGGTGTCATTCATGAGAGAGAACTATTGAAGGCCGAGACAACAAGGCCCTCTTTTGATATTGTGCGTGGAAAATATACAATCGTGTCTCTAAGAAAATATATTCATCTTGAGAATTGTTTGTTGGGAAGGGATCAAGATGAAACGCATATATGAGATCAATATCTTTTATGAAGACGAGTAAAATTGCGATTTCATCGGAACATACGCGTCTTGGGTGGAAGAAGAAGAAAAAAAACAGTTTTTTATTTTTCTTTTTTTTGTATAGTTTGACGCTTTAGAAATGCATTGATGTTACCTGCATATGACGCTTCTTGCAAAAATGCATAAGACACGAGGCATAATGATCGGGTGTGTATCGCTTTTATGTATTCCGCGTGCAATAAGTTCCTTCCTTCGATGTGCTTTATGCATTCTTTACGAATACTCAATTCACCTCCCACGCACTCTCGGAAATTTTTTCCTTTTTTCTTAAATTACAGTTCAACCCCAAGAAATTACGTATTATTAAATTCTTCTTCATCAAAGGAAAATTAATTTTTTTACTAATTCATTCAATTATCAAATTTTTCTATTATCACTATTAAAATTTTGTCATGTGCACATGTGCTTCACTAATAAGGATATTTAATTTATTTATAAATTTTTATATTTATTTTAGTAACTAAATAATTTAGTTTCGATTTAGATTCGCATTTATAGTTTAATTTAGAATTTAATTTTGCACTTAATTCAGAATTTAATTTTTTGCATTTGATTTAGAACTTAAATTGAATATTATTGATAATCGGAAATTGAAGATTTGAAATTCATATGCACATGTGGAGAATAATCACATTTTTATGATATACACGCGAGTAATGTTGAAATCGACGTGACTAATCGAACCGTCGTGTCCACTTGTTCCGACTTTATTTTTTTTTTCTTTCGTTACTATTTCATTTACATCTCTAATTTGCAATTAGTCACACGTAAAGTTCCACTCACGAAATGCACACATTGTTCACAACAGTCCTGAGAACGTTTAATGTTATGTGGAAATTTTTTTCTCTTTCCTCTATCGATTGTCATATACAATTGAGCAACAAATCAAAATGATCTACAAAACTGTTGTCGAGAAAAGAAATCTCGGAGAAATTATCACAAAATATTCTACTAGTTCTAACATTAAAACTTTTTTCTTTTTTTCACAGTTACAAAATAGTTTTAAGAGCAAAGTTTTATATAGTAGAATTTAGAAATTTAAGAAGAAAATATTTTTTGACTATGACGAAGCAAAATGGAAAAAATAGATTTTAGAGAATTTATATACTAACTTTGTGTTCCTCCTTCGATTTGAACTCGAACGAGACTGAATTATGTCAGAGAGGGGAATATTTCCAAGATTTGAAAAATCATCTAGGTGGGATATTAGATTCCATATAGAAATCGTTTAGGACTTCCCATTTCGTTTTTTCATTGGTGGAAAAAATAGTTTTTGGTGGTGGAAAGAAGTTAAAAGAGGAGAGAATGAAGAAGAAGAAAAAAAACTGGGGGAGCTAAATATATACGAGACGGGGGAGAAAGGAATATGGTAAAAAAAAAAATATACTCAAGTGATCGGACGAAGGGTGCATTTTTGGGGTAAAACTCGTGAAATTGAGATGTTTCGATTTATAAAGTTCCGTAATCGTTTACCAGCAGGTACATCTGGTCTATTCAATAAAATTGCCCTCTTTTCGCTTCACGCCAATTTTTATAGGGTACACAAAATACTCCACCTGACTTATCGAAGCACTTTTCTTCAATGATTTGCGGGTGACTGTAATTATTATACACTCATCCACAAATCATTGAAGAAAGGTGTTTTTTTTTAAACTTCGGAAATTAAATTTCCCTCGAATAAAAATCTTCTTTTTCTCAACTGCGTAAATTAAATTACCTTCAAAAAAAAAAAAAATGAATAAAAATCTACTTTTTCTCAACTGCGGAAATTAAATTACTTTCGAAAATAAAGAATTAAAGAATAAAAATAAAGAAAAAAAAGGAATGAAGAAAATAAAAAGAAAAGAACGAAAAATAAAAATCAAAATAAACGAAGAACCGGAAAATATAAAATGAGAAATAGAAAACAAAAATTTTATTTGACTGTTGGGCACATTTTGTCATTTTGTTTTTTAAAGAAAAAAATCTATAGATTTTTTTCTTTAAAAAACAAAATTTTTGAGATGTTATAAATAAAAGCGAAGATATATAAATTTAAATATATTTATAAAGGCAAAAAAAGCCGGAACTCAAAACGAAAAATTTAATGCGTAATTTCAATTTCCGGCTCAATTGAAATTTGATTTTAAAAAGTAGAAAAAAAAAATCTTTATAAACTTCAATATTGAAAGTTATTCACAGGGAAAAAATTCTCCAAACACAGTTCATTTATCATATACAAATTCCCACAAGTTTCACGTTAAAAGCCACACCTAATTTTCTTGGCGTCTGTTTACAGTCAAAAAAAAAGAGGAAAAAAGAAAAAAAAAATTGAGAGAAAAATATTTGATCGAGGAAGATCCTATCCTAAAAGATCATAACTACATCTGAAAAGGTTCGGTTACGTCCGCGAACATCGCCCTTTTCACCCATCGTGTTTCATGATAGAAGCGATAAACCAACAACGGGATATATGTATTCGCAGGGTTCGTTAAGTTCAGAGGGTTAGCTACTCCTTTTTTAATGCCAGAGAATTTCAGGTAGAATACGTATATATACACCTTTGTGTATGTAGTTTATACACACATGAGTCTCTCTCTCTGTCTCTTTCTCTCTTTAGGAACCCAAGGAAAAAATTTATTTAAACCAAGTATAATTTATTTGGGTTAAATAAAATTATTTTTGCCCCAGAGCCGAGGAGGTTATTTATTTGGTTTAAATACAAATTTTATTAGATACAAATGAAAAATTTATTTGAACCAAATAAAAATTTATTTAAACCAAATAAAATTTTATTTAAACAAAATAAAATTTTATTCAAATCAAATAAAATTTTATTTAAACCAAATAAACTTTCACTTAATCAAATTAAATTTTATTTAAACTAAACTAAATTTTCTTCAAATCAAATAAAATTTTATTTAAACCAAATTAAATTTATTTAATTCAAATAAAAAGTCCAGTTGGCTCTGAGTCAAATTCCAGGGTGCGTTTACACCCAGAGAAAAAAGCTTTTTTTTCAAGCAAATACAATTTATTTAAACGGAATAAAAATTTATTCCCACAAAATCATATTATTTAAAGCAAATAAAATTTATTTTTACCGAATACAAATTATTTGTACCAAATAAAATTAATTTGAACAAATACAATTTATTTGAACGAAATAAAATTATTTCAGTAAAAAAAAAAATTTACTTGAACCAAATAAAATAAATTTGAACCAACAACAATTTATTTAAATTAAATACAAGTTTATTTGAATCAAATAAAATTTATTTGAACCGAATAAAAATTTATTCTAATTAAATACATTTTATTTGAAGAAAATAAAATTTATTTGAACCAAATACAATGATTTTTGAACCAAATAATATTTATTTGAACCAAATGCAATTTATTTGAACTAAATAAAATCTATTTGAACCAAATAGTACTTATTTGGAACAAATTAAATTTATTTAGAACCAAATAAATTTTATTTAAACCAAATACAGTTTATTTAAACGGAATAAAAATTTATTCAAATTAAATAAATTTTATTTAAACCAAATACAGTTTATTTCAACGGAATAAAAATTTATTCAAATTAAATACAATTTATTTAAACCAAATAGAGTTTATTTGAAAGAAATAAAAATTTATTCAAATTAAATACATTTTATTTGATAAAAATATAATTTTTTTAGAACCAAATAGAATTTATTTAAACCAAATACAGTTTATTTGAAATAAACTTTATTTGAACAGAATAAAAATTTATTTTAACCAAATCCAATTTATTTTGAATTAAACAAAATTTATTTAAACCAAATGCAATTTTTTAAACCAAATACAAATTATTTGAAGAAAATAAAATTTATTTGAACCAAATACAATATATTTGAACCAAATGCAATTTATTTAAACAAAAAACTATTTATTTTAACCAAATAAAGTTTATTTTGTAAAAATTATTTAAACCAAATACAATTTATTTGATTTCAAATTTATTGGAACCCAATAAAATTTATTTAAAACAAATAGAATTTATTTGAACCAAATTCAATTCAATTTATTTATTTATTTATTTTCAATTTATTTGACCTAAATTAAATTTATTTGGAACTAAACAAAATTTATTTGAACTAAATACTATTTTATTTGAACCAAATATAATTTATTTGAACCAAATCCAATTTATTTGGAACCAAACAAAATTTATTTGAACCAAATCTAATTTTTTTTAACCAAATACAAATTATTTGAAGCAAATACAGTTTATTTGAATCAAATATAGTTTATTTTAACAGAATAAAAATTTGTTTGAATTAAATAAATTTTATTTGATAAAAATAAAATTTATTTGAACCAAATGCAATTTATTCGAACCAAATACAAAAAATTTGAACTTTGAAGTAAATGTAATTTATTTAAACTAAATACAATTTATTTGAACTAATTTAAATTTATTTCAATTAAGTACAATTTATTTTAAACAAATATAAATTTTAATTGGCTCAGAGTCAAATGTACCTATTTCTTGGGTGCATTTACACCCAAAGAAAAATGTAATTCGACACAAATAAAATTTATTAAAAAAAAAAACAAAAAGTTTAGTATTATATTAGTAAATTATATTTTAAATTATATTATATATTATTATACATATATAGGATCGTACGTGTATAAAATCTTCAAAGTAGGATACAAATGATCAAGAGTGTGTAAGATGGACCATGAGAAAAACGTCAAGCCAGAATTGTTACCTGCCCAAAGGGACTCCTTCCTTTGAACATGGAGCATGCCCTGCGGGTGAGAGAGGAAGGCGAAAAAAAAGGAGGAGAGAATAAAAAAAGGAGGAGAGAATAAAAAAAGGAGATTCGACCGAAAAATCGGAAAGGGGGAAAAACTGGAGGCTTTAAAACGAAAGGGGAATCTCCGACCCCCACGAGATAGGGTATACAGATCGATGACGTTGCCCGATATTACGCAATCCCTTGACATCCTTTTCCATTATTCTACACTTTTTTTTCTCCCTTTATATCCTTTCTTCCTCAGCTTCATATCCCCTTGTCATTTTTTTTTCTCGAAATCTGACGATCTTTAAAATTTCTGCGGGCATCTGTTATTGCGGGAGTCGCTTCTTCTCTTTAACAATATCGTTATATTACTCTTCAATCTTTTTATAAATTGTAATTTTTCTTTTGTAAATATTTTTTATTAAATTTATTCGATTCAAGTCCAGATTAGATTTGATTCAAGTCAAGATTTATTTAATTCATGTCAAGATTTATTTGATTCAAGTCAAAATTTATTTGATTCAAGTCAAAATTTATTTGATTCAAATCAAGTAAACCTTGATTTGAATCAAATAAATCTTGACTTAAATCAAATAAATTCGGACTTGAATCGAATAAATTTAATAAAAAATATTTACAAAAGAAAAATTGCAATTTATGAAAATAAAATCAAATAAATCAAATAAACTTTGAGTTAAATAAAATTTATTTGGTTAAATATTTAGTTAAATAGACGAGTAATTATTTGAAAAAAGTAAATTTTCCTTTCATTGTAAAGTTGGTTTGTGAGAATTTTAATTTTCTTTATTGTTCCAAAATGAAAGACTATTATGAAATTAATTGTAAAAGTTCGTGAACGAATAAATGTTCGCTAATAAAATGTACACGAAAGTGGAATAAATTAATTTGGCCCCTTAAATTTTCTTTGCAAAAATTGCGTGTGGACCTCGTTAGGGCTGAAATATTAATACAGCCTTTCCAAATCCCCTCCTCACTCGTTAAAAAGAATTAGGTTGGAAATTTGAGAAATTCGAAGCCCGAAACGATGATCGAGAGAACGAATCAGAAAAAATGTTTCGAAACGAGAGAAACATAGACCACCCGCTGTGCAAGAATCTCTCGCGGTTCTGACTTTAAAAATCGCCTCGATTTAAAGGATCCGGTCTCGTTCTCTTATATATAAATACACAAGGAGAGAGATGCGTCTCTCTCTCGTAATATGCATGTGATCCTTGGAGAAAAAAAATCTTTTTCGTTTCAACGAAGGGAACACGACTCATGTTTTGTATCGGAAACCATGCGGTCATGAGCTATTGGTATAAACCGCGCGCGTCCAATGCTCTCGATTGTGAAGGAGGGACAACAAGCAACCCCCTTCTTCTTCTTCTTCTACTTCTTTTTTTTCCCCCATTTTATTCACCTCGCACATATTGGTCCCACCACCAAAACCTCAACCACTCGCAAAATTACTTGACCGTTCATAATGTTACTTGAGCCTTTCTCGATCAATTATTACCAAGCTTGAAAATGTTGATACTCGGATTACACGTGCTCCACAGTGGAAATAAAAATTGAGAGACATAAATCCGCTCGACAAAACCGCGATTCCAGTTCACTGTCGAAAAACGAGAGAAAAAAGAAATTCTTGTAAATTCAAAGTATATGCTCGAATTAAGTTTCTTTCAAATGAGCAAAAAAAAAAATATTTCCGATAATGAAAGGGGTTCGTATTTTTGGAAAAAGTTTTAAAAGACAGCAAACATGTACAGGCCTTGGATATTGCGACTTTTTCGACTATTTTCGACTATTTTTAAAAAATGCGACTTTTTCGACTTTTTTCGACTTATTTTTAAAAATTGCGACTTTTTTCGACTATTTTTAAAAAATGCCACTTTTTTCGACTTATTTTCAAAAATTGCGACTTTTTCGACTATTTTTAAAAAATGCCACTTTTTTCGACTTATTTTCAAAAATTGCGACTTTTTCGACTTTTATTCCAAGTTTTGCCACAATTCTACGCTAAAATTTAATTATTTTTATAAATAGTAAAAATTTTACAGGAATTGAATTATTTACAAATTTCTTATAAATTTCTTCGTAATAATTCCATTATTTTCATAAACTATACAATTTTTTACAGAGATTCAATTATTTTCGTAAATAATAAAATTTTTTTTCAATTATTTTCATAAATAATAAAACTCATCGCAGAATTTCAATTATTTTTATTTCAATTATAATCAAATTCCTTCAAAAAGTGTAATTGTTTTTAAAAATTTTATTAAAATTGGTCGAAAGAATTTAATGATTTAAAAAGTTATTGATGAAATTCTTTATTAGAATTCAGTTTTGAGAAACATTCAATTTCTCAATTAAATCAAAAATTAAATCATTGATTTAATTTTTTATTTATTTGATTGTAAAATAGAGAAAAAAATATAATTGAATTGTCGTAGAATTTTCTAATAAATATTGATTAAAAAATAGATTTTAATTTAAATTTTCAGGCCTTGGATATTATGACTTTTTCGAATATTTAAAAAAATTGCGCCTTTTTTCGACTATTTTTAAAAAATGCGACTTTTTTCGAATATTTCAAAAAAATGCAACTTTTTCAACTTATTGTCAAAAATTTGCGACTTTTTCGACTTTTTTTCTAAGCTTTGCGATAAAAACCACATTTTTGGCATAAAATGCAATTTGTTTCGATTTTATAGTGTAAAAAGTATAACTATAGATAAATATTAAAAAAAATTATTTTTGAATGATTTTTCTAATTCAATTATTGAAATAAACAATTAAACATTTTTTCAAGAACTGAAATTTTGTAAAATTGAACTGAAAATAATTGTTTTTCACAAGTATTTTATTACAATTTTTGAAAATCAATTTTTGAGGAGTTTTAATTGCAAAGTTTGAAAATAATTGAATTCTCAAAAATTTTAATGAAAAATCTTCAAGTGTAAATTTATAAATATGAAAATTAATGAAAATTAGCTTTTAAAAATTATATTAAAATACTTTTGAAAAATGTAAATGAATATTTTAATTTTAATTTTTTGAAATTCAATTATTTTCAATTATATGTTTTCGAAGAATTTAAAAACATACAAGAAATAATATTAAAATTTTTTAGAATTGTTTTTTAAATTTTGGACAAATTAATTATATTCAAATTTTTTAATTAAAATTCTTCAAAAAATTAGTGTTTTTTGAAATTGTACAAAAATTTTTTTTGAGAAATTCAATTGTTTTCGTAAAATTACATTGCAATATTTTTAAAAAACTGAGTCTTATAATTAATTGATTCATTATAATTTTTTAAAATTCATTTTTATTAGATTTATTTTTGTTCGAAAATAGTTATCTGCGAACAAAATAAATTAAAATTTTTTAAAATTGACTTTTTTAGACTTTTCAAAATTTTGGAGAAATAATGTTTATTTTTAAAATTAAAATTCTTCAATAAAAATTTAATTATTTCTTTTTATTTTTTTCAACAATTCAATTATTGTTAAAAGATTTTACCCAATTTCAATTATTTGGAAATTTTTCAATTGCATAAATTAGAAACCTATAAATTTTTAAACATTATTTAAAAATATATTTAAAAAATTATTTTTCAGAATTTCTTTATTATAATTTTTTAAAAATCAGTTACTTTCAACATTTTTGGTTAAATATTTTCAGTAATTCAGTTATTTTCAGTTATTTTTTATAAAAAAGAACCATAAACAGTTTTGTAAAAATAATTTTAGTTTGGGAGGGTTATAATTGTAATTTTAAGAAATTATTAAATTTGAGAAGGTTTTAATTTGAAATTTTTCTAATTTTATTTCCCATGAAAAAACAAATAACAATTATTTAAATATTTATTTAAAAAAATTATTCAAGTTTTGAAAAATTGAATTTAGAAATCAGAAAGGGGAAAATTAAGAGAATACAAAATAAAATTCTTCTGGCATTATAAATATGAATTAAATAAACGACTTTTTCAACTTTTTTTGTATTTTTAATCGACTAAAGCGACTTTTTTTTTCTCCTTAATTTTGACTCTAAATTTGAAATTAAATTAAAAAAATAAATAGAAATTTGATAAAAATATTTATTTTGATAAAAGAAGAGGTAATCAAATTAAAATTTCTTCAGAGTATAGTGTAATTTCCAAAAGAATTTAAAAATCATTCTGTATAATTTTTTTTCTCCTTTTTTTCGATCAGTCAAAACTTGAAGGTATATTTTTGACTGATGAAGGAAAGAAATATTTTTTTTTGTGGTTATATAACTAAAGAAGGTAAAAATCACCGTTACGTAATTTTAGGATTTTTAGATGATAGAATCGGGTTGATTTTTCACATTAACACTATGAAAAATTGGTAACAAGGATTAATGATCATTCGAAACTTGACTTCTTCGAAACCAATTTCTGATTCCTGCGCGCCATCTGGGTACCATGACGCATGTACCTCTGACTGTTATACCTCCGCAAATGTGATTAATCATTAGGACTAAATAAAGAAACGAAATACCTAACACCTTAAACATGAATATTCCCATGGAGGAAAAAAAATTTACCCGTAACTGTATAATCCTTCAATTTTCAATTCACATATTCTTGAGATATGAAATTTCTCATTTTTTGAAAAGAAACTTTATTTAGTTCAATTAGGAATTTAATTTGTGAATTAAATCTCAGAAATTAGTAAATTGTTAATTTGTTTTAAACAAATTAACAATTTACTAATTTCTGAGATTTATTTAACTCTATAATAATAAAATTTATTTAACTGAAATAAATTAGACATGATTTAAATAAAATGGGTGTAAAACAATCGGAGAGCAGAGAATACAAAAAAAAATGATTTAATATCTTGATTGAAAAACGAAATTTGTCTATAAGTAGAAATTTATGAGAAATAATAAATTTTATCGTGGTAATAAATTTATAATAATTTAGGGTGTAACTAGAAACATAATTCTTCTGGTTTACTTTTTTTTTCTTCTTCGTCTTCTTCTTCTAAACCCCATAAACTCTGACCTGGTAGATTGATTTCACAGATTCGTGGCAAATAATTCCATGACTCACGGTGTGTTTTTTGGGACTCTCGAAAAATGAGACTGGACCCATTTTTACGAGGTACTTAAACCTTTAAGCGGGTCGACTAGAGTGACATTGACATTAACAGTGGAGGGAGAAAGAAAGAGAGAGAGAGGGAGAGGGAAGAGAATGCAGACGTGACGCCGGGGTCGAATTTCAAAATTTTGCTTGAAAATCGGTTAACCCTGAACAATTTTCTCAGGGGTTAAATCGAGCATGTTGCCTCGAAACGGCTTCCTATCATCCCTTCCGCATTCGCAGGTAGATTTACCTGCACGCGCTTCGATCACACACATTTATGAGCGTAAAGTTTAGAAAAGAATCCACGCGTAAGTGAGTGAAAAAAGACGAGAATAGTGCGAAAAAAAATACTCACGATATCCGCAGAGGAGAATGGGAAAAAAGGTGAAGAAGAGAGACTCTAAAGTTGGGGGAAAAAACAAAAAAAAAAAAAAAAAAAAAAAAAAAAAAAAAACACGGCAGTTTTTTTTTCAACCATCATATCGAGGGTAGAGAGTGAAATAGGGGTAAAAGTGAGTTAATAGTCGGTAAAACGGTATTCAGCATGTGACCCAGGGGTTACGAACTCTCATAGTGTGTTTTTCATCTTTCACTCCTCGACCTACTCCCCGACTCGGGAAAAGAGGAAGGGTCGCGGAAGGAATCTCGAATCATCATCCCTTTTTTTCTGGAATTCTTCCCTTTTTTCTTCTCGGTATTATCCTCTACGCAATCTTCCGTTTTTTTAAAGGGACAACACAGGTACCGTTCATCAATGTATTTTTATATGAAAGGTCGAGTTTGACATGAAATTTGAGTAATCACTCGTCAAAGACTTTGGAGTACTTCCTAAAACGATTCTTCTTTTTTTTCCTTTTTTATTCTCTTATATATATTATATGAAGTTTACCTTTTATTCTATTGGAAAATATTCCGTTATGAACGCAAAACAATAGGTATGAGAGGAAAAGAAATCCATGCTTCTAAATTTTTATTTTTATTACTGCCGCGTTAAAATTTCAATGTTAAATTTTATTGTTAAATTTATTAAATTTAAAAAATTCTGTCTATTTAACTATTCAGAATCTGCACACAGAGAAAAGATATATTTGAATCAGAGTCAACTGGAAATTTTATTTTCTTCAAATAAGTTTTACTTGTTTTAAATAAAATTTTATTTGTTTGCAAACAAAAGTTTAATTTGTGACAAATAAATTTTTTATTTCAAATAAATGCATAATTTACTTGACTCTGAGACATAATTTTATTTCACTCCAATTTAAATTATCTTTGGTTTCAATAAAAATTTTCTCTGGGTGTAAATACACCCAGGAAAAAGGTTTATTTCACTCAGAGCCGTCCAAACTGTTTATTTGTTTGAAATAAGTGTTATTTGGTTCAAATAAATTTTATTTTCACCAAATAAAATGTATTTAATTTAAATAAATTTTTATTCCCTTTAAATAAATTTTATTTTGTTCAAATAAACTGCATTTGATTTAAATAAATTGTATTTTGATCCAAATAAATTGTATTTGCTTCAAATAATTTTTATTTGGTTCAAAAAAATTGCATTTGGTTCAAATAAATTTTGTTTGATTCCAAATAAATTGTATTTAGTTCAAATAAATTGCATTTGGTTCAAATATATTGTATTTGGTTCAAAAAAATTGTATTTGGTTCAAATAAATTGTATTTTTTTAAATAAATTGTATTTGGTTCAAATATATTGTATTTGGTTCAAAAATATATTGTATTTGGTTCAAATAAATTGTATTTGCTTCAAATAATTTTTATTTGGTTCAAAAATATTGCACTTGGTTCAAATAAATTTTGTTTGATTCCAAATAAAATGTATTTAGTTCAAATAAATGATATTTAGTTCAAATAAATTATATTTAGTTCAAATAAATTGCATTTGGTTCAAATCAATTGTATTTGGTTAAAATAAATTGTATTTGGATCAAGTAAAATATGATTTAGTTCAAATAAATTGTATTTGCTTCAAAAAAAGCTCCTGTTTTTTTTACTCAAAGCCAACTAAACTTTTTTATTTGTTTGGAATAAATTTTATTTGTTTTAAATAAATTTTATTTGGTTTAATTAAATTTTATTTGGTTTAATTAAATTTTATTTGGTTTAATTAAATTTTATTTGGATCAAATAAATTTATATTTGCTTAAAAAAAGCTATTGTTTTTCTCTGCGGGTCTAAATACACCCAGGAAATTGACTCAGAACCAACGAAATTCTTCAGTTTTTAAAATCAATTCTATTTGGTTCAACAATTTAGTTGAAAAGTTCAAAAAGAACAATTTTTAATAAAAAATATTCTATTTATTTGAATATTTACTGATTATCCTCTTTCATGTGAGAGATTGAAACTGAAAAATATTTACATCGATGAAAAATAATTGAGAAAAACGATAACGAGTATACTTCTTGCGAGATTGCCTCTCTTTGGCTTTCACGTTTCTAGTTAGGAGCGATTTTAATTAAGCGTTTTCCGTATTCGATTTAGCATGATTAGCGTAACTTGGAAGCTGGCGATAGGATCGAATTTCAATCACGCAAGTTCGTCACGAACTTGTCGCCAACTAGTTTTAAAGCTCCCTCGATTTTTTCTATTTACTCTCGTTTAGAACCAAACAAACAGAAAAGAAGAAAAAACATTGTTTTGTAATACAAACGAAAACTAATTTTTCATTTCGAAATTTTTTGCTTAAAAAAAAAACCTCTCAGGTATAGTCTGAAAAAATTGTTCACACTCGTATTTTGATTTTTTCTTTTTTGAGATATTTTCAAGAATTAAATTGTAGTTTTAAGAATTTTCGATAACAGAAATCCGAATGATTAATTCGAGAAGGAATTTTTGATGATTTTTTTTTTTATTGTTGTTGTTGCTGTATTTTTAAACCTGTCACTTTGAAACTTGTTGGATCAGGGTCAGGTGATGAGGGACGATCGATCAAATTCCTTGAGAGCATATTCTCGTTGTATCTTTGAATACAGGCGCGAATTAGAATGGATTCGATAATAAATTGCCGATTCTGAGAGGCTCGGAGAACTCGAGAGACGGTTGTGAGCCGCGATATATCGACCATGTCGAATGGGCTTGTGTCATTAAAGCCTTCGAATCACAGAAGTACCTCCCATACGTCATCTCGATCGTTTGCTTAACCGGTTCAAATGAATGCAACTCTCAATCCTATTCATTATTTCTATTCTAAATCATCTTTACTAGCTCTACATTCCACTTATTTCTTATATCCATTTTATGCCTCTCTATATTTTCTAATCTTTTTCGTTTCTCTTTTTTTTTTTAAATATATACATACATTTATATATTAGAGACTCGTGTATAAAAATGGTAAATTTAAGGAAATTATATATGGAACTCGTAAATAATATTTGTCAAAATGATTACGCAAAGTTTACATGATTAATGTATACAAATTACTGGTTTCTTAATAACAAAAAAGTCAGTTTTAAATATTCTGTATAATGATTAGATCGTTTAACCTTAATTTCAGGCATTTACTGAATTTTGTTATAAGTTATAACTTATGTTTCTTATTTTTCTATTTTTCTATTTTAATATTTTAATATTTTATTTTTTTATTTTTTAATATTCAATTATTTAAAAAAAAATTTAATACAATTGTATACAAACATTTAATTATTTTCATAAATAATAAAATTTTCACAGGAATTCATTGCGTAAGGAATTCAATTATTATTTTCATAAAAAAATAATTTAAAATTCTAGAAAATAATAATTGAATTAAAATGATGAAAATAATTTTGATGTAGTTACAGTAATAATATTCTTATAATATAAAATAATGATTTTATTACTTCGTCATCTTTAATTATTATATATTAAATATTTAGTTGGTCCTGAGCCAAATTCCTGGATGTATTTCTACACAGAGAAAAAATAAAAGATTTTTTCAAGCAAATGCAATTTATTTGAACCAAATGCAAATAAAATATTCTTCGCAAAAATTTAATTATGGTCAAAAGTTTGAAAAAATTATCGTCAAAATTTCAATTATCTTTATAAATATTAAAATTTTTCTCCAAAATTCAATTATTTTCTAAAATTTTAATGAAATTCTTTTGAACAAATTCAATTTTTGTTAAAAAATTCTCGTCCATTCAATGATTTTCAATATCTACTATTTTAATAAAATTTTCCAAAAAAATGAATTATTTTAAAAATTTTTTGATAAAATTCTAAGCAAACCTTTTATAATTTTTATAAATAACAAATATTTCACAGCAATTCAATTATTTACAAATTTTTTATAAATTTCTTTGCCATAAATTATTATTTTCAAAAATATTAAATTTATTTTCACAGAGATTCAATTATTTTTATAAATATTAAAGAACTTTGTCCAAAATTATTAAAAATATTAAATTTATGGTAGATGTTTAGTTAAAAACACGAAAAAAAATTCAATTTTGTAAAAGTTACAAATTATTGCAAAAATTCAATTATTTTCAAGAGTAATAATATTCTTCGCAAAAATTAAATATTGTTCAAAAGTAATAAAATTCTTCTTACGGATTCAATTATTTTCACAAATAATAAAACTCATTGCTGAATTTCAATTATTTTTAATACAATTTTAATGGAATTTCTCGAAAAATGTAATTTCTTAAAACTTTTATTAAAAATCATTGATAGAATTCAATTATTTGAAAATTTTGTTGATAGCGATTCTTTATGGGAATTGAATTTTAAGAAACATTTAATTATTCAATAAATTACTTATTTTTGTATTTAAATAATTGAATTGTCGTAGAATTTTCTAATTATAATTGATTCAAATATGAATTTCAGTTAAAATTGAAGATAATTGAATTTGGATCTTTGAATGTTTGAATTTTTCATACTTTTAACTGAAAATTGTGAAGATTTAATTTTTTTGAAAAAGTTCAATTGAATATTTTTTAAGTTATTTAAAGTTTTTATTTTATAATATTTGATTGCGAAGAATTTCTGAATAATCGATGAAATTTCGTAAAATTGAATTGTAAACAAAAGGATTTGAAAATGTTGAAAGAAATGTTTTAAAAATTATTAATAATAATTAATAATAATTAATAATAATTAATTTAAAGAAGAATTTTAGTTTAAAATTTTGGAAAACAATAATTAAATTAAAATGATAAAAGTAATTTTGAATAAGTTACAGTATATTCTTATAATATAAAATGAGGAGCAAGTTTTCAAAACTTGATAAATCCATATTTTCTTATTTCGAGAAAATGAAACAAATGACTTTTCTCACATAACCACTATAGTTAATTTTAAATTAAAAAATTTGTATTAATTTATTTTTATAACAATGTTTTTATATTTAAGACGTTCTGTTTTTAATTAAACATTATCATAATTAGGTGATTTAAAGGTTTTGGTAATAATTTCTAATAAAAAACATAAAAATTATAAGTCATCTTGGTTACGTCAAAAAGTTTTTAAATTGAAAATTTGTTGTTAATAAATTTTTTTCTAACATTTAACAGTGACAGGTCGATTTGTGAGGTCTTTAAAATATTAAATTTATGTTTATCTCAATTTTTTTAAAAATGGATTTATCAGCTTTTGAAAATTTGCTCCTCAAATGATTTTATCAGTCGATCATTTTTAATTATTATAAAACATAAAGATAACGATGACTCCGAGTCGAAGACTCGGAGTTACCGATATTTTCATGTTTTATAACAATTTTTTGTAAAATGTTTAATTTCAAAAAGGATTGAATTAAAAATTTAGTTAAAAAAAAATAAATAAATAAAAAGTCAGGGAATTTGAAGTGAGCAAAACATGGCAACCCTGATTATTTATAGAAATAGTACCTAATTATTCGTATAAGATGAAAAAAGAGTCAATAGTCGCAGTCCTGCAATTTAATACGCACTAAAAATGATTCCGACTTTGATCGACATTTAAAATTGATAATAACTTTTCGTACGCGCATTAATACCAAAAAATACAGTATTCGGGTTAACTTGAAAATCATACCATATATGGTTTCATTATTTGTCGAATTACATCGTTTCATGTTGTATTTACGCCATATATGGGAAAAGTGCGTGCATTTTTGACCGCGGAGCAAATCATTCATTACCGTCTTGTCAGAGCAATGAGTACGCTTTCGACGACCCAATCGGCGGACAAATTCAAGCGCAAATGGTGTTGCATCCGGAGCAAACGAGACGACTACAACAACACCACTCAAAGAGTCAAGAGAGTTCGGCGCGCCGCGTATGGGCCCCTTTGTTCAGCCCGTTTCATTTTTCGAATATGGAAGATAATTAATCTTTGGTGGGGCATAAAAGGGTTTTCGGGTTCGGGCGAGAGAAAAAATGAGCGCAACTCTCGTGGCAGTTGTTCGTTCATTGTTTTTTTAATTTTATCATTTTTTTTTACTTCTCACTCTCTCTCTCTCTCTTTCTTTTTCCCTTTCATTCCACCCTCAACGATGTGAAGTTCTAAGAGTACAAGATATTTTGTATCCTTTTCTTTTCTTTTTTTTTTTGACTGAATTTGAGTCAATAAAAAATCGTCTGGAACAAAGGGGAATGGCCTCCAATTTCTCATAGGATAATGTTTGGACGCTCCAATGTAATCGCGCGCAAGCATCTTGACTTCTGTAAAGGTGTTAAAAATGAGCCTGAGGGCAATGTTTTATCTCGCGCTGACTTGGGCTTATATTATTAAAATTTGGAAACCTTAGACGCTTACCTCCTATCATCTTCGATAGGGTTTCTACTCTCCTTTTATGGAAGTATACATGCTTTTTTTAAGAAAAAAAGGAAATAGAAAAGAATTAATGATCTAAGCCTTCAACCGAAGGAATTTAGATATAGGAAAAGATATTCGCGACTCTCATGCGAAATTGAATCTAAAATTCTCCCCGCATCTTTTCGATGAATTTTTTTTCCCTCCTGAATTTTAATTCTTCTATACATAATTTAAAAAATAAATCTTTATTTATTTATTTACAAACAGATGCCCAGAAAAAAAATACATTTGATTTGGAGAAAAATGAGCTTTTTATTTGTATTTAAATTAATTGTTATTTAGTTTAAATAAAAGTATTATTTATGTCAAATAGAATTTTTACTTAAAACTAAATAATAATTTTTCCTGGATGCATTACACCCAGAGAAAATTGTTATTTAAAACCAAATATAATTTAGTTGATTTATTTGTAATAAAAGCACTTATTTGTTACAGAGCGTAATGAATTATTCAATTGTTTAAAATAAAATTTTTTTGAACCAAAAAACTATTTATTTGAACGAAATAAAATTTTGTTTGAATAAATGTGGATTGATTTTTAAAAAAAACAAAAAACATCTTTTACTATATTAGAACAATCCAAAAAAGTTAAACATCTTTAAAATTGAAATAAAATTTTATTAGGAGCAAATAAAATTTTTTTGAACCAAAAACTATTTATTTGAACCAAGTAAAATTTATTTGAACAAATACAATTTAATAGAACAACTACAATTTATTTTAACGAAATAAAATTATTTCAATAAACAAAAATTTATTTGAATCAAATACAATTTATTTGAATCAATAACAATTTACATTTGAACTAATAACAATTTATTTAAACCAAATACAGTTTATTTGAACGGAATAAAAATTTATTCCAATTAAATACATTTTATTTGAAGAAAATAAAATTTTATTTCAAACCAAATACAATTTATTTAAATTAAATACAGTTTATTGAAACCAAATAAAATTTATTTGAACGTAATGAATATTTATTTGAATCAAATTAAATTTATTTAAACCAATAACATTTTATTTAAACCAAATAAAATTTATTTGAACGGAAGAAAATTTATTCTAATTAAATACATTTTATTTAAAGAAAATAAAATTTATTTGGAACCAAATACAATTTATTTAAACTAAATACACTTAATTAAAACCAAATAATGTTTATTTGAACGGAATAAAAGTTTATTCAAATTAAATACATTTTATTTGATGAAAATAAAATTTATTTGTAAGAAATTAAATTTATTTGGAACCAAATACAATATATTTAAACCTAACAATTTATTTGAACCAAATTCAATTTATTTGAACCAAATAGAATTTACTTGAACCAATTCCAATTTATTTTAACCAAATACAAAAAAATTTGAACTTTGAAGTAAATATAATTTATTTAAACTAAATAGAATTTATTTAGATCAAATTAAATTTATTTGGAACCAAATACAATTTATTTAAACCAAATACAGTTTATTAAAATCAAATAAAGTTTATTTATACGGAATAAATTTTATTTAATTTAAATACATTTTATTTGATGAAAATAAAATTTTTTTGGAACCAAATACAATATATTTGAACCTAATAGAATTTATTTGAACCAAATTCAATTTATTTGAACCAAATTCAATTTATGTGAACCAAATAGAATTTATTTGAACCAAATGCAATTTATTTGAACCAAAAACAAAAAATTTGAACTTTGAAGTAAATAGAATTTATTTAAACCAAATAGAATTTATTTATATCAAATTAAATTCATTTTGATCCAAATAAAATTAATTTAAACCAAATAAAATTTTCTTGATCCAAATAAATAATTAAGTACGCTCTGAATCAAACATATCTTTTTTCTGCGTGTGAAATTTTTTAAAAAAATAATAAAACTTTTTTTTTTTAATACGGAATTAAAAAAAGAAAAGTAAGAATATTTTTTTAAAAATGCTAATTTTTAATTTCATACGAAGCAGTTTCATTTTTATTCAGATAAAAATTATGCGAAATCGAAAAAATTCTAATGAAACTATTATAGAAAAGGGATGGTCGTTAGACTAAAAGGAAAAAAAAACCCCATGAGGTTCATTTGAATATCGCGCATAATGCCGAATTAATGACGGAAATTCGACTTGAGAGTAACCGCGGGCCAAATTCCAAAACGAGAGAAAAATAACCAAAAAAAAGGAGAAATTCCCTTTTAAAAAAAGGGGGCATGTCCATTTTTGGGCATGCAAACACAGGATTGGAAAAAATGTTTCTTTTCTGGGTAAAAAGTGAGGGTCAAATTTAGTAAGGATCCTATATCTTAATTTCCAGTCTCGACTCTTTTCTCTCTCTCCCTCTTTCTTTCTCTTTCTTTCTCTCTTTAGATGCTTTTCTGCTTTTTTCCCTCGAAGTGAACTCTCTTTTTTTTTCTTATATTTTTATAAATATCCGAGGTCGGGTCTTTCCTTTTTGCTTGACATAATTTAAAATTTATGAGATCGAGAATCAGTTATGCGCCGCACCGAACCCTCTCTCTCTCTCTCTCTCTCTCTCTCTTTCTTCTTTACCCGAAACTGTCCATCTTACTCTCTCTCGAATTTTCTACCGTGATTCGTCCGAGACTTGGGGCATTGGTTTCACAGCAAAATTTAAATATTAAGATTAGCCCTTTTAATGCAACGATATAGTCCTCCTTTTCTCCTCTTTCTCTCCCGCCCCCCTTTCTACATCCCTCGTCACACGTCGGGGTCTTAATGCTCCATTCCCTCCTCCACCCGCCTCCTGCGTACGCACTGCGATTTCGACGACAGATAGCTCGACACTCCACTTGCGTCACGCACAGGATGTTCGCTCTTGTGAAAAATTACAAATTAACCACTCGTTACAAAACGCTTTTACATAATTTTGCGCTTTTTTCGCTGTAATTTGCATTTCTATGGGCAGAGAGCGCAAGTATCTCGTGGAAAAAAACCTGGATTCAAACTATACGTTTCTTTAAGCCAAAATATATTTGGTTTAGATAAAATTTTCCTCTGGGTGGAAGGATATCAAAATTGAGACAAAAAAACGAATCAAAAGTGTTGCGACGCTTTTCGTTCGTTTTTCGTTTTGATTCGTTTTTTGTCTCAATTGTGAGAGAAATTTTCTGGATTGAAATTTAGAGGGAAGTTTATGAAGTTTGGAAGTAGAAGTTGAAAGTTTGGAAAAGAAAGAAAGGGATTGAAAGGGAAATTTGCTATTAGAGAAAAAAAATTAGAGAGTGGGTACAACACTGTTATAGAAAGTTCATTTAGAAAAAAAAGTGAATTAGAACCCCGGGTCTATTTGGTTTTAAAACTCGGGAGATTTTGTACAGTGGAATAAGCGCGGTTGACGAGATGAAGTGGTTGAGAAAAGGGGTCCAATGCAGTAAATATACTGAAAGAGAAATAGGGTTGCCCACAAACATATACACATGGCTGTGTAAAGTTTCAGGAGAGAAAAAACAAATCACTCGACACGATTATCGAAATTGAACTCTGGATGAGTTATTTGAAATTATGGTTGAACGGTCTCTCAATTCTCTTTTCTTGCTGTTATTGCTTATTTATAAATTTTTCGAAATGGTGACCTATTTCCGAAACCAGAGACAAGATGTATTTGACCCAGACGCAACTAGAATTTTTATTTGGTTCAAATAAATTTTATTTTATTTAAATAAAATTCTATTTGGTGTAAATAAAAGTTTATTTTCCCTATTTTCTTATTAAACTTTTATTTTGGTTCAAATAAATTGCATATTTAATTCCAATAAATTCTATTTGGTATAAATAAATTCTATTTGGTTCAAATAAATTGTACATGGTTCAAATAAATTGCATTTGGTTCAAATAAATTGCAAAGAATTACAAAAAATTTTATTTGACTCAAATAAATTGCATTTGGTTCAAATAAATTTTATTTTCTTCAAAAAAAGTTTTCATTTCCTTTGGGTTAAGTTTTCTTATTATTTTTCTTAATAATTTATGGTTATTTTTATTAATATATTTTTTTCTTGTTATTTTTCTTATTGTTTTTTAATTTGTGACTAGTTTTCTCATTGTCTTGACATTTTTTTCATTTATTTTCTTATTATTTTTCTTATTTTTTGTTCCTATTCTTATTTCTACTACCTTTTATTTTCTCGCCTTTTTGCTGATTTTCTTGATATTTTTCTTATTTTTTATTTGTTTCCTTATTGTCTAACTATTTTTCTTATTTTCTTGTCATTTATTCATTTTCTCACCTGTTTTCTTAATGCTTTTCTTCGTTTCTTGTCATTTTGTTATATTTTTATTAGTTTCCTTATTTTTATTGTATTTCGTATTTTCTCGACATTTTTCTAAGTTTCTTCTTATTTTTTTTACTTGTCTCTATATTTTCTTATTGTTTTTCTTATTTTCTTGGCTTTTTTTTATTTTCTTGTTATTCTTCTTATTTTCTTATAGTTTTTTAATATTTTCTTCTCATTTGTCTGGTTTTCGTATTATTTTTCTTGTTTTCTTGTTATTTTTTTAATTTCTTATTCTTTTCATTATTTTCTCCTTATTTTTCTGATTTTCTTCTTATTTTTGCTATTTTCTTACTGTTTTTCTTAATTTCTTGTTATTTTCTTGATTTTATTGTTAGTTTCTTTAATTTCTTATTGTTTTTCATAATTTCCTGTCATTTTCTTGATTTTGTTGATATTTTCTCGATTTTCCTGTTATTTTCTTGATTTTCTTATTATTTTTCTTATTTTCTTAATTTCTTATTATTTTCTTGATATTCTTGATATTCTTGTTATTTTTCTTATTGGTTTTCTTAATTACTTGTAATTTTTCTTGTTTTCTTGTTACTTTCTTGATTTTCTTGTTTTTTCCTCATTTTCTTTCTAATTTTCTCATTATTATTTTCTGTGATCATTTTTCCCCTAAAATTATTCGTATTCCATTTTAAAGTCGAGTGAGAACTATTTCCATCGGTCGCGAGATGGCGGTGAAGAAAGTTTAGTGGGAAATTTCTCGTGAATGTGTTTTTGTATGTACACGCGCTTAGCCACGTGATGAGTCAGAACTCCCCGCGTGAGCTTGAGGGCATACCGAATCGTTCCAAGTCCCTCGTCGCTTTTATTTGGACGACTGATACGGGCGATTGCTGCTATGGGGAGAGAAAAGACCCGCGAAAACCAGTTTGTTCAATCTAATGTGATGCCCGCGGCTTTCACGATCTTAATGAACCCAACGGCCACCCCTGCTACAACTTTTCACTCTCCTACATATACCCTGGGAAAACGCGCGACGCCATCATAAATCCAATTCCAATTTTATCATTCTTCTTTTCTAATATGTCACAGAAATTAAATTTTTTACTTAAAATTCAGAATTCACGTAAATGGATAATTTGAATGAGTTCTAATTGGTTTGAATAAATTTTTATTGGTGCGAATCAGTTTCAATTGGTTCGAATTAGTTTTAATTGGTTCGAACAAGTTTCAATTGGTTCAAATAAACATTATTTGGTTTGCAAAAATTTTATTTGGTTCGAATAAGTTTTATTTGTTTCGAATATATTTTTATCTGGTTCGGCTAAGTTTTAATTGGTTCGAACAAGTTTTAATTGGTTCGAACAAGTTTCAATTGGTTCAAATAAACATTATTTGGTTTGCAAAAATTTTATTTGGTTCGAATAAGTTTTATTTGTTTCGAATATATTTTTATCTGGTTCGGCTAAGTTTTAATTGGTTCGAACAAGTTTCAATTGGTTCAAATAAACATTATTTGGTTTGCAAAAATTTTATTTGGTTCGAATAAGTTTTATTTGTTTCGAATATATTTTTATCTGGTTCGAACAAGTTTTAATTGGTTCGAATAAGTTTAAGTTGGTTCAAATAAACTTTATTTGGTTCGAAAAAATGTTATTTGGTTCGAATAAGTTTCATTTGTTTCGAATATATTTTTGTCTGGTTTGGATAAGTTTTATTTGTTTCAAATAAGTTTTAATTGCTACAAATAAGTTTTATTTGGTTAAAGTAAGTTTTAATTGGTTCGAATAAATTTTAATTAGTTCAGCTAAGTTCTATTTAGTACGAATAAATTTTAATTGGTCCAAGTAAGTTTTATTTGGTGCAAATAAGTTTTATTTGGTGCAAATAAGTTTTAGTTGGTTCGAATAAGTTTCAATTGGTTCAAATAAATTTTATTTGGGTCAAAATATTTGTATTTGGCCAAAATATACATTATTTGGTTCTAATAAATTTTATTCAGTTCCAATACGTTTCAAATTGGTTCAAATAAGTCTTATTGGGGTCAAATAGGTTCGAATGAGTTCAAATAAGTTTATTTTGGTTCAAATGACTTTTATTTGGTTCAAATAATTTTTATTTGGTTTAAATAAATTTTATTTTCTTCTAATAATTTTTATTTGGTTCAAATAATTAAATGATTAATAGATTACGAAAAGATTCATAAAGAAATAAGAATTTTGTTTAATTAAAAACAATTGAGAAATCTTTGAACGAGAATATTTTCAACAATCTCTCTCGACCCTTTTTCTTCCACTCAAGGTCCAGCAGCTTTTTTTCCCATATAATAATGAAATTTGATTTAATTAGAATATAGCCCGTATAATAAAATCATGACGGATTCCCTTCCGTTTTATTTCACTCGTAAATTGACTCAATAAAAATCTCCTCCATAGGTTTTAATAAAAAGAAATAGAGAGAGAGAGAGAGAGAAGAAAGACAACTCGTGCATTATGCTCGCCAATTGAGTTCATCGAACTTGATTAAGATTCTTCAGAAAGAAAAAAAAAATTAGAGGCTTTTTGAATACTTCTTTTTTTTTGAAGAATATTTTTTTTTTCTAGGCTGAGAAGAAATTAGAGAAAAGGTGCTTAACCATTAGTTTTTCCCTCGGGTGGGATCGCGATTAATTTTTCAAACAATCCCACTTGGTTGAAGCGCTGGTAGATTGTTACTCAGAATGAACACCGTGGAGGGGTCCATTAGGCCCCCTCCGAGGGGGGGACGCTTTACCCGGGGCCTTGTCAGTCTCTTCGGAAACCTGAAAGTCAACTTGTCAAATTAATCACGGATGACCAATCCATCAGGAGGAATTCCTAGTCGCGGAGGCCTCGTCTTCGTCGTGACTTCTGATCTTTTCTTTATATTTGTTAATCTTCCAAATTCATCCATATATGTATAATTATTTATCTTCAATTTCTTCGAATTTTCCATCATTTTTCAAAATTTTTTTCTTACGTTTTGGTTTACTTCTTATTTTTATTTTTTACTTTTTTCTTCTTTTAAATTAATGTGAAGAGTGTTTCGTCATAAAAAGACTATTTCATCATAAAGAGAGTACTTTATCATGAAAGTATATTTTATCAAAAAGGTGGTATTTAGGCTTAAAAAGTTTTCATCAAAAATTTTTCTTCCAGTTCTACACTTTTTATTTGTTTTTAATGAATTTTATTTCGTTCCAATAAATTGTATTTGGTTAAAATAAATTTTTATTGATTCAAATGCATTCTAATTGCTTCAAATACATTTTATTTGCTTCAAATAAATTTTATTTACATTAAATGAATTGTACTTGATTCAAATTTTAATTTAGTTTAAATAAATTGTATTTGGTTTAAATAAATTGTCTTTACTTCAAAGTTCAAATTTTTTTGTATTTGGTTCAAATAAATTTTATTTGGTTAAAATATATTATATTTGGTTCTAAATAAATTTAATTTGTTCCAAATAAATTGTATTTGTTTTTAAATAAAAAATAAATAATTGTATTTGGTTCCAAAAAATTGCATTTGGTTCAAATACATTTTGCTTAGTTTCAAATAAATTTAATTTGTTCCAAATAAATTGGATTTGGTTCAATTAAATTTTATTTTCATCAAAAAAAATTTATTTAATTTGAATAAATTTTTAGTCCGTTCAAATAAATTTTATTTGGTTCAAATGAACTGTATTTGATTTAAATAAATTGTATTTGGTTCCAAATAAATTTAATTTGTTCCAAATAAATTGTATTTGGTTCCAAATAAATTTAATTTGTTCCAAATAAATTGTATTTGGTTCCAAATAAATTTAATTTGTTCCAAATAAATTGTATTTACTTCAAATAATTTGTATTTGGTTCAAAAAAATTGTATTTGGTTCAAATATATTGTATTTGGTTCAAATAAATTCTATTAGGTTCAAATATATTGTATTTGGTTTCAAATAAATTTAATTTCTTCCAAATAAACTTTATTTGGTTTAAATAAACTTTATTAGGTTTAAATGAATTTTACTTGGTTCAAATAAACTTTATTTGGTTTAAATAAACTTTATTAGGTTCAAATAAATTTTATTTGTTTCAAATAAAAATTGTTTTTGCGTCGATTAAAATTTTTATTTAAAACATATAAATAGTGGAGGCTCTGAGGAAAATATACTTTTTCTTAGGTCAAATAAATTATATTTGGATTAAATAAAATTATTCTCTAGGTGTAGTTTTCTTATTATTATTCTTAATTTTTGATTTTTCTTAATATTTTCCTTTTTTTCTTCTTGTTACTTTTCTTATTTTATTTTTTGAAGTTTTATTTAAATCTTTTTCTTTTCTAATTATTTTTCTTACTTTTTGTTATTTTTGTTATTTCTATTAGTTTCCTTATTTTCTCGTCATTTTTCTGATTCTTTGATATTTTTCTTAAATGTTTCATTAGTTTCCATATTTTCTTATTGTTTTTCTTATTTTCATGTAATTTTTTTATTTTCTTAATGTTTTTCTTCTTTTCTTGTCATTTTGTTGTATTTTTATTAGTTTTCTTATTTTTTTTTTTTTTTATTTTTTTTTTCGTATTTTCTCGACATTTTTCTGAGTTTCTCATTATCTTTTTTACTTGTCTCCATATTTTCTTATTGTTTTTTTTATTTTCTTCTTATTTTTCTTATTGTTTTTTATTATTTTTTTCTCATTTTGCTGGTTTTCGTAGTATTTTTGCTATTTTCTTATTGTTTTTCTTAATTTCTTGTTATTTTTATTCTTTCCTTGTTGTTGTTTATTATGTCCTTGTTTCTTGTTATTGTCTTGATTTTCTTGATATTTTCTTGATTTTCTTATTTTTTTTCTTCTTATTTTCTCCTTATTTTTCTGATTTTCTTTAAATTTGGTTTAAATAAAAATTTTCTCTGAGCCAACTAAACTGTTTATTTGTTTTAAATAAATTTCTTTTGTTGTAAATAAATTTCATTTGGTTAAAATAAATTTTATTTTCTTCAAATAAATTTGTATTTGTTTCAAAGAAATTTTTTAATTTTTCTATGGGAATTTGACAAGAAAGAAAAAAAAAGTTTATTAATGATTCATGTGGCTTTATGAAAACGGTTTTTTTTTACTGGAATTTTTTCGAATGATTATTAAGGATTATGTAATATGTGAGTAAATGTTCGTGTGTGTAATAAACGAAACTGGGAATTGGAGAAAATCGAGGGAAACGTATTTAGCTCCATGGAACGAATTGTGTGCGTAAGAATTTATTGTTCGGATGATTCAAACCTAATCAACCTTCGACCTTCGAGTATTTCTCTCTGTCTCTCTCCTTCATCCTACACACATGTGATGTAACGGTTGACGAGCGACTGTCAAGTTCCAGGGAACCGGTAATCAAAATCGTCGACCTCATTTTCATCTATCAAAAATTAGTCTATTCATAAATTTTGTATATAATAAACCTACGTGTTTATTTCTATTTTATCAAAAAAAGAAATCTCATTCAAAATTTATGAAAAATTCTCTCTAATTTATCATTATTTTGATCAATTATCAATTTATAATGAATACAATTTTTTCTAATTTATCATCTTTGAATGAAAGGTTTTCAATTTTTCTAAAAATCGATCAATTACGAAATTATCAAAATAGAAAAAAAAATTAACGAAATATTTTGATAATTTCTTTCTGAAAATAGTGAAGCAATAGCTTTACTATTTGTAGAAAGAAATTATCAAAATATTTCGTTATTTTTCACTTTCTTCTTTTTTGTACGATTAAAAAAAAAAATTTTTTTTCTAAAGAAACTATAGTAGGAGAAAGGGGGACAACTGTGGATTTCACGCCTCACAGTGTTAAAGGGGTTTTTTTTTTTTTTTTTTGCATGCAGTATTCTGATGATGATGATGGGGATGCGTCCTCGAAAGAGGGTAAAGAGAGTGGAATGGAATTAAACAAATAATCTTCAACGAGTGAGGGAATCTCTGCTGTAAAGGCCGCGCACTGGTAAAAGGATCCCATTGAATTCTAAATTTAAACGAATGTCCGAGTGTCAGCGCACTGACGGACAAAATAAACAAGATGCTGTGGTAAAAAAATCTACAAGAGAGATTCAGTAGAGGGGGGAGGAGAGGAGAGCTCCTATAAAAAAAGGAGAAAAGAGAAGAATGAATCTTAGAGATTCAAAGTGATTGCGATTAAAGTACCATTTACCATGAAGATTCTTCTCCAACACACAATCAAAAGAATATCCGAGATTATCTTCTTTTCAAAATTCATAAATGCTTTTCAATCTTTTCGATTCATTAGGAACATATATATAGTTAAATTATCACTTTTTCAATCATTCGTTCCTTTAATCATTATGTATAATGATCGCATCTTTGAAAAATGATTCTTTTTTTCCGAAAAGAAAGAATTTTTGTTCCCACGTTTTTTTTTTAGAAAATGGTTCGGATTGGATTTTTTATTCTATGACTTTTTCGACTTATCGGTTTATTTTATTTTTTAGTATTATTATTACAGCTCTTGGATATTATGCCTTTTTTCGACTATTTTCAAAAAATGACAGTTTTTTTTATTTATTTTCAAAAATTTTAATACTTCGGTTTTATTGAAATATGAAGAATTCCCTTCGGAAATATTTCGAAAAACGAAATTTTAGATTAGTGGACTCTATTTGTTGTAATTAAGTGACTTCTCGACAATTGGAAAAAGCTGTATTCCCACATGTTTTCTCCTATGAATAAGAGCTTAAAAACCATTCAACTTATATTTCTGACTCAGTGCCTAATTGACGAACAAAAAAAAAGCAAAACTCCCCAGGCGAGTCAATTGACCCGGAAATGAAGGTAAAGAGAACAATAATTCCCATTTTAGAACCCTCAGATGTAGAATTAATTTTTATAAAAATGGTCCAGTTAGAAAATAACGAATTTCAAAAATAGTAAATTGGGAAATGTATTTAGAAAAAAGAAATAAGTTCTAAAAAAATACACCAGGAATTGTGTTTAAATAATTAAATAATTGTTTTAATTTGTTCAAATAAAGTTAGGATTGTAAGTACATATCGATTGTATTCGATGTGTGTATATTTATGCAACAATTTTTCTTTTCGTTCTCAATATATTTCTAGGCAAGTAAAACAAGTCTCGAGTGATTAAACAAAATAAATAATAAAACCAGTTTGTGTTTATAATATAAGTTTGTGTTTCAAGAATTATTTCATTCTCATGATAAAAAAAGAGTAGAAAAAAGAAATTCAATTACGATTCTGTGGATTGTAATGGAGGTTGAAACAACATCCAATGAATCTTTTCTGAAAGGAGACAAAATGCCTCGGAGGTTTGCATTGAAATAAATTTTACTCTCGAATCAAGTGAGTAGGTACAGTGGTGTAACGCGAGACACAAAGATAGGGTGTCAGTTCGCTATCAGAGACCTGTTGAGTCTCTTCGTCTCGGACTCGTTTTATCTTCTTCCTGCGCTCGCGAAAACATTTCCCGCGAGACTGAGAAAGAGAGTGAGAGAGAAGGTATTCACTCTCTGCGGTGGTTGCGGAGTCTGCAAAACGGCGCAAGATCGTGAAACGTTTTATTAAACTTTATGAAACGTTTTACGAGCTCCGCATATGAAGGTAGCCTGCTACGCACGTGCTGCATCATTTCCTCTCACTTTTTAAATGACCATCTCAATTCTATTCTCGTTTTGCCTGTCAGTAATTTTAATTTTCATTTTCATTTTCATTTTAATGTTAATTTCAATTTATATTTTAATTTCTATTTCTATCTCTATTTAAATTTTTTAAATTAAACATCTTATAAAAAATTGTTATAAAACATGAAAATATCGATAACTCCGAGTCTTCGACTCGGAGTCATCGTTATCTTCATGTTTTATAATAATTAAAAATGACCGATTGATAAAATCATTTTATATTATAAGAATATACTGTAACTTATTCAAGATTACTTTCATCATTTTAATTCAATTCTTGTTTTCAAAAATTTTTAACTAAAATTCTTCTCTAAATTAATTATTATTCATTATTATTAATAATTTTTAAAACATTTCTTTCAACATTTTCACATCCTTTTGTTTACAATTCAATTTTACGAAATTTCATCGATTATTCAGAAATTCTTCAATCAAATATTAGAAAATAAAAACATCAAATAACTTAAAAAATATTCAATTGAACTTTTTCAAAAAAATTAAATCCACACAACTTTCAGTTAAAAAGTATGAAAAATTCAAACATTCAAAGATCAAAATTCAATTGTCTACAATTTTAACTGAAATTCATATTTGAATTAATTATAATTAGAAAATTCGACGACAATTCAATTATTTAAATATAAAAATAAGTAATTTATTGAATAATTGAATGTTTCTTAAAATTCATATCTCATAAAGAATCGTTATCAACAAAATTTTTAAATAATTGGATTCTATCAACGAATTTTAATAAAATTTTTAAGAATAATTACATTTTTCGAGACATTCGATTAAAATTGTATTAAAAATAATTGAAATTCAGCAATGAGTTTTATTATTTGTGAAAATAATTGAATCCGGAAGAAGAATTTTATTACTTTTGAACAATAATTGAATTTTTGCGGAGAATATTATTACTCTTGAAAATAATTGAAATTTTGCAATAATTTGTAACTTTTACAAAATTGAATTTTTTTTTGTGTTTTTAACTAAACATCTACCATAAATTTATTATTTTTAATAATTTTCGAAACAGTTCTTCAATATTTATAAAAATAATTGAATCTCTGTGAAAATAAATTTAATATTTTTGAAAATAATGGAATTATTGCAAAGAAATTTATAAAAAATTTGTAAATAATTGAATTCTTGCAACGAATTTTGTTAATTTTTTTTAAATAATTGAATTCTTGTGACGAATTTTATAAAAATCTTTTAAAATAATTGATTTCTTTCCAAAAATTTTATGAAATTTTGTAGTTTAAATAATTGAAATCCTGTGAAAATTTTATTATTTATGAAAATAATTGAATTATTTAGAAGAAACTTAATAAAATTATTGTAAATAATCGAATTCTTGTAAAATTTTGAAAAGAATTTTATTAAAATTTTTGAAAATAATTGATATTCGGAGAAGAATTTTATTATTTTTAAAAATAATTGAAGTTCGGAGAAGAATTGTTTTTTTTAATAAAAATAATTTAAATTTTGAAGAGATTGATTTAATTAATTGATTTATGAAAATAATTGAATTATTTAGAAGAAATTTATTAAAATTTTTGTAAGTAATTGAATTCCTGTGAAATTTTGCCAAGAATTTTATAAAAATTTTTGAAAATAATTGAATTACGAAGAAGAATTTTATTATTTATAAAGACAATTGAAATTTTGACGAGAATTTTTTTTTATATTTGTGAACATAATTTAATTTTTGCGAAGAATTTTATTACTTTTGAAAATAATTGAATTCTTCAGACGAATTTTTTTAATAATATTTCTTTTTAAATACTTAATTGAATTCTTTTATGAAATTTTATTGAAATAGTAGATATTGAAAATAATTGAATTTTTATAAATTATAGAAATTAATGAAATTTCTACGAAGAATTTTATTAAAATTATTTTGAAAATAAATTTAATTGTTAAAAAGATATTCATTAAAATTTTTGAAAATAATTTAATTCTTTCAAGAAATTTAATTAAAAATGTATTAACAATAATACTTAAATTCTAATCAATAAATTGAAGGAAAGCTTTTTAAAATAATTGAATTTCTTTGATGAATTTTAATAAAATTTTTACGAATAATTACATTTTTCGAGAAATTCCATTAAAATTGTATTAAAAATAATTGAAATTCTGCGATGAGTTATATTTTTTATGAAAATAATTGTAAATCTATAAAGTTTTTTATTATTTATGAAAATAATTGAATCTCTGTAAAAAACATTTGATTATTTATGACAATATTTTGAATTAATGCGAAGAAAAATTGTGAAGGCAACTCTTTTAAAATTGAATTAAAGAAAAGTTAGATTTCAAGAATAAGCACAATAACTTTAGAAAACAATAATTTTCCTGGATTCCAATAAAAATTCCCTGACTTTTCAGGTTTTCTCAAGGTTTATAAAATTCCCTGACATTTCCAGGTTTTCCAGGTTGCATGGTCAATTTTCATTTCAATTTTAATGTTAATTTCAATTTCAACGTTAATTTCAATTTTAACGCTAATTTCACTTTTCAATTTCTATTTAAATGTTAACTTCAATTTTAAATTTTATTTTTAATTTTAACTTCAAATTGAAAATGCTTTAAAAAATTCTAAGAGTACATAATGAAGGAAAATTTCAAATTTCCTCAAAATGAGGAATTAAAAATATGCTTTTGTTTGCAATATTAGAAATTTTAGAGGCAAATATATAACGACATGTTGTTAGCGAAGAAGGGCAGGAGAAGCTTTCTTGCACAGACATAAAAGCATAGCAAACCGATCCGGCTCCCCTTAATACTCCTAATCCCCAGTTTCCCCCCTATTCTCGATTGTAGCAGTTTCAAATTAAACCCGTCCGGTTTTGAACTTTATACAAACAGACAAAGAAAAGAATATTTTATATATATATATAAAAAAAAGGGAGGCGAAAATCTCCTAAAGCACGTTTTCGTTCTACAAATTAAAACATTACTTCCCTTTCATTCTTTCTTGAAAAAGGGGGTTCCTGATTTTTGATAAAAAAAAAAATGTTCACCCGATACAAAGGGTAGATAGGAAAAGTGACTATAATAGAAACTAATAGAATTTTTAAATATGAAAATGTTTTTGATATTAAAATATGAATTCGTCGTATGCATATATTGAGGAATAATGGCGCGAATTGTACGAACCCCTGTTTTTTTTATTACTGAAAAATCGTTTGAAATTTTTTATTATTTTCTGAATACGAAATTCGAATAAGTTTTAATTGGATTGAATTCTTGTGATAATTATTGTTATTTATGAAAATAATTAAATTTTGCAAAGAATTTCATTGAAATGCATTCAAAAATAATTGAAGTTTCGATTAATTTTATCAATTTTTTTTTAATAATTGAATTCTTTTGCGAAATTTTATGAAAATAGTAGATATTGAAAATAATTGAATTTCGAATATTTTTTTTAAATAATTGAATTGTTTTAAAGAATTTGATTATAATTTTTGAGAATATAGTCAACGACTAACTGCGGCTATTAAAACGGAAGTGATTATGTCTAGCCCTTTTTGAATTCTGTAGTTTAGTTAATTACCAGATTCCTCTCATACATTTAATGAAATGACTCTCCCAATTTAAGAAAACTGGTGGCGTTAAATTGAATTAGCCACGCTTTATATGGGGGGCTGTTAAAGCGCGCGCACGTGGAATCGTGCGAGAATGAAAACAAAAAAATAAATAAAAACACACTTTAAGCGTTAAAAGCTTTACGCCAAAGTCAAATCTTATAGTTGCCGCGCTTCTTTTCCCTTTGCCATGCAAGTTTGTGAAAACATTAAGAGAAAAGATCAAAGCGACAAATGGTGTGCGGAGTGTCAGTTTCGCGCTCGACATCTTTCACCTCTCCTTTATATGTATTATAACCACCTACGTTTTAAATTCACAATCAACGCCTCTCACACACCTTGCAAATGTTATAATATCTCTTCCTGCGTGTAAAAAGTAAAAACCCAGCGCACACTATGAATCAATCTCAACAGGTTCTTTAGCGCTTTGAAAATGTAAATACAATTTGTAGTCTTTTTTGATTGACAGAATATTTCTTTTTATATGTTAATTTCACTGTATAAATTTTTTTGGGCAAATTTAATACAAATTTAATACAATTTTAATACAATTTCGGTAAATTTCGAATTAATCACCAAACGAGAAAATTAATCTTCGTCGGGCTGAATTTAGAAATAAAAATTCTATCTTCGGAAAATAAAATGGTGGTTTAATTTCTCCACTTGAGAACGCCAAGGCCATCACCAGATGGCGGGGAAAATTCCAGGAAGGAACTGAACTGCCGTCTAGCGGTGACCTTGGCGTTCGCAGGTGGACAGTAGCTTCTCCATATTCAATCTCAAATTTTTAGTTTGACAATTAATACAAATGGATTTCAATTTCAATTTTCAAGTTTTTTATTTAAAAATTCAGTCCGACGAAGATTAATTTTCTTCTTTGGTAATTTGCGATACTTTTATGCTCTTTATAAATTAAGGAAAATAAAACGAAAACATTCGGACAATGAATTAATTTATAAAGGATCTCGGACGTTGATGATTATTTAACTAATTTAGGCTCTTTAATTTTTTTAGAGTAGAACTAATTTGTTTGGTAAATAAATAGTAAAATCTCGGTTAGCATATCATTAGTGCTGGCTATTTTGAAACGAAACAAGTGTCATTAATAATACGTGAGTCCGAGGTCTGAAGAACAATTTTTTCGGTTAAACATAATTTAGAGAATTATAATTATCTGAATACTATTTCAACGAAACGTTTCTTTCTCTCATCATTAATAAAAATCCATTGTTTGAAAAATTTTGAAATTCCCCTTGAAAACTGAAGGCGCATTAATATGCTCTTTTGTTTCGAAAGGGTTAAAGAATTCACATGAGATGTGTGCTTTCACTGTGCCCGGGACTCTTTTTCTCGCTTCCCTTCATTGGGTGTTATCCAGTTCGAAGAAAACCAGAAAACCGTCATGCCCAGCGTGGACCCATTAATCATTCTGCTCGGATAAAGGAGAATGAAAAGAAAAGAGGAGAGAGAGAGAGAGTGAGACGGACAGTTGGACGGATGGACGGGACAAGCACTCTTCCAACGATCTTAAAGTCCGTACACTTGAGTCTTTGGAATCATTTTTTATTTTTTGAATTTCGTCGGATGCCCCATACCGTCCATTGTCAGGACGAGCCTTTTCCACCTTCTACTTCTTCTTCTTCTTTCTTCACAGCTCTTGGTTCAGTCTCTTCTTCGCGAAAGATTCATTAACTGATAGCGATGCGTGATTTTTTTCTCCAAACGTTTCTTCAAAATGATATTTCTCCCACCCCGAAAGAATGAGATAGAAGGTAAAAGATCTTTGCCGGATTGCCTATTGCTTATATTCTGCCACCCGTTGAGAATTCGAAATAAAATCACGATCTGCAAGCTCTCGCTCATTTTTCTCCGCAAAGTGTATACACGATATAGTCTCAATTCTTATTTTCAGATCATTCAGATAGCCCCCTTTATTTTTAAACATAATTTTCTAATAAGGATCAAAAATTTAAATAAACACTAGCACTTGCGGTATTCCATTTATTATTATATTGTAAATTAAAAAACTTTCTATTTTCAAGAATAAACATCAATTTCATCATAAATTTCATTGGAAGAATTCAATTATTTACAAAAATATACAAAATTTTCACAGGAATTCAATTATTGTCAAATATTTTAATAAAATTGTTAGAAAATCGAAAAGAATCAATTATTTTAAATACAATTCTAATTAAATTTTTTCGAAATAATTCAATTATTCTTTTAGGTTTTAATAATGATCCACAATTTTTGAACGTTCAAATGAACGAAATATTTTTTATACAAAATTTTTTCAGAAATTTTCGATTTTAATTAAAATTAAAAACTAAAAATTTACATTTAGAACCTTTATAATTAATTTTTTTGATAGTGACGCAAAATTTTTGTAGTAAAAATTTAATTTGAAGAAGAAATAAATAAATTTCGTTCATTTGAACGTTCAGAACTTTAGAATCATTTTTAATAAAATTCCTCCCAATTATTCAATTATTTTCATAAATAATTTTTCAATAGAATTCAATTATCTTGATAAATAACGAAATTCTTCATAAAAATTCAATGATTTTCAGGAATTTTAATAAAATTCATTGTAAAAATTTCAAATTATTTTTACAAAATAAACAAACAATTTTATCAATTCAATTATTTTCATAAATAATAAAATTCATCGCAGAATTTCAATTATTTTTAATAGAATTTTAATTGAATTCCTCGAAAAAAATGCAATTATTCTTAAATATTTTATTAAAATTCAATTATTTTTAAATTTTAATAAAATTCGTTGCAAAATTTCAATTATTTTTATAAATATTAAAATTCATCGCATGTTTCAATATTTTTAAATTCAATTTTAAATTAATTGTGCGAAAAATGCAACAATTCTTAAAAATTTTAATAAAATTCTTTGAAAGAATTCAATTATGTTAAAAAATGTTAATGAAATTCTTTATAACAATTGAATTGTTTTTAAAGTAATTTTAATACAAATTTTCGAATGAATTCAATTTTTTTCATAAATTATATACAATTTGCAAAGAAATTACATTATTTAAAACACAATTTTCATAAAATTTTGTGAAAAAAATCATTTCTTGAAAATTATTTTTTTTAAATTCTTTTCAAGAATGCAATTAATTTAAAAACTTTATTAAAGTTCGGTGAGAAAAATTCAATTATTTTCATAAATAATAAAATACTTTTTAGAAATTCAATTGTTTTCAAAGAACATTAATAAAATGCCACATAGACATTTTATTATTCTCAAAAATTTTAATAGAATTCTTTGTAAAATTTAATTATTTTTTAAAACGTTTCGAAATTCAATGATTTTCAATATTTACTATTCTCATAAAATTCCCCAACAGAATTCAATTATTTACAAAATTTTTTCGTAAAACTCTTCTTAAGAATTCAATTCTTTTCATAATTAATACAACCTTCTCAGGAATTTAATTATTTAAATTAGAATTTATATAAAATTTGTCGAAAGAAAGCAATTATTTAAAAATTTTTATAAAATTCTTCGCACGAATTGAAATATTTTCATAAATAATAAAATTCTTCAAAGGAATTCAATTATTTTCATAAAAAATAAAATGTTGCGGAAGAATTCAATTACTTTTAAAAATATTTTTTACATTCAATTATTTTTCAAGAGTTTTAATATAACGATTCAATTATTTTCAACAATTCTAATATAAAATTCTTCGAAACAATTTAATTTTTTCTATAAATTGTCAAATTCTTGGTAAGAATTTAATTATTTTTGTAAAAAATATCATTATTTTGAGAAATTTCTATTATCAATAGGTTCAATTTTTTGAATAAAATCTTTAATAAAATTCTTTGCAAATTTCAATTATTTTCAAAATTATCAATTAACATTATTTAAAAAAATTACATTATTTTTACAAAATTTAATAAAATTCTTCTTTTAAAAAAAAAATGTAATTGTTTACAAAAACTTTAATAAAATTGTTTAAATGAATTTAATTTTTTATGAATAATTTTAATATAATTTAATAGAAAAATTATTAATTGCAATAATTATTAATAATAAACACGATTATTTTTAAAAATTGAAAGAAATTGTTTATAAAATTCACTTACTTTTAAAATTTTCAGTAAAAATTATTTTAAAATAAAATTAGTGGAAAGAAATGAATTATTTAAAAAAAATTTTATAAAATTCTTCGGCAAGAATTAAATTATTTTTATAAATATTTAAATGCTTTCACGAATAATAAATTTTCGTTGCAGGAATTTAATTTATTAGCAGAATATGAAAGAAGTAAATATTTTTGATGAAAATTAGGAAAAAGTGAAGAAAATAAAATATAGAATAGAATTTTTGTTCAGTTTTGTAAAGTATGTCTAAAACTATTTTTGGTCGTCAAGTTTAATTTTTCGATAGCTGCATTTTTTACTATACATTTTTCATTTTGAAAGCTACTTTTTACTACGTTTTTAAAATTAATTATTGAGCGCAAAGTCTGAGTTTGTACAGAAATTCTAAATTAAAAAAAAAAAAAAAAAAAAAAAAAAATGAAATGATTAATAAAAATTTAGCGATTCAGTATGTGTTGTTCGTTGAACGATATAGCAAATGCTAGCAGCAGGGCACATTAAAAGAACTGTTACATAATTAAAGAACGATAAAAAAAACGTGAAAAATTAAAAGCGTGTGTCCTAAAAAAAAATACTCATCGATTTGCGCGAAACACAAAACAATTTTATGACTTATAAAGTCGGCCATCTTGCAAAGCCATCATATATTCATGTGCGCGCATATGCGAGGCAACATTATAAATGCGCGCCACATTTCTGTTTCATCTATGTGCTTACTTAGCCGTTTACAGTCGATTCTAATATTCCTCTCCCTGATGTTTGATCAATTTTAACCCATTTCTTAAAATTTATTAGTAACACTTTATCAGCGATACAACCACTTATCACTTTTCTCGCAAATAATTTATATATCAAAAAAATAACTTCTGAAATTCTTAGAATAATTTTCTATCTCCGTTAACTGTTTTCTTAACATATAAATAGAAATGAACTACCGAATGATTTACATTTAGATCGAATTTTATCCTTATTGTGTACAATAAACTAAATATCGCTCTTTATCTCTTGAGTTTCATTTCTTATTAACTAGAAATATTACATACACGAGCAAATTACATTCATAAAATGGAATTTTAAAATACTTTTTCATTTCGAGTTATTGTATATATAATTAACTTTTTTTCGATTTACATTTTCATGTTTTAAAATAATTTGAATAAGGTGGAAAAAAAAGTGAAGTGACTTGAAAGGTCGTCATAATGATTAGATCTCGAAAATGTAGAATGTTCGATGATTTTTAATATTATGTATATGTGCCTTTTTGTGGGTGTTTTGTACTTGTGTTGGTGAGTCTGAAATTCTTTTAGTATCTGTGAAAGTAAAAAAATGTGGAAGTATCGCAATTTCGAAAATAAAAATTACTATAATTTGGCTATGAAGTATGAACCATTGAGAAAAATATTTAAAACCCTAAAAATTTATATTTTTGAATAGTTGCTTTAGTAATAATTTGGATTAAAATTGTTGCTTGGTATAGTAACTTCGATTTAAACTGTTCCTTTGGTAATAATTCAGACTTAAATTGTCACTATAGTAATAATTTAGATTAAAATTGTCACTGTAGAAAGAATTTAAATTAAAATTGTCACGATAGTAATAATTTAGATTAAAAAAATTCAGAAAAACAATTTTAGTTCGTCAATTAATTATTAGAGAACATATGTTTTTTCGGGTGTTTGTTTTTGAGTGAATGACACACAGGCCTTATTGTAAATTCAAGAAGACTTTGTTGTTTGGCGATGGAGACGGGGACTTAGAATCGAATTACAGTTGATCTAATTAATCCGCAGTTGTAATCCGAGTGTGTATATTTACGTGACAGAGCGATGAGCTTTCTTTCTTTTTTTTGCTTTTTTAAAGGAACGAAAAAAAGAGGATGAAATTTATGAGTAGAGAAGAATTTGAAACTGACTTACCTTGGGGCTGCTGACCGCTGGGTGGATTGAGAAAGGTGGGTGGAAGTTGCCTGCTGACCGACCTGGCAAGTTCACCTCCTGCCAGGCCGTAGATCGCAAGAAGTTCCTGCATCGTTGATTCTGCATACTCTCTCATCATACCCTCGAATGGCCTCTTCTCATCCATTCCCCTTTCGTTTTCCACTTCCTGTCCTTGCTCGTCCTCAAATTGCCCGTCCTGATCGTCTAGGCGATTTGAATCGTGATCCATTGTGCCACTTCCACTCTTGTCCGACGATTCCGATGTGGGACTTCGTATCTTTGAAGAGACATTTTTTTTTATTTGTTATTTTCACTTTTATTGTTACAATCGAAAATTAGGGTATGTTTTTTTATTAAAAGAAGCAACAGGGTTGACACAATTACAGAAAAAAATGTGTTAAATTTTTTACGTGTAGTTTTCAGATGGTGTTGTTTTAACACAATTTTTGTGTTATTTTAACACCCATTAAAAATGTATATTAATTTAACACCCTCTAGTGTTAATTTAACACACTCTAGTGTTATTTTAACACTAATGTAGTGTTAAAATCACACAGTGTCGGTTAAAAATGTTGCGTGTAGTTTTAACACCACTTTTAGTGTTAAAATAGCACTTCTTTTTTCCCGGAAAAATAAATGAAGTCCGGGAAAAATCAGGAAAATTAGAATTAGTCAGGGAACATCAGGAAAAAGTCAAGAATTTTTATTAAAACTTAGTTTCTTGAAAAATTAAAAAAATTCAAATTCATCTAAAATTTGTTACATTTTCTAATATATATTTAATTAATTATACAAAATAATGGATTCATAGAAGAATTTTAGTTAAAGACACAAAAAAAAATTGTATTTTGGAGAATATACAAATAATTGCAGAAATTCAATTATTTTCAAAGATAATAAAATTCTTCGTAGAAATACAATTATGTTCAAAAATTAAAAATTTTTTGGTCAAAATTTCAATTATCTTTATAAATAATAAAATCATTCTACGAAATTCAATTATTCTGCAAAATTGTAATAAAATTCTTGCGGCAAAATTTCAATTATTTTCAAAAAAAATTTTCTCCTTTTCGAAAGAATTCAATTATTTTAATAAATAACGAAATTCATCCCAGAAATTCAATTATTTTCGGGAATTTTAATCAAATCCTTTCCAAAATTTAATTATTATTGAAGAATTCAATTATTTTTGATAAATAACGAAATTCATTGCAGAAATTCAATTATTTTCAGGAATTTTATTAAAATCCTCTCCAAAATTCAATTATTTTTGATAAATAACGAAATTCATCCCAGAAATTAAATTATTTTAAGGAATTTTATTAAAATCCTCTCCAAACTTCAATTATTTTTAATAAATAACGAAATTCATCCCAGAAATTAAATTATTTTCAGGAATTTCAATGAAATGCTTTCCAAAATTCAATTATTATTGAAGAATTCAATTATTTTCGATAAATAACGAAATTCATCCCAAAATTTAATTATTTTCAGGAATTTTAATAAAATCCTTTCTAAAATACAATTATTATTGAAGAGTTCAATTAATTTTTAATAAATAACAAAATTCATCGTAGAAATTTAATTATTTTCAGGAATTTTAATAAAATTCTTTCAAAAATTCAATTATATTCAAAAATAACAATATTTAATAATTTTCCAAAAATTTTCAAAAATCCTCGTCAAGATTTCAATTTTTTTTATAAATGGCAAAATTTTTCTCCAAAATTTAATTATTTTCAACAATTTTAATAAAATTCTTGGCAAAATTTCAATTATTTTTAATACAATTTTAATGGAATTCCTAAAAAAAAATCCAATTATTCTGAAATATTTTATTAAAATTTAATTATTTTAAAAATTCGTTAAAAAAATTCAATTATTTTCATAAATAATAAAATTCATCGCAGGATTTCAATTATTTTTTATACAATTTTAAATTAATTCCTCGAAAAATGCAATTATTCTTAAAAATGAAAATTCAATTTTAATATTTTTGTCTTTAAATAATTGAATTATTGTAGAATTTTTTAATTAAAATTTATTGAAAAATGAATTTTTCCCAGAAGTTCAATTATTTTCAGGAAATTTAATAATAATTTCTTGCAAAATTCAATTATTTTCAGGAAGCTTAATAATATTCTTTGCAAAATTTAATTATTTTCAAAAGTAATAAAATTCTTCGCAAGAATTCAATTATTAAAAAAACTTTAATAAAATTCTTCCCACAATTCAATTATTTTAAAAAATTTTTTAAAAATTCTCGTTAAGATTTCAATTATTTACACAAATATTAAAACTTTTTACAGGAATTCAATTATTTTTATTAATAATAAAATTCTTTGTCGGAATTCAATTATTTAAAAATTGATTCAGAAAATTCAGAAGAATTCAATTTTAAGAAATATTCAATTCAATAAATTATTTATTTTTCCATTTAAATAATTGAATTCTCGTAAAATTTTCTAATAAAAATTTATTTAAAAATTGAAATTTAGTTATAATAATTTTAGATAATTGATTTAAATTCTTAAATCTAAATTATCTATGATCTAAATAATTAAATTCTAATTAATTATTAGAAGCATTATTAGGTTGAATTTTTTAGAAATAATTGAATTTTAAAAAGGTTTCAAATTAAAATCTTTGAAAATTTGAATTATTCATACTTTTAACTGCAAATTCTGTAGAATCAATTTTTTGGACAAATTTAACTGAATTTTTTTTTAATTATTTCGAGTTTTTTTTTTTTATTTTCTAATAGAAATGTAATTGAAGAATTTCCGAATAATTGAAATTTTACGTAAAATTGAATTGTTGACAAATTCATTTGAAAGTTCTCAAAGATCTTTTTAAAAAATTATTAAAAATAATTGATTTAGAGAAGAATTTTAGTTTAAAAAAAAGAAGTTATTAATTGATGTTTCGAATAATTCTCCATAATTAAAGAAATTCGTAAAAATAAATGTTAACAGAAAATTTTTTTCGTATTTGGATCATTTTTAGACTGAATCAGAATATTCTTTACACTGTAAAAAAAGGGAGTTAAATTTTAACTCCCCAGGGGAGTCTATAAAAGTCGCACCCATTGGAGAGTTAATGCCAGGGGAGTTAAATAAAGAGAGTTAAAATTTAACACCCAAATGCTAACTCCCCATGGAAAAAATAACTCGCGCGGGTGTTGCATGAAGGGAGTTAGAAATTAACTCTCTTTTGGAGTTGATTTTTAACTCGAAAAATTTAACTCCCAACTCCCGAGTCCGTTAACTCCCTAAATTTTTTACAGTGTAGGTTTAGGGGAAAATTCTAAATTTTCTCTAGAAATCAGGGAAAAACAAAATTATATTTTTCCACCCTGAACTATGTTTGGAAGTAATTTCACATTAGTTGGGGAAAAAAATGCTAGTTAATTGGACTCATGCTTAGGGAAAATTCTTGAATGATTTACTGCACATTGAAATAAAGTGCATTATTCCGAAGCAGGAGAAATGAGCCATCTTTTATATTTCCTATGCTCATAATTCTATAGTTATGAAAATAGTCTGCCTGCAATTCTCTCTAATTATTACTGACAAGTTTTATTTATAAACAAAATTAGCAGAATGTTAACAGAATGATCAATTATTTATTCTTTGGCTGTATATATATACGTTTAAAGAATGTCGGGGTTTAAAAATTCTACTGGTATAGTAATTAAATTACATGCATTAATAATTTATGGGTCTGGAGTATTATATACCCACATAGCACAATAGTATGAGGTAAGGTTATGTTGAGTACTAATCGAAAGGCACATAAGGTTACACAATATTGCTGCGGTAGACCTGAGGTGAACTAAAAACTTCCGCCATGGAGGTAAGGTTACATGTTAGGGTGTGGTGAGTATATATGATAAGGCCATGGTAACCTTACACGTTAAGGTTAAGGTAACCTTACACGTTAAGGTTGATGTAACCTTACACGTTAAGGTTGAGGTAACGTTACATGTTAAGGTTGAGGTAAGGTTACATGTCAAGGTTGAGGTAAGGTAATTATTAAGTTGTAAGGTTGAAGTAAGGTTGTGATAAATTTACCAGTTATGGAAAATATTGAAAAAATAATTAATAAATAAATATTCAATTAAAAAGTTAGTTTGTTGCTCTTCTCTATTTTGGAAACCTGACATGAAGCAGAAAATTTTAAAAACAAATTTGGGGGGACTGGGATTTGAACCCGGGATCGACGCGCATAAACCTATCATTCTAACTAACTGAGCTAAGTAGAGAACTGGTAGAAGGAAAATTAATATTGCCTTTAAGGAGTTAATCATCTTCTTGGTTCACCTTAAAGGCAACATTAATTTTCCTTCTGCCAGTTCTCTACTTAGCTCAGTTAGTTAGAATGATAGGTTTATGCGCGTCGATCCCGGGTTCGAATCCCAGTCCCCCCAAATTTGTTTTCAAAATTTTCTGCTTTATGTCAGGTTTCCAAAATAGAGAAGAGCAACAAACTTAACTTTCTAATTTAATATTTATTTATTATATTATTAATTATTTTTTCAATATTTTCCATAACTGGTAAGCTTATCACAACCTTACCTTAACCTTACAACTTATTAATTACCTTACCTCAACCTTGACATGTAACCTTACCTCAACCTTAACATGTAACGTTACCTCAACCTTAACGTGTAAGGTTACATCAACCTTAACGTGTAAGGTTACCATGGCCTTATCATATATACTCACCACACCCTAACATGTAACCTTACCTCCATGGCGGAAGTTTTTAGTTCACCTCAGGTCTACCGCAGCAATATTGTGTAACCTTATGTGCCTTACGATTAGTACTCAACATAACCTTACCTCATACTATGGTGCTATGTGGGTATGTATAGATATCTATATGTGTGGATATAGAATATAAAATAGAATATAATATAGAATATTATTAGAATACTATGAAAAAATTATTAGAATATTAGGAGAATATTATTAGAATACTATGAGAAAATTATTAGAATATTAGGAGAATATTATTAGAATACTATGAGAAAATTATTAGAATATTAGGAGAATATTATTAGAATACAATGAGAAAATTATTAGAATATTTTTAGAATATTATGAGAATATTATTAGAATATTGTTAGAATATTGTTAGAATATTGTTAGAATAGTATTAGAATATTGTCTCTATGGAATATTATATTATTATCCTAGTAGACTATCTAAAACATTGCACATGTCACATATGTAGATCCAAAGCAAGAAATTATCAATTATAAATGATAAGCTTCTCTCTTAGAATTTTCAAGTCAAGTAACTAATCTTGAGTGTACATATATATATATATATAATAACAAGTTATACAATGCGGTATTTGAAAATTGAAATGAATTTAATTTTGCAGTAAATAAATTACTAACCTCGGCTCCAAGGGAATAGAACTTCTGCGACCTGAGTTGTTCGATAATAAATTTATGCCTGTATGAGTCCCCACTATCGTCGTCCCCTTCTGATGAGGGTGGCCTGGTCGCGACGGACAAATCCATAGGACTCGCTTCGTTGTTGTTTAGCCTTTGCTTCGACCTTTCTTCAGTTGGCAGGAGTAAGGTCTTCCTTTCATACTCAAGAATTTCATTTGAGCTCGCCTCCTCGGCTGCCTCAGGATCTTCCTCGTCTCGATCCGATTCATCAGAGACCTCAGCCATTCGACTGCTGATTGGCTTGAAATTTTTTCGCTTATTACGTGGCTTTTGTATATTCGCCAATTGCAATTGGGCCTGGGCCGAGAATTGGGAGTCGCTGTCATGATCGGCGGCATCCCGACGGGACGTCGCGTAGTTGTAAACCGACTCGGAAAGCATCTCCGCTAAGAAACATGAAAACGATTCACACTCTCTTTTATTTCACTTTTCTAATTTTCTTTTGCTTCTTATTAAAAATTAATTATTCTTATTAATTTCATCTTTTATTTTTGGCAAATTTAAATTAATTTTTATTTACTCTAAAAGTTGAGGCTTTATACAGAAAGGAAACGTTAAGTTTCCTGAATTCATTTTTTTTAAAGTGTAGGTCAAATGAAAATTCAAATTTAATTTGAAAATTGATGAAATTAAAATTAATGATTTGCAAACAATATTTAAACTTACTGGGGCCATATGGACTGGTTACCGCGGACATCTCGAGTCTTTTGGATGATCTGCCCAGTCAGTGCATCCTGAAACAAAAACAAAAACGAACGTTACGCCACATCGAGCGGAGAAGGAAATAAGAATACAAAACGTAAATGATCAAAGGAACATTCCAAAATTATACTCTCAGGTCTCTCGGATATTATGACTTTTACGACTTTTTTCGACTATTTTCAAAAAAGCGAATTTTTTGCGATTTCAATGATTTTTAATATCTACGATTTCAAAAAAAAATGCCCTAAAAGAATTGAATAATTTAAATTTTGATAAATAAAAAAATTACCACAGGAATTCAATTATTTTAAACAGAAATTTCCTAATATTTTATGAAAAAAAAAAAAATCAATTATTTTATTAGATTTTTTATAAAATTCTTCGCAAGAATTCAATTATTTTTAAAAATAATAAAATTCTTCAATTATTTTTTTAAATTTTAAGAATATTCATTGCAAAAATTCAATTATTTTTATAAATATAAAAATTTTCATATGAATTCAATTATTTAAAAATTAAAACACAGAATTTTCCTAATATTTTTCGAAAAAATCATTTGTTTTATTAGAATTTTAATCTTTATGAATTGCTTCGCAATAATTCAATTATTTCGAATTTTTATAAAATTCTTCTCAAGAATTCAATTAATTTTTAAAATAATAAAATTCTTCTCAGAAATTCAATTATTTTCAAAAATTTGAAGAAAATTCTTCGAAAAACTAAATTATTTTCATAAATTTAAATAAAATTCTATGCAAAACATTTAATTATTTTCATAAATAATAAAAATTTCACAGAAATTCAATTATTTACCAATTTTGTATAAATTTTTTCGCAATAATTCCACTATTTTCAGAAATAATAAATTTTTGTACATAGACATTCAATTATTTTCACAAATAATGAAATTCTTATTCGAAATTCAATTATTCCAAAAATTTTATCCGGATTTCTATGATTATTAATACAATTTTAAATGAATTTCGCGAAAAATGCAAAGACTATTCTTGAAAATTTTAATAAAATTCTTTGAAAGAATTCAGTTATTTTAAAAATGTTTAATCACATTCTTCGGGAAAATTCAATTATTTTCACGCATAATAAAATTCATCGCAAGAATTCAATTATTTTGATAAATAGTAAAATATTCTTTCCAGAAATTCAATTATTTTTGAAAATTTTAATAATAATCGTTGCAAGAATTAATTATTTTTATAAATATTAAAACTCATCGCAGAATTTCAATTATTTTTAATTTTAATACAATTTTTTAAATAAATTCCGCGAAAAATGCAACTATATTCTTAAAAATTTTAATAAAATTCTTTGAAAGAATTCAATTATTTAAAAAAAAAATTTTCTTGTATTTTTTTATTATTTTTATACAATGAGACTTTTTCGATTTTTCTTGCAAGTTTTTCCAAATTTTTCAATAATTGAAATTTTGTAAAATTTAACTGAAAATAATTTATTTTTTTTCAAGTATTTTATTACAATTTATGAAAATTAACTTTTGAGGAGTTTTAATTACAAATTTTGAAAATAATTGAATTCTTAAAAATTTCAATGAAAAATCTTCAAGTTCTTTTTAAATTGTACAAAAATTCTTTAAAGAAATTCAAAAAATTTTCGTAAAATTTCATTGCAATATTTTTAAAAAACTAAGTTTTATAATTGTTACATTATAATGTTTTAAAATTCATTTTTATTAGATTTATTTTTGTTCGAAAATAATTATCTTTGATCAAAATAAATTAAAATTTTTTTAAATTTACGTTTTTAGAATTTTTAAAATTTTGGAGAAATCATGTTCGTTTTTAAAATTAAAATTTTTCATTTTCATTATTTCTTTTTATATTTTTTCAAATATTAAATTATTCTTAAAAAATTTTACCAAATTTCAATTATTTGGAAATTTTTCAATTGCATAAATTAAAAACCTGTAGACTTTCAAAAATTTCTTAAAAATATATATAGAAAATTAATTTGAAAAATTTTCTTTATTATAACTTTTTTAAAAATTAGTAACTTTAAATATTTTTGGTTAAATATTTCCAGTAATTCATCTTAATAACTTTTATAAAGAAGGACCATAAACAGTTACAGTTACAATAATTATGAAAAATTAAATTTTTGTAATTAAATAATAGGAAAGTAAAATTAGAAATAATTGATTTGGAAATGAAGTTCAGTTAAAAATTGTAGAAAATAATTTAATTTTGAAAGGGTAATAATTGTAATTTTAAGAAATTATTAAATTTCAAGTTTTAATTTGAATTTTTTCTAATTTTTTACCCATGGAAAAACAAATAATAATTATTTAAATATTTATTTAACAAAATTTAGCTAAAGTAGCTAAATTATTTTTAGCTAAGCAATAGATCTTCAAATAGCAGTCGAATTTTCCAAATAGGAAATTAATTTCCAATAAAATTGCAATCAACAAATGAAATGCATTTATTTCCTGTCTCTCCTTTACTTTCACAATTTTGCTTCCTCCTAAAGAAGCTCTGTTGTTTAGTTTTACTCTTCCTGAATAAAAAATAAAAAAACGCTAATAACCTACATATGCCTGTCAATTTGTAAAGTGTACTATTAAACACTTAAGGTCACTGACCCAGATACATTTCATATACAATTTTTGTTATATATATCTAAAATATAATATCGAAATCAATAACTATTGGTAAACCAAAACTATACGAGGCATTGAGAACAAAATGTTAAATTTTTGATCCAAATTAACTTTTTCAATTTTGGATGCCATTAAAATTTAGTTTACGTTGTTACATTAATTAATTTTATGCAAATGGGTTAAATCTACTTTCAATTCTTTACAGTTGTTAAATCCAACCTAAAAATAATACATTTACGAATGCGTGACATTTGCTCGATATATATGTATATATATGACTAAATTTTATGTTGTTCGTATACACATAAATGATAGATCAATATTCATTAAAATGTTGACCTGATTTACAAAATGAAATTCGACTTTCTATATGGAGAGAAAATGTCTATAATATAAAATTTTTCGAATTATTTAAATTAATAAGGATTGCAGGTTGTCACATACTCATCTTTTTTTCCCACCTGTTTACAAATTTTTTCTTCTATTTTGTAGAAAATTTGTTTTCTATAAAATTTGGAAAATTTTTCTTATTTTGATAGGTTGTTATCTTTTTCAATTATTTTGAATATAAGATGTTCTCTTTTTTAAATTAGTTTGAATAAGTCGTTCTCCTTTTTAAATTATTTTGATAATTTTTCCGTAATTCGTTTGCAAATTCATTTGAAAATTTTGTCTCAATTTTAATATTCTTAGAAAAACTCTGTTAGAAATATTTTCAATCGAAACAAAAATTGTAATTAATTTATCTCTCGGGATTAAAGCGAAGGAACATTGAACAAACTTTTTGTCTCATCGTGTTTGAAAATCGCCAGACCGACAAAGTATTAACAAATATTATAAAATGCGCTGCTCGCATATAAAATGTATAAATGAAGAATTGAACTATCAAGATGAAATAATTCTCACATCTCGAATATAATCAACAGCACATTTAGAATATTTTTTTAACATCTTCCCTTGTAGTTTTTATGAGCTCATTTGTTTACATCTTTCTTTGACTCTGTAAATTCATCTGCAGGTGGTTATAACTATATATACGTTTTTTTTTTGTCGTTGTAAAGTTATTCCGTCTCATATAAGAGATGAGCCTATGAAACACATTTCTAAATGCAAGTGAGGGGATGGCAAACATGCGGAATTTCTTTTTCCAACGAGTTATGTTCCGTTCGTATGTTCTCTCCTCTGAGCGTAATTATTTATGCGATCTAACTCGCGGAGTCGTTAACTGAATGCACGGGACACGTTTGTGTTGATATTCTCTCTTTTAGTTTTGAAAGGGAGCCTGTTTAAATTGCCTCTATATCGAAATGCAAAGACTTATATGTATTGAGATTAAGAGGGACTTTAGTTTTCCGCGTTGTTAAACATGTATCTTGTCTTATCAACTATTGGCAGTATCTAATTGGCCTTAATTATTATGCAATGTTTACCAATTAAAAAAGGTACACTGGAAACGTGGGATCATATTTACAATTTTCAATTTACAATTTACAATTTACAATTTACAATTTACAATTTACAATTTACAATTTACAATTTGCAATTTACAATAAGCTGTAAGGAATAATCGAGTCATTTTTCAGACATTTTTGTTTCAAATATAAAGGTAAAATTATTTTCCGAATGTTAATTAAATTTTTCTCTTTTTTGAAAATTCGCTCACAAACGCAGGCCTCGCACTCTCATCTGCTAAAACCTATACTATTTACTACTTTTTTACTATTTGCTACTATTTGGATACTTTTTTTATTTGTTACACTAAAAGCTACTTTTTCAGCAATTCAATTATTTTTTTAAAATTTTTATAAAATTCGTTGAAAAAATTCAACTATTTTCACAAATAATAAAATTCGTCTCAAGAATTCAATTATTTTTAAAAATATAAAAATTCTTTACCCATGAAATATTCGAAATAAATAAATAACAATTTATTCTTCTCTGGAATTAGATTATTTTTTAAAAAATTTAATAATATTCTTTGCAAAAATTTATTTGCTTTCATAAATAATGAAATTCATTGCAGGAATTCAATTATTTTAAAAAATAAAATAAAGTGAATGGAAAAAATTCAAAAAATTTTTAATAAAATTCTTTCAAACGATTCAATAATTATTTTCACAAATTTTTCTTAATTCAATGATTTTTAATATCTACTATTTCAATAAAAAATTTCACAAAAGAATGGAATAATTTAAAAAAAAATGTTTATAAAATTCTTCGCAACCATTCAATTATTTTCATAAATAAAAAAAATTTTCAAATCAATTCAATTATTTAAAACATAATTTTCTTAATATTTTGGGAAGAAAATCAATTATTTAAATAGATTTTTTATAAAATTCTACGCAAGAATTCAATTATTTTTGTGATCCTAAAGTTTTGAACGTTCAAATGAACAAAATTTTTTTTTATTTGAATATTTTTTAAAAAATTTATTATTATAAAAAAGAAAAAAATTAAAATTTAACATTTTCCTAGGTTAAGAATTAATCTTTTTAATAAACAAAATAATTTTTTTTATAAAATATACAAATTAAAAAAATTAAAAAAACTTCGTCGTTCATTTGAACGTTCAAAACTTTAGGGACATTTATTTTTAAAAATTTTAATAATAATCCTAACAAGAATTCAATTATTTTTGTAAATATTAAAACTCATTGCAGGATTTCAATTATTTTTATAAATAATAAAATTCTTCTCAGGATTTCAATTATATCAATAAATAATAAATATTGTTCCCAGGAATTCAATTATTTTAAATACAATTTTAATTAAATTCTTCTCCAAAATTCACTTATTTTTTAAAATTTTTCAAAAATCCAATTATTTGCTGAAATAATAAATTTTTTCCTGGCGATTCAATTATTTAAAAAAGTTTTAATGAAATTATATTCAAAAATTTAATAATTTTCAGAAATGATTCAATTGTTCAAAAATAATTGAAATTTACAAAGAATTTTATAAAAACTTTTGTGAACAATTGAATTGTTTAGAAAAATTTTATTGTAATTTTTAAAAATAATTAAACTTGTTAGAGAAATTTAGATAAAATTATCTTGAATATAATTAAATTTTTCACTAGAATTTTAATTAAAATTCTATTAAAACTAATTGAATTTCTCAAAAGAATTTTATTATTTACAAAAATATTTAAATTATTACCAAGAACTTAACAATTTATAAAAATAATTGAATTGTTTCAAAGAATTTTTTATCAGAATTGTTGAAAATAATTAAATTTAAATAATATTTTTAAAGATAATTGTATTCTTTGGAGAAATTTTATTAAAATTGTATTAAAAATAATTGAATTCCTCCAAAACATTATATTATTTATAAAAATAATTGAATTCTTTTCAAGAATTTTATTATTCATAAAATTCAAAATTATTTAAAAAAGTTTTAATAAAATTCTATTAAAGAATTCAATTATTTTCAGAAATAATGAAATTGTTCGAAATATATATTTGAAATTTTACAAAGAATTTTAATAAAAAATTTTGAGAACAATTGAATTGTTTGGAAAAATTTTATTACAATCTTTTAAAATAATTCAACCTGTTAGAAAAATTTAATTAAAATTGTATTGCATATAATTGCATTTCTGAGATGAATTTTTTATTATTTACAAAAATAATTGCATTCTTGCCAATAATTTTACAATTTATAAAAATAATTGAATTGTTACGAAGAATTTTTTATCAAAATTGTTGAAAATAATTGAATTTATATTAAAAATCTTGAAAATAATCGTTTTTAATTAATATTTTTTAAAATAATTGTATTCTTTCGAGAAATTTTATTAAACTTGTATTGAAAATAATTCAATTTCTCTAAAGAATTTTATTATTTATGAGAATATGGAAATTTTTGCGACAAATTTTTATTAAAATTTTTGAATAATAATAATGTTTATAAATTTTAAGAAAAAAATTATTGAATTTTGAAAGAATTACTTTTGTAATTTTTAGAACTAGTTCAATTTCAAAAATGCGTTACATTGAAATCATTTGAAATATTTTAATTCCAGACAAAATAAATAGGTATTTTAAATATTTATTTTGAAAAATTATTCTATTTTTGAATGTAATTAAGAAATTATAAAAAAATTGAGTTCAGTTTAATTTTTCAATAGCTGATTTTTTGCTACTTTTTTTCTGTCTTTAAGCTACTTTTTGCTTCTTTTTTTTTAAATTAATCATCGAGTGCGAAGCCTGCAGACGAAATGAATGGAATAGAGTATACATAAAAAATTGCAAATTTTGTTTTTATTATATTAAAATTTTGTAATTCTGAATAAGAAAATTCTCTGGACTGGAAAAGATTTAGGAATGTTATTTTTCGAAATAAATTTCCCGTGAAAGTATGCAATTACAAAATATGTATCGAAATTTTGATTATATGGAGCGAAGAAAAATATTTTTTCCTAGCGAAAGGCTTTTATTTCTTCATACTCTTATCGTGTGCTGAAGCGTCCAAACTTGGAATTTAGCATACCTACAATCATTGTATATTTTCGCAAAATCGCATTCAAGGATCTAAGATGCAAAAGAAAAAAAAAAAGAAACTAAAAGAAAAAAAAAGTGTCAGGCTATGCTTTTCCCATGAATACTCTTTCTTTTTAAAGAGAGAAAGAGAGTGAGAGAGAGAGAGAGACGTTTGAAATTCGCTGGTTTAATGCACGAGTACTTTTGCCAAGATCAGTGGGAGAGATCCTGCGCGTACGTGTCCGTGTACGAGGGTGATAATGCACTTCAGGTCCGCCCCACACAGTTGTGGTGGGGTAAAACGGGGCGGCTCGCACGCTATAGGTACTGTAACAGATGTTAATTATCCCTTCTGTATAGCCGACAAAAAGAGTCGAGCAGCCACGGCGATGAGAAGAGCGAACAAACTCGGTGAGTGAGTTGAATGGGTATTTCCCCGTCTATATAATGCTTCGCTTTTTCTCGGCTCAATTCGGTTTCATTTCGTCACGTGGTTATCGTCGCGCAGCCGTCTCATTGCCCCTTCTGCGCATTCCCAATTAAGTATTTTGCACTATCAAATTTTTCTCGCTGCTTTATCAGTCAGAAATTACCCAAAAAAACTCTTTTTCTTTTCTCTCGAAATTTTTTTCTCTCATTTTTTTTTCTCAGGGTTGCCACAGGTCAGGAAAATCAGGGAAAAGTCAGGGAAAGTAGAGTTGGTCAGGGAAAAGTTTGGGATTTTTATTAAAAGTACTGGAAAAAATTTAAAATTTAGAATTCATAAGAAAATTTTAAATTTTGTTCTCCTTTTTAATTGCTTTATAAACTATTAATGGAATTTTAATCGAGTTGCATCTACAATTTTCATAAATAAATAAACTTCAAAAGGTTTTAATTTGCAATTTTAGAAAATTTCAATTTTGAATGAATTTAATTAGATTTTTGAAAAAATTAATAATAATTCAAATTCTTCTGAAATTAGTTCAAATTTTTAATATATAATTAATTAATTATTAAAAATTTATAGCCGAATTTTTGTTTAAAACAATAAAACAGCACTATTGAATTTTATCGAAGTTAGAAATAATTGCAGAAATTAAATTATTTTCAAAAGTAATAAAATTCTTCGTAAAAATTCAATTATGTAGAAAAATTAAAAAAAAATTCTCTTCAAAATGTCAATTATCTTTATAAATGATAAATTATTATTATTGATAAATTATTATTATTTTCAAAAATTTGAATAAAATTCTTGGCAAAACTACAATTATTTTCATAAATTTCCCTCAATTGGATGATTATTAATATCAACTATTTTAATAAAATTTTCCAAAAGAATTCAATTATTTAATAAAAATCTTTGTAAAATTCTACGCAAAGGATTTAATTATTATTTTCATAAATTCCACTATTTTCAGAAATAATAAAATTTTTTACAGAGATTCAATTATTATCACAAATAATAAAATTCTTCTTCGAAATTCAATTATTCTCAAAAGTTTTAATAAAATTCTTGTTAAAATTTCATTTATTTTCAAAAAAAAAAAATTTCTCCTCTTCAAAAGAATTCAATTATCTTTGATAAATAACGAAATTCTTCCTACAAATTCAATAATTTTTTTAAATTTCAAAATTTTTGACATAATTTCAATTATTTTCAAAAATTTTTCTTCAATTCAATTATGTTCATAAATAATAAAATTTATCGCAGAATTTCAATTATTTTCATAAATAATTAAATTCATCGCAGAATTTCAATTATTTTTAATACAATTTTAATCGAATTCCTAGAAAAAAATGAAATTATTCTTAAAAATTTCATAAAAAATTAAAATTCGTCGAAAGATTTCAATTATTTAAAAATTTTTGTTGATATAATTCTGTATGAGAATTCAATTTCAAGAAACATTCAAATATTCAATAAATATTTTATTTAAATATTTGAATAACTGAATTCTTGTATCATTTTCTAATTAAAATATTGATTTAAAAATTAATTTATCCCAGAAGTTCAAATATTTTTAGAAAATTTAATAATATTCTTTGCAAAATTCAATTATTTTCATAAATAATTAAAATTTCACAGGAATTCAATTATTTACCAATTTCGTAAAAATTTTTCCTCAATAATTCCACAATTTTCATGAATAAAAGATTTTTTTTCAGAGATTCATTTATTTTCATAAATAATAAAATTTTTTGCAAAAACATTAATTATTCTAAATTAAATTCTAATAAAACTTATTCTCTAAAGATTTAAATTACTTTCAAAAGTTTAAATAAAATTTTTTATAAAAATTCAAATATTTTGAATGAAATTTTAATTTAATTCCTCGAAACACTTTAATTATTAACATAAATTAAATACAATTTTAAGTAATATAAAATTCTTTGCAAGAATTCAATTATTTTTACAAATAATATAATTTTTTATCAGAATTCAATTATTTAAAAACAATTTTTATAAAATTCTTCCCAAACATTTCAATTATTTTCACAAATAATAAAATTTATTGCAAAATTTCAATTATTTTAAAAAATTTTCAATTCTTTCATGGAATTCAATTCAAAATTTACTGAAAATTATTTAATTCTTATTATAAAGAATTGTATCAAAATTTTTGGGAATAATTGAATTTTTTCGAAGTATTTAGAAATTGTACAATGAGTTTTATTAGATTTACGAAAATAATTGAATCCCTGTAAAAATTTTATTATTTATGAAAATCATTGAATCATTGATAAGAAATGTTAAAAAATTGTTATAAATAATTAAATTCAAGTGAAATTTTTATTATTTTTTAAAATTAATTAAAGGTATGTTTAGAATTGTTTTTTTAATTATTTATAATAAAATTTATTCTTTATTTATTCTTTTGGAAAAATTTTATTAGAATAGTAGAGACCAATTCAAAAATCATTGAATTGAGAAAATTTTTAATGAAAATAATTGAAATTTTACAATTTTACTAAATTTTTTGAAAATAATTGAATTTTGGAGAAGAATTTTATTAATTTTAAAGATAATTGAAATTTAGAAGAGTTTGTTTCTAAATTTTTGAACATAATTGAATTTTTGCGAAGAATTTTATTACTTTTCAAAACAAATTGTATTTTCTGCAATCATTTGCAATTTCTCTAAAATTATCCAGATTATATCGTATACAATTTAAGAACTTTTCGTCTTTTTTGAATCAAATTATGGACTTTACGGACCTTTCTTTCAAAAAGACGGACTTTTACGGACTTTAAGCAAAGTTACAGACTTTTAAGGGATTTACGGACCTAGTTCGAGCCCTGATCCAGGGAAATTGGTTTGTTTTTGAACAAAAATGGACTTTTAATATTCTTCATAATGAAAAAAAAATTTGTTTTTAATTTTCAACTTTAAAAATCATTCGAGATATTTCGCAATCGTTTCGCGCGACTCAAAAAGTATGCTTTGAAGCATTTAAAAATTTCATCTCCCAAGAATTCGCGAACCTAGACAATTCTTTATGGGGACCAATTTCTTAAAGAATTTAGACCTTGACGAAGAATTTCGGAAATCCAGTATATAGAAACCCTTTTCCCATCGGTTTCATCTTGTGGAATCAACTCGCTTTTTTTGTCTCTGACCTGCTCTCGCAGTTATATGGTATAAATTTAAATTGGCTCCGGGTATTATATATTAAAAGAAATAATAATTTTTTTTTTTCAAATTGTATAGTTAAAAACGTAAACAAGCATAAAATGTAACGGATGTCTATATATGCGCGGCTACCAATAGCATCAAAAAATGTTTTTAACATTACCGTTAACTGTGAGAGAGAGGTCAAATTATTGCAATAAACTTTGCAACGATGATGATGATACGTCAGTGGCATTACTCATTACTGAAAGAAACTCATGTTTACCCTGTCACTTTCAAAGTGTATACTTATCCTAGACATTTCTTTCAGAAATTCAATATAAGATTTTGAGAGATTTGTGAGTATAATACCAAGTTTATAGTCTTGGGTTTTGTGCCTTTAGTTTATTGCCGTATCCACGAGTTGCATTTTTATTTTTCCTATTTTAGGCCGCTCGCGATGTATAGGCCTTTAAAATTTATTTTTTTTTCCTTGCGGGTTGTAATTACCTGCTGAATGATGAAGGTTTTTTGAGTTATTCGCCAATAATAAAAGGAATTTTCTGCATCTTCGGGCTTATTTAACATCTTTAATGATGCTTTATGTTTTTTTTCGTTCAAAATCAAATTTATCTTATTAATGAAAATTAATTAATTTTTAATTAATTACTAATTTTTAATTAATTATTCATTTATAATTAATTAGTAACCGAAAATAATCGATTAATTGGAAACATAAATTAATTAACTAATTGCACAAATTAGTTAATTATTAATACGACGAATTAATTAATAGTTAGTATCTAATATAGCTTTTAATATTCAATTAAAATAATTAAATAATTTATTGAATAATTGATTACTTCTTGAAACTGAATTCTCATAAAGAATTTTATCAACAAAATTTTTAAATAAATTGAATTCTTTAAAAACATTTTATTAAAAATATATTAAAAATAATCGAATTCCTAACAAAACTTTTGTTAATTTTGAAAATAATTGAATTTTTGAGACAAATTTCATTAAAATTAGTTAAGATTTTTGAAAATAATTGAATTTCTGCGAAGAATTTTATTAACATATTAAAAAAATAATTTAATTCTTTCGAGAAATTCTATTAAAATTGTAATGAATATAAATAAAATTCTTCTCAGGAATTCAATTATTTTCAATACAATTATTGACAATTTTTTTTAAATTCTCGTAAAAATTTCAATTATTTTGAGACATAATTGAAATTCTTCTCCGAAATTCAATTATTTTCAAAACTAACAATATTTATCACAAGAATTCAATTATTTTAAAAATTAATAACATTCTTCTTCGAAATTCAATTGTTTTCAAAACTTTTAATAAAATTCATTGCAAAATTCAATTATTTTCAATAATAACAATATTTATCACAAGAATTCAATTATTTTTAAAATTAATAATATTCTTCCCAGAAATTCAATTATTTTCATAAAATTTAAAAATAATTGTTGTCAACATTTCAATTATCTTTAGAAATGAATAGCAAAATTCTTCGACAAAATTCGATTACTTTCAGGAATTTTTTATAAAATTCTACGCAAATATTCAATTATTTTTTTATAACTAATAGAAATTTCACATGAATTTAATTATTTACAAATTTTTTATAAATTTTTTTGGAAAAAATCTATTATTTCTATAGATAACAAAATATTTTACAAAGATTCAATTATTTTCATAAATAATAAAACTCATCGCAGAATTTAAATACAATTTAAATCGAACTGTAGAATTATACTGTAAACTCTTTTATTGAAATTTGCCAAAAGAATTCAAATATCTAGAAATTTGTTGATAAAATTCTTTAGGAAAATTCAATTTTAAGAAACATTGAATTATTCAATTATTAAATTATTTATTTTTATATTTAAAAAATTGAATTCTAGTAGAATTTTTTTCTAATAAAAATTGATTTTTATTGTATAAAAATGAATTTCAGTTAAAATTTTAGATAATAATTTGAATATTAAAATCAATATAGAGTGAATTTTTGGAAATAATTGAATTTTGAAAAAGGTTTCAAATTGAAATCTTTGAAAATCTGAATTTTTCATATTTTTAACTATAACAATTCTGTGGAGTAATTTTTTTTTTTTAAAGTTTAATTGCATTTTTTTTTTTTTGAAATTATTTCAAGTTTTTGTTTTCTAATATAAATTTAAATTGAAAAATTTACGAATAATTGAAATTTTACGTAAAATTTAATTGTTGGGAAATTAATTTGAAAGTTCCTAAATAATTTTTTAAAAAATTATTAAAAATAATTTAAAAAAGAATTTATAGAAGAATTTTAGTTAAAAAACACGAATAGAAATTTAATTTTGAAAAAGTTACAAATTATTGCAAAAACTCTATTATTTTCAAGAGTAAAATTTAATTTTCTTCGCAAAAATTAAATATTGTTTCTAAAATAATATAATTCTTCTTATAGGGATTCAATAAATTTTCACAAATAATAAAACTCATCGCAGAATTTCAATTATTTTATTTATTTTTAATACAATATTAATCGAATTTCTCGAAAAATGTAATTATTCATAAAAATTTTATTTAAAATTCCTCGAAAGAATTCAATTATTTAAAAAGTTGCTGTGAAAATTCTTTATCAGAATTTAATTGTAGGAAACATTTAATTATTCAATAAATTATTTATTTACATTTTATTTGTATTTAAATTTTTTAAATAATTAATTAATTGAATTCTAGTAGAATTTTCTAATAAAAATTGATTTTTATTTCATAAAAATGAATTTCAGTTGAAATTTTAGATAATAATTGAAAATTAAAAGCAATATAGCTTGAATTTTTAAAAATAATTGAATTTTGAAATTATTTTTGAAAAAGTTTTGTTGAATTTTCTTTATATTAGTTAAAGCTTTTATTTTCTAATATATATTTAATGAGTTTACGAATAATTGAAATTTCGTAAAATTGAATATTGTAAATAAATGGGATTGGAAAATTGTCATTGAACTTTTTTGAAAATTATTAAACATTAATATAGGTAATCTAATTAATTTATTAATAATAATAAAATTGAAATGTTGAAAATAATTTTGAATAAGTTACAGTAACAATATTCTTATAATCTAAAATAATGATTTTATCAATTTTCCATCTTAAATTTATTATAAAACATGAAGAAATCGATTACTTCGAGTCGAAGACTCGGAGTTATGGATTTCTTCATGTTTTATAGTTATGAAAAATTTAATATTTAAATTAAAATTTATTTTAAGTAAAATCTTCTCTTATTTGTTTCGGCCTTGTTATATTTTTGTCAGTTGATCCAGGATTGGTCCGTAATTTTCAATTTTTGTCCGTAAAGTCCGTATTTTTAAAATATACTTTCACTGGTTCGAGCGCTGACGTTTTAGTCACATTTTCCCTAGACTAGTTTTTTCTTATCCAATTAGAAAAATGTTTGCGATACGTTTTCTTTCTTTCTTTTTTTTATTTTCTGCTTTGCTTTTTTTGCTGAAAATAAGTGAAATTTCTTTGTTGGCGAAACCTGATTTAACGCGAGAGATTATTGTTGATATATAAAAGGTTTTTCAGAAATGAGACCGCCCCAGAGTTGCAACAACCCCTATTGGAATTGATAAAAGCAAAGCTGAAAAACATGACGTTCACGGATTGGATGACCACCATGCAGGACAATTCTGCAAAAGGGAACATATATTTTCTATACAAACGAAAGAAAGAGAAGGAGCAATCGTGAGAGCGCAGTGGCACTCGACATTGCTCGTCGCTGATGCCGACGCCAGAAAGAGGAAACAAAAAACTCGGCGACGTAACGCGTCCGTTCGTCAAACACTTGAATGTAATGTTGCCAGACCTCTCTCTCTACTATATATATGGATAGGAAGGGGCAAATCGTGGCTTCTGGAGAGGCTGCTGGAATATCGAGAGATTATTCAAATTTGTCTCGTCCGGCTTTAAAACACACTTATCGCATCTTTTCTTTTATCCCCCTTTTCGACTTTGTAACGCGACGCGACGCTTCTCTTGACCGATTATAACTTCTTTATACATATATACATTTCCGGACTTCTGCGCAAAGTTCATTTATGGAAACGGAAAAAAATCATCACGTCATTCTAGACGAGAAGCAAAAAAGTTTTCTTATATTGAATCATTATCATAAACCCACTACAATTACGAAAAAAAGATCGAAAAAAGAAATTAAATACTAAATTTTTTTTATTCTTAAAATTAGACGCTAAGAACAAAATTAATTTTCAAAAAAAGATCGAAAAAAGAAATTAAATACTTAATTTTTTGTATTTAATTTTTTAAATTCTCGAAAGAATATACAATTATTTTTTAAAATATCATTTAAATTCAATTATTTTCAACAATTTTGATGAAATTTTTTTTAAAAAATCATTATTTTAAAAATGTTTAATAAATTTCGTTCCAAAAAATTCTACTATTTTCCAAAATACAGGATAAAATTCTTTGAAATAATTCAATTATTTTTATGAAATGTAAAATCCTCAGCAAGAATTCAATTATTTTTATGAAATGTAAAATCCTCAGCAAGAATTCAATTATTTTCATAAATAATAAAATTTATTCCCAAGAAGAAAAATATTTCTTTAAATAATAAATTCTTCAAAGGAATTCAATTATTTTTAAAAATAATAAAATGTTTCGAAAGAATTCAATTATTTACAATACAATTTTAATAGAAATTTCTCGAAAGAATATAAATTATTTAAACAATAATGATTCAATAAATAGTGAAAATACGACTGAGTGATAGAATCATCTCTACTCTTAATAATGATTCAAATTCAATTATTTTCAACAATTCTGATAAAAAAAAATTCTTCGTAACAATTCAACTATTTTTATAAATTAGTAAAATTCTTGTCCAGAATTCAATTATTTTTGTAAATAATAAAATTCTTCTGAGAAATTCAATTATTTTCAATACAATTTTAATAAAATTACTCAAAAGAATACAATTATTTTTAAAAATATTATTTAAATTCAATTATTGGCAAGAGTTTTAATAAAAATCCAATTATTTTCAAAAATTCTGATAAAAAATTCTTCTTAAAAATTCAATTATTTTTATAAATAATAAAATTCTTCAAAGGAATTCAATTATTTTCATAAATAATAAAATGTTTTGGAGAAATTCAATTATTTTCATAAATAATAAAATGTTTCGGAGGAATTTAATTATTTTCAATACAATTTTAATAAAATTTCTCGATAAAATACAATTATTATTAAAAATATTATTTTAATTCAATTATTTGCTAGAGTTTTTATCAAAATTCAATTATTTTCAACAATTCTGATAAAAAATTCTTCGCAACAATTCAATTATTTTTGTAATAAATAAAATTATTTTGAGAAATTCAATTGTTTTCAATAGAATTTTAATTAAAATTCTGGGGAAAAATTCAATTATATTTAAGATAATTTTAATTAAATTTCTCTAACAGGTTCAATTATTTTCAAAAATTGTAATAAAATTTTTTCTAAATAATTCAATTGTTCTCAAAAGTTTTTAATAAAATTCTTTGTCAATTCCAATTATTTTCGAACAATTTAATTATTTCTGAAAATAATAAAATTCATGAATAGAATTTAATTCACACTTTTTTCAATAATTGAATCCATGCTAAAAAATTTATTATTTCTGCAAGTAATTGAATTTTTGTTTTGAAAATGGAATTATCGTGATACAAAAATAAATAATTTATTGGAAAATTGAGTATTTCTTAAATTTGAATTCTTATAAAGAAATTTATCAACATTTTTGAAAATAATTGATTTTTTACGAAGAATTGCATTTAAATTTTTGATAATAATTAAATCCATTCAAGAAATGTAATTAAAAATGAATTTGAAAATAATTAAATTCTTGAGAAAGATTTTTTAAAAACTTCTGAAATTTTCAAATAATTGAATTCCTGAGAAAATTTTATTATTCAAGATATTAATTGAATTTTTCAGTTGAATTTTATTTATTTCTTTCTGAAATAATTGAATTCTTTTTAGAAATTTTATTAATATATGAAATATATTGAAATTTCAAAATATTTCAATTTCGAGAAATTCATGTAAAATGATAATAAAAATAATTGAAATTCTGCGATGCATTTTATTATTTATAAAAATAATTGAATTTTTCTCACCGAACTTTGTCAAGTTTTTAAAATAATTGAATTCTTGAGAAGAATTAAAAAAAAACATTTTTAAAGAAACGATTTTTTTTTCAAAAATTTCATTAAAATTATATTGAAAACAATTCAATTATTATAAAGAATTTAAGGAAATTTTTTAAAAATAATTGAATTATTTTAAATAATTTTATTAAAATGTTTAAAAATAGTTGCATTTTTTGCGCAATTTATTTAAAATTGTATTAAAAATAATTGAATTCCTGCAATGAGTTTTAATATTTCTAAAAATAATTGAATTTTTGCAACGATTATTATCAAAAATCAAAAAAATAATTGAATTCCTGAAAATAATTTTATAAAAATCTATTTAAATAATTGATGTTTTTCGAAAAATAATAGAAAAATTCTGTTTTAAATAATTGAATTGCTGTGAAAATTTTTTTATTTATGAAAATAATTGAATTTATTTTTTATATTTTATTAAAATAGTAGATGTTAAAAACCATTGAATTAGGGAAAATTTGTAAAAATAATTGAATCGTTTTGAAGAATTTAATTAAAATTTTTTTCAATTTTTTCCAATAACTTTATTAAAATTTGTTAAAATAATTTTTTTATTTCAACTCTTAATAAATTGAAAGTAGTGTAAATTCTCAAACATGGAAAAAAGTAGCTTTTAGTGTAACAAATAAAAAAAAAATATCCAAACAGTCGCAAATCGTAAAAAAGTAGTAAAATTATTCAGAAAGTAACCGTATAAATAAAAAATTCTTCATTTAATATGAGACACTTCTTGAAAATATAATTATTTGCCTTAAGTCTTATTAAATAAGATAAGTTAATGTAATTTCCACTGTGAACTGAAATGTGGGATGTGTTTCTGTCTAATATAAGACCTTGATCTTAAACAGCTTCCCATCTCGTATCTTAATAAATGTAGTTGCGTGTCAGGAATTGCGACTGCGTTACGGTGTGTGAGGGAGGTAATGGTTCGAGAACGAAGATCAAGAGAGAAAGAGAAAGAGAGAGAGAGAGAGAGAGAAAGTAAAAAAACAACCTTTTTATAAAGGACAAGAAGAAAGTATTTAAAATTATTTTAATATTATTTTTCCCCCTCAAGAAAATGATGAGGAAAAAAATAAGATTTGTCGCAAGAATTAAAATTATACGAGAAATGACTTTTATTTCAGTTAACATTAATATTCTCATTCTGTGTCCATGGTCTTGAAATTACGAATATTATGACTTCAACCAGTTCTCAGAATTTCATGTTTTTCATTCTTTAATCTCCAACTCTCGTGTTTCACACCATATCTTATAATACGAATACATTCACCTCTGTCCTTTTCTTTCCTTCCTGTCGTTCATTTTCGCGGAGATATTTAAAAGTATTTCTTTACAAACACTTTTACTTTATTCGAAGGTTTTTTTTTATTTTTCGAATAGGAAAGAATATATTTTCTATTTTTTATCGTTTGTACAAAATTTTGTTATGAATTTGATTTTTGGAGAAATTTTTTTTTTTGAGGACTAAGGTCGAATATGGCAAACGAAGATTTTTTTTTCTGTTTCTTTGCCAAAACGAAAAAAAAAATCGTGAGATTCGGCGAATAACTGGTCGCATCTTTCTCTGGTAACAAGGAGTTGTATACTAAGATCGATTGGTTTCCTCTTTTCGATAAAGATCCAAGAATTCGACCTCACCTGTATTCTCCACTCTTTTTCCCTTTTTACTCGCAAATAAAATAAACTGCTTAATAAAATTGTCACAAAACAACTTTAGAACTTTTTGTTTCGCACATTTCTTTTAATTGTATGAATTTTTATTCTTTTTATTTTTTTTATTTTCATTCTTTTCTTCTTTTTCATTCTTTTTTCTTTATTTTTAATTCTTTCAATTTTATTTTTAATATCAATTTTTTAAATTAAAAAAAAAACCCAATTTTCGGAAAGAGAAAAATTGTGGAAAAAAGAAAAAAAAATTGGATTTAGAGAGTAATTTATTTTTTTCTCGTAACATTTTTTTTCTTCATCTCCCTAGAGTCGTAAAATGCCACATACGATAAAAATAGAGCACGCAACAACTTACTAATCTGGTTAGGGCTACTTAGCGGAGCACCAACTATTTAGACCTGAATATGGTCGCGGTAATAGCTCACGAACTGGTTATTCTTTCTGTGCCTTCTACTAACCAACAAAGTGGAGCTTCGGTTATTCCTTCAGCTATACACGCCTGGTTAAGCATCAAACGCCTCATTTCTTTAAATACACTAAAACGCTCTAATCAACTCCCATAAGATAATCATTCTGAAAATACAAATTTTCTACTTTCGCTCTCTTCAACAAATTTTACAACTACCAATATTCATTTCCTTTACCCGTTCGCGTAAATTACACGGTCAAATAATACACATTTTTTCCCTCTCTCTCTTTCCTTCCTCTTGTTTTCGTTACAAGAACATTTTTTTACCTCGGGAAAAAAAAGAAAATACAATATTTTATACGTTTATTGACGTATTATTATTATTATTATTTTATTAACGTTTGCACGTTTTGATTCCTTTTTTGTCTCAATTTAGAAAAACTGTCATTGTTATTTCTAAGAGAATATTTTTAATTGATCATAAAAAATTGAATATTATAATCACATTGGTGATATTGATTTTTTTTTTTGTTTTTTTTCCACGAGAAATAGAATTTTTTCTGAGAATTAAGAGAAGTTATTTCTGATTGATGTTTCGAGGATGAAACGATCGATATAATAAATTAAGTGTTCCAGCAAGAATGGATTCGCCCTTTCGTGCAGGTACCTCAGTAGGGTTTCTGGAGTAATTAAAGAGAGAGTGCCTTGTAATTAATTAATCGTCAGGCGTCCCACGGTGACGTCCGAAATCCCGTTTGTTTTGAATTCCAAACACTAAACTCTTATAGGTGCACCGAATATATTTTTGCAAGTCACACTTATTTCCTCCCTCCCTCAAAGAAAAAAAAAAGAACTTGTGCGATTCAATTTGTCACAGTGTCTTTTTTTTTAATTTTAAAATCGTATTCAATTATTTTTATTATATATCGCACTCATCTGTATTAAAACCTACTAATTTACTACTTTTTATGATAGTTTTAATTAGTAACTAAAATAGAATCAAATTTACGAAAAAAAAAAAAAAAAAAAAAAAAAAAAAGTTTTTTGGAATACAATTGAAATAAAAAGTAGGTTCTCGCAATTTATCCCTCGATAAGAGTGCTAACAAGACACGTTAATTATCATCACATATATCGTAATTCAACTATATTCTCTACTTGTTTCCTCCCCTATTTTTTTTTTTTTTTTTTTTTTTTTTTTTTTTTTGACATCACTGCATTGAAGAGGGTGAGTAACAACATTGACATCTCTCAACCCTCGGAGTTAAAAAAATCGCCCTTCTTCTTCATCAGATCCTTTATCCACTATTTAATTATTAATCTTTTTATACATGCAAATTCTTTTCAAAAAATATTTTTTAGTTCTAATTTCTAAATTAAAAAAAAAAAAGATTGTGAATATCATAAAACATTAATAGATTCGCAACGTACTTTTTTCTTTTTTATAATTTTTTTTTATTTTTATAAATTTTCTTTTTTATCCGGAATGATAGAAGAAAACTTACGTTTCCCCATCCGGAATGGTAGAAGAATTTTGATAGAAGAAAACTTACGTTTTCTTCTATCAAAATTCTTCTACCATTCCGCATAATTGACTGTTTTAGAATAGAACATAAAATTTGAAAATTTACTGCTTTTGTGGTTTTATATATATTAAAATTGAGAAATACTTATTCGATTTTGTGAAGTATGTACAAGAGAGCTTTCATAAATTATAACCCTGACATTTATTTATTTTTTTAAATTCTTTTTTGTCAAAAAATAATGTCCATTTTCACCCCCGAAATACGCGGAGCATAATCGAGTCCAGACCAGGTCTTTGCATATATACGTCAATGCAATAAATCTCGAAAAGTTTTTAATGCCTTGCAGCCTGCAAGTTTCCCTTCTGGTTCTTTAGCCCTCCCCCCCTCTTATGACCCCACTACAAGCACATCAATGCCACCCCTCCACTGTCTTATTTGCATACGAGCATAATAGCGCGAACGACCTACCCTTTACTATTAATTTTATAAAATTATTCAGTCCTACTATTCGAAAGGGCAATGCGGTATGCCAGTCTCTCTCTCTCTTATTTAAATAACGGATTTTCGAAATCTCGTTTTATGCCACATTGTAGGGGCCGCACACGTGCAATTGTCTGTTTTTTTTTCTTTTCTTACAATCAAGCACTCGTACACCACTTTTATATATATTCATTTTTAAAATTGACTGTGGAGATGAATTGATTTGATAGCAAAAATTATTCTTTTATTTCCGACTTTCTTTCAAATTAGAATTGAAAAAGCCCGATTTCCTGATGTTACTTTTTATTATTTCTTTTGAAATTGGCAAATGGGGAAAAATAAAGAGAAGAGAAAAAAAAGAATAAAGGAAAAAGAGAAAAAGAAGAAAAGAAAAACAAAAAATCAGGGTTGCCACACTATCATTTCAAATTCCCTGAATTTTCCAGATTTTCCAGGTTAAAAAACGGAATTTTTCCGCAGGTTTTTAAAACTACATTTATATTTAACAAGAAATTAGAAAATTCTACGACAATTCAATTATTTAAATATAAAAATAAGTAATTTATTGAATAATTGAATGTTTCTTAAAATTCAATTCCCATAAAGAATCGTTATCAACAAAATTTTCAAATAATTGAATTCTATTAACGAATTTTAATAAAATTTTTAAGAATAATTACATTTTTCGATAATTCTCTAAAATTTTAAATTAAATTCATTTTTGTGAAATGAAAATCAGTTTTTATTAGAAAATTCTACTATAAAATTCAATTATTTAAATACAAAAATAAATAATTTATTGAATAATTGAATGTTTCTTATACATAATTTTATCAACAAATTTTTAATCTTTATTCAAAAATATTCTACAGGAATTCAATTATTTAAATACAGAAATAAATAATTTATTGAATAATTGAATGTTTCTTGAAATTAAATTCCCATAAAGAATGTTATAAACAAATTTTTAAATAATTAAATTCTTTCGAGGAATTTTAAATAAAATTTTTAAGAATAATTACATTTTTCGAGAAATTCGATTAAAATAATTGAATTTTGGAAACGAATTTTATTTTTTCTAATAAGATAATATTGAAATTTTGACGATAATTTTTTAAAAACTTCTTAACATAATTAAATTTTTACGAAGAATTTTATTATTTTTGAAAATAATTGAATTTCTACAAAGAATTTTATTATTTTTGAAAATAATTGAATTTTTATAACGAATATTGTTATTTTTGAAAATAATTGAAATTTGCAGAAGAGTATTATTATTTTTAAAGATAATTGAATTTTGACGAGAATTTTTTCAAACTTTTGACCATAATTAAATTTTTGGAAAGAATTTTATTACTTTTGAAAATAATTGAATTCTTGAAAAAAGAATTTTGTTAAATTTTTTTAAATAATTGAATTCTTGTGACGAATTTTATAAAAATCTTTTGAAATAATTGATTTCTATTCAAAAATTTTATGAAATTTTGTATTTTAAATAATTGAAATCCTGTGAAAATTTTATTATTTATGAAAATATTTGAATTACTTGGAAGAAACTTAATAAAATTTTTGTAAATAATCGAATTCTTGTAAAATTTTGAAAAGAATTTTATTAAAATTTTTTAAAATAATTGAATTTTGAAGAAGAATTATATTATTTATAATAATAATTGAAATTTTGACGAGGATTTTTATTAAAATTTTTGAAAATAATTGATATTCGGAGAAGAATTTTATTATTTTTGAAAATACTTGAATTTCGGAGAAGAATTGTTTTTTTTACAAAAATAATTTAAATTTTGAAGAGATTGATTTAATTAATTGATTTATGAAAATAATTGAATTATTTAGAAGAAATTTGTTAAAATTTTTGTAAATAATTGAATTTCTGTGAAATTTTGCCAAGAATTTAAAAAAAATTTTTTAAAATAATTGAATTACGAAGAAGAATTTTATTATTTATAAAGATAATTGAAATTTTGACGATAATTTCTTCAAACTTTTGACCATAATTAAATTTTTACGAAGAATTTTATTACTTTTAAAAATAATTGAATTCTTCAGACGAATTTTTTAATAATATTTCTTTTTAAATACGTAATTGAATTCTTTTGTGAAATTTTATTGAAATAGTAGATATTGAAAATAATTGAATTTTTATAAATTATAGAAATTAATGAAATTTCTACGAAGAATTTTATTTAAAATTATTTTGAAAATAAATTGAATTGTTAAAAACATTTTCATTAAAATTTTTGAATATAATTTAATTCTTTCAAGAAATTTAATTAAAAATTTATCGACAATAATACTTAAATTCTAATAAATAAATTATAGAAAGGCTTTCTAAAATAATTGAATTTCTTTGATGAATTTTAATAAAATTTTTACGAATAATTACATTTTTCGAGAAATTCCATTAAAATTGTATTAAAAATAATTGAAATTCTGCGATGAGTTATATATTATTTATGAAAATAATTGTAAATCTATAAAGTTGTTTATTTTTATTTTTATGAAAAAAGAAAAAGAAGAAAAGAAAAACGGTAAAATGGAGGAATATTAGAAAAATATTTACGGTATTTTTATTTTCTCAATTAAAACGTGAATTCGTCGAAGATGAGTTATAAAATATGACAATGGAAAGATGATGTTAACGAGACATTTCGAAAAAGAAAAAAAAATATATGGAGTGAATGTCCCTTGTTAAAAGTCAAATGTAAGAAATACATTTGTTTACGCAAAGCATTCTTAAGCGAGCAAATTATGAGTGAACTTTAGTCGATGGAAGTTATTTCAAGTGAATAATTGGCTCAAACGATCAATTACTTGTTTCGTCGTAATGCCAACAATCGACTTCTTAGATAAATTTTATTATTGTCTTTTACTTTTAAATTTTTAATTGATAATAATCGTCGACAGTTTCCTTTATTTTCTGTCATATTTTTAAATTCCCTCAACATTTCGTCATAAAATTTTTCATGAAATTTAAAAAAAAGGAACTAAATTCTAAATCTAAATTCTAATTCTAAATCTAGAATTAAAAAATTCGAAAGAAAAATTAAAACTAGAGCTAAAGGAGAAATAATAAATTGTCATTTCTCGTTGTAAATGAAATAGAGAAAATGTAGAGTGCATAAAGTAAAATTAATACCATAATGAATTATAATAGTGTTTTAAAATTTGCGTTTATGTAAATGTTGGATATATATATATATATGTTAACCAGTTTTTGAGGTTAGACAAATAAAAGTGGAGTAACTGTGTCCGGATGTGGATTCTAGATGAAAAACTCACTTAACGCAGCATATCTGCGAGAAAATATATTATATAGGAGTAAACATGAAATTCCGGAAAGGGAGCAGGTGGTATCACCACCATCTTTTTATAATTGAGCATACATTTATCTTTTATGTCACGACGATTTTATTATTAACCTACATTCTATTGAATTATTTCCGTAGAAATTAAAAAATAAAACTAGGAGAAAATGAACAAAATAGAAAATAAACTGTTGAGACTAAAAGAAAATAAACTATAAAGGCAACAAAATAAAAGACAACAAAATAAAAAATTAAGGAAAATAAAAAATCAAGAAAAAAAACTAAAAAACCAAGAGAAAGAAACTAAAAAATCAAGAAAAAAAACTAAAAAATAAAGAGAAAGAAACTAAAAAATCAAGAAAAAAAACTAAAAAATAAAGAAAGAGAAACTAAAAAATACTAAAAGAAAAACAGACTAAAAAATAAACTGAAAGATAAACAAACTTAAAAATAAACTTAAAGAAAAGCAAACTAAAAATAAACTTGAAAAACAACTAAAAGAATAAACTAAAGCAGACCTTGCACTCGCCTACTAAAACCTACTATTTACTATTTACTATTTTTATTAAAAATCCCTTAAAATACTGAAGTGATAAATTTTCTTCCTCTTTCTACATTGGAAATGAAAAAGAATTAATTTTTCCAAAAAGAAGTTACCGTGGTGAAAAGTTAGCACTTCGGGGAGAATCAGAGAAGAAGATATACAGAGTATTGTGTATTCCCCTTTGGGTCTGATTCTCTCTTTCTCAATTATGAAAACTGAAGATGGTGAGGCGATAAGGCGGGGTTCGAATTGAGTTGGCTGAATTTGAGCGTCGAAAGCCGGACATGTCGCTTCTTATGGAAATAAAAACGCGAACAGACGTTAAGAAGGAATGCGCAGTTTTAATGCAGCGCGTTATGCAGGTTCCACACTTAAACCAAACGGACACCCGACACAACGCGCGTGCCCCCTCTGCCTCATCTACCAAATGCTTTCCCCTCCTTACGTAGGAGAAGTTAGCATTGGAGAGGGGGCACGTTTCACGTGCCGGGCATCTAGTGTGGAACCTGCATTACCGACTCGATTCAAGCAACGGGTTCTTCGAAAGGAAGAAGGTAAAAGGAGCGGATCGACGGACAAAATTTATCTCAACCGACTGGTTGCAGCTGAAAAGAAGAAGAGGGACTTTTGGTAAAAGGCAAAAGGGGTAGGCGAGGAAGGGCGCACAAGAGCCAGATAGAGGCAGACAGATGATGAAAAATGAGTTAGTGGAATTGCATAAATTTAACGAAAATTCGAGTCGACGCGCGATTACAACGCGTGGAAAAGAAAAGAAAAGAAAGAGAAAGAGAGAGAGAGAGAGAAAAGAATATTGAGTTCGGCGGACCTTGTGGTTCGTCGAGTTCCAAAGAAGAGAACAAGAGTGCCATAAGAAGGAGGAGGATGGGGGACACAAGCATAACCGGGGAGAAAAGAGGAGAGGAACTTGAATAAAACCAACTCAAGGAATTCCACGAACTTGAGAAAAATCCGGTCTCCCAAGCCCTTTCCATAAGGAGAAGATAAAGTTCTCGATTCAAAAACCCTCATCCCTAATCTCTGTGCTGTGGTACCGAAGAAAAGAAAAAAAAAAGACAAAACCCGAATCAGAGAAGATATTATTTGATAAATAAGCTCGCGAGAAAGTAACTCGTAAATCGTACAATTTTTATCGTGTCGGCAAAACCCTCTATCCTTATTGCTGAGAAAATAAAGAGGCGATTGCTGCTTTTCGGAAGAGACATTTGGGTTTAGTGAACGATAAAAACGATCAATGTGAATCGTCCAACATTCAGGAAAGACTTTGTTAAGTCCCCGACTTTCGTTTCGAAGAACAGAAACAATGGGGAATTTCAAATATTTCTGAATTTTTCATAAAAAGTCAATTTTCTTCTTCACAAAATTCACAAATTACAAAATACAAACTGAAGAAAGATTACAAACTGAAGAAACTCTTTTATTCCCCAGATTTCTAATTTTACGAAGTGGCCTAAAAATCTGACGAAAAGTAACGAACTTACGTAATGTAACGTCCCCCCAAGGGAGGGCCTTTAAAAAAAAACGAATCATCGGTGGTTTTTGGCAATTGAGAAATTTTTAAGTTTTTACTTTTTAGGTAAAAAAAAAAAACTTGTGGATAAAACAAACTTGAGAATTCAGAAACTTTGTATATAAAGAAAGGATAGATTCTTAAAATTTGAAAACATCTCAGTAAAAAAAACAACAGGGACAAGAAAGAAAACGAGTCGAGAGAGAATTTCAAACCCAAAAAAAGGGGATCAGCAAGAAAAGGAAGAATAAATTTGATTAAAGCCTTCAGACTGGACATATTGTGGGTGCCTCTCGCGCGAAACCCTTCGGTTCTCATTTCTGCGAAAAGAAGAAACGAAGGACGTCGACACAAAAGGGTATAATATATAAAATATCCTTTCTCTCTCTCTCTCCTTCCAATCTCAACCAAATCTCGAAAATTCTTATAACTTATATTTTTTTTAACGAATAAATCTTCAGAAACGAATAAAACTTTTAAATATCAAGTAGAATGTAAAAATTATGACACAAAACGATTTAAAATTTTTAAAAACAGTTTTAATTCAAGCAAGAGAAGAAAGATACTCTTGGCAGTACTTGAAGTAATTTTTTTTGGTGATAGTGAATTTTTGCGTTTGGTAAAGAAAGAAACCGCAGAAAAAGGATCAAGGTAAAGGGGAGGTGGAAGTCGCAAAGAAAGAAAGAAAGAAAAAAAAAACAACGAGTGGGACTCCGCGCGGAATGATGAATCGTTTCTATTAAAATACTTTTTCGACGGGGAATACGAAATGGGCGTCCACAGGGGAGAGAGAAAGAAAGAATCGTGCGAGTGGATTTATTTACATATTTTCAATCTGGATTAAGAGGTTTTAGTCGAGGACAAGAGTCCTGATCTTCTATGTATATAGCACACTGAATGAAGTACCAATTAATATTTCGAAAATCGTAATCTAAAATTAATATTTTCTCAGTAATCGTATATTTATCGAAAGAATCCTGAAAATTATGATAGTGCCACCAACTTCTGATCACTACCAAAATACATATTTTGTATCTAATTAACAGGGTTGTCACGCAACCTGGAAACCTGGAAAACTTATTGGAAATGTCAGGGAATTTTATAAACCTTGAAAAAACCTGGAAAAGTCAGGGAATTTTTATTGGAATCCTGGAAAATTATTGTTTTCTAAAGTTATTGTGCTTATTCTTGAAATATAATTTTTCTTTAATTCAATTTTAAAAGAATTGCCTTCACAATTTTTCTTCGCAACAATTCAATTATTTTTATAAATAATCAAATGTTTTTTACAGAGATTCAATTATTTTCATTAATAATAAAAAAACTTTATAGATTTACAATTATTTTCATAAAAAATATAACTCATCGCAGAATTTCAATTATTTTTAATACAATTTTAATGTAATTTCTCGAAAAATGTAATTATTCGTAAAAATTTTTATTAAAATTCATCAAAGAAATTCAATTATTTTAAAAAGCCTTCCTATAATTTATTTATTAGAATTTAAGTATTATTGTTAATACATTTTTAATTAAATTTCTTGAAAGAATTCAATTATTTTCAAAAATTTTAATGAAATTCTTTTTAAGAAATTCAATTTTTTTTTCAAAAATTCTCCTCCATTCAATGATTTTCAATAGCTACTATTTTAATAAAATTTTCCAATAGAAATTAATTATTTTAAAAATTTTTTGATAAAATTCTAAGCAAACCTTTTATTATTTTTATAAATAACAAATATTTCACAGCAATTCAATTATTTACACATTTTTCATAAATTTCTTTGCATTAATTCCATTATTTCCAAAAATATTAAATTTATTTTCACAGAGATTCAATTATTTTTATAAATATTAAAGAACTTTTTCAAAAATTATTAAAAAATAATAAATTTATGATAGACGTTTAGTTAAAAACACGAAAAAAAAATCAATTTTGTAAAAGTTACAAATTATTGCAAAAATTCAATTATTTTCAAGAGTAATAATATTCTTCGCAAAAATTAAATATTGTTCAAAAGTAATAAAATTCCTGCGAAGAATTTTACTAAAAATAAAAAATAATTGAATACTTTCGTGCAATTTTATTAAAATTGTATTGAAAATAATTGAATTTTTGCAAAGAATTATATTATTTATAAAAATAATTAATTTTTTTAAATATTTTTATAGATAATAAAATTTTTTTTCAAGGATTCAATTATTTTCATAAATAATAAAACTCATCGTATAATTTAAATAAAATTTAAATCGAACTGTAAAATTGAAAACTGTAATTATTATTAAAACTTTTATTGAAATTTTTCGTAAGAATTCAAATATTTAAAAGTTTGTTGATAAAATTCTTTAGGAGAATTCAATTATGAGAAACATTGAATTATTCAATTATTAAATTATTTATTTTTGTATTTCAAACAACTTTTTAAGAAATTATTAAAAATAATGCATTTATAGAAGAATTTTAGTTAAAAACACGAAAATAAATTTAATTTTAGAAAATTGACAAATTATTGCAGAAATTCAATTATTTTCAAAAGTAATAAAATTCTTCGCAGAAATTCAATTATGTTCAAAAATTTTATAAAATTCTCGTCAAAATTCAAATATCTTTAAAAATAATCAAATTCTTTTGCGAATTTCAATTATTTTCAAATATTTTAATAAAATTCTTTGCAAAATTCAATTATTTTCATAAATAACAATATTCGTTACAAAAATTCAATTATTTTCAAAAATAATAAAATTCTTTGTAGAAACTCAATTATTTTCAAAAATAATAAAATTCTTCTTACGAATTCAATTATGTTCATAATATAAATTTTTAAAAATTATCGTCAAAATTTCAATGCTCTTATTAGAAAAAATAAAATTCGTCTCCAAAATTCAATTATTTTAATTGAATTTCTCGAAAAATGTAATTATTCTTAAAAATTTTATTTAAAATTCGTTGATAGAATTCAATTATTTGAAAATATTGTTGATAACGATTCTTTATGGGAATTGAATTTTAAGAAACATTCAATTATTCAATAAATTACTTATTTTTCTATTTAAATAATTGAATTGTTGTAGAATTTTCTAATTATAATTGATTCAAATATGAATTTTAGTTAAAATTGTAGATAATTGAATTTTGATCTTTGAATGTTTGAATTTTTCATACTTTTAACTGAAAGTTGTGTAGATTTAATTTTTTTTGAAAAAGTTCAATTGAATATTTTTTAAATTATTTGAAGTAGGGTAAGTGCGGGTATAGTCGGACAGTACTAGTAGTCGGACACTTTCATGTTTTTTGGCAAATAAATAATAATGCATTGTGATATTTACTTAAAAAAATATACTGGACGAATGTGTAAAGTTTATATTTTATGAAATTAGTGTTATTTTACAAAATAATTAAACAATAAATATTTTATTTAATATTTTAAAAATCGTGGTGTCCGACTATAGATACAACCATTTTCGAGTAGCGCAATGAGTAGCACAAAGTTTTGCTGATAATTAATCATAAATTTTAAAACTTATACGATTTAAATATTATATTAATAACTTCTAATATGCTTTAATTCCATTTTCCAGCCGATAGCAATTAAAAAATTATCTGTTTTACTTTATAAATCCAAAATATCTGACAGATGTCCGACTATAGAAACAAGGAAAAAAAGTGTCCGACTACTAAAGCATTAGTAATTTTTCATTAAAATGTTTATATTTTATTAAATACTCAAGTATTTGTAACAAATTTACATGATTTTTAATCCTGAAGAACTCATTTAATTGATAATGTGCTTATAAACACAGTAGATATTTGCTATTTCAAGAAAAAAAGCATAATATAAGATCGTATCCTTAAGTGTCCGACTACTAGTGCATTTACCCTATTTATTTTCTAATATTTGATTGAAGAATTTACGAATAATCGATGAAATTTCGTAAAATTGAATTGTAAACAAAAGGATGTGAAAATGTTAAAAGAAATTTTTTAAAAATTATTATTAATAATTAATAATAATTAATTAAGAGAAGAATTTTAGTTAAAAATTTTGGAAAACAAGAATTGAATCAAAATGATAAAAGTAATTTTGAATAAGTTACAGTATATTCTTATAATATAAAATAATTTTATCAGTCGGTCATTTTTAATTATAAGAAAACATGAAGATATCGATAACAATTTTTTATAAGATGTTTAATTTCAAAAAGGTTTGAATTAAAAATTTTGTTAAATATAAATGTAGTTTTAAAAACCTGGAAAAATTCCGTTTTTTAATCTGGAAAACCTGGAAAAGTCAGGAAATTTGAAATGATCAAAAGCATGGCAACCCTGTAATTAATATTTTCTTCTTTTACATTAATTTATAATTTATAACAATTTTTATAATTCCCACAAATTATTTTGAGAATGTCGAATAAAAAAAGTTGTTTCACACGGTAAATCGAATCAATTTTCGGTCTCTACCTATTCAGGTAATTTTTTGTTACCAATGTTCACTAAAAGTCTCGTTAAAAATAAACGTTTGGCAAAATTAAATGTTTTTGCGGAATTACAGGGATTTTAGTTTTTGCTAAAAAATGATTATAGTTATGTTTAGAATGCACTTGGTACTGTCAATGGAAGAGGAAAAAAAAAGTGTAAGCGCATACAAGTGAAGCGTTCAAATTCCAATGGTAAATCGAGTACTTTCAATAAGAGTTGAAAAGGATAAGCGAGTTATACATATGTAGAAAAAAAAGGAAACATATATACATGTTAAAATATATAGTTGAAGGAAGGAAAAGTAATAACGGTAAAAAGATGCGCAGATATACTCTAGGAAGTTGAAATTGGCAAAAGGTTTCACTTTGGAGGTATACAATTTCTCATTTCATCGTCTCAATTAGCACTGGCTCGTAAAACTTGTATATAGAAGTAAAAGACACAAGAGTGTTTCTTCCTCTCTGGATCTTTATGATTGCTTCATTGGCGGTGCATTTCTTCACCTTTGTGCGAAGTCGGCGTGATTTTTTAAATATCCAATGTTTCTCCACTTTTCCACATACGCTATACATAACGTGTGCGGTATGTGTGGTATATATAAGGGGGGCCCGCGATTAACGCACGCATCGACCTCGAGAAATAATTAGAGTTTACTCGCAGATATATATGTATGTATATTCGTTAAGAAACGGAAAGATTGCTCTTGGAACGATTTTGGTTTTAAAAAATAAGTCGAGAAGTTCTTTTTTTCTTTTTCGTTTAAACACGTTTGTGTTTTGCCTCTAGAAATTGTATTAGGAAAATTTCAGGGCTCGAACCAGGTTCTTCTTGCGAAGAATTTTATAAAAATCTATTTAAATATTTGTATTCCTGTGAAAATGTTTTTATACAAAAAAATAATTGAACATTTGAATCTGCAAATGAACCGAAGTATCGAAAGTAATTAAATATATTATAATTCCTAATTCAGTGTCAAGAATAGAAAATATACTTTTTATTTACTAGAAATGTTAGCGTCGTGTTTCTAGTCTTGAATTCATATGTGTTAATTGAAAGGTGAATGTGTGTGAGACATGGGACAATATCGATATATATAGTTGTGCAGAGGCTCGCGCGACGTTCAACCGGCTGTAATGTTAATGAGATCCAATTAATCACACGGGGAAGTGAATCCTAATGGGAAAACGTGAAATACCTCGACTATGTAAACGTTTTGTCTTTCTTGTGACACTGATGATGACGATCAAGGTAAAATGTACTTCCGCTCGAAACTATAACTTAATTCTTTTCTATTTGTTTACACGTCTCAATCTTATTAACATTTTGCAATTATAAATTTTTCACACCTCGCATTATTATCTTTTTCCATTGTTTTCTATTTTCTAATCTGCAAATATAATTTCTCTATTTGAATTCTTTTTTTATTTTTTCTCTTCACCATTCTCAAAACGAATTTTATCGATTCCAGTTTTACGGCGTGCGCGAAACACGTTTACTATCACGCGAGATGAATCGTAAATAACACTCCCGAGTCCGAGTTCTGAATAATAGGAATTGCTCTATATGCAAAGACGATTCAATAATGTTTCAAAAATTATTTTTCTTATTCTTTCGAGAATCCCCTCCTCCCACAAAAAAAAGAAAGAAATTGTTTCTGACTATAAATTTTTTGAACTGTATAAATTATCAATGTGAGTTTAAAAAAACACTTACAGAGAGAGGATTAGGATTATTTTTAGAATACACAGCAGAGTAGCATCTTGAACACTCACCTGAAACAATGAAAAAAAAGATTATTAATTATACAATTCATAACGGATAATTATAAACTAATAATTAATGTACGTAAGTCGAAAAAGATTTTTAGACTTTCTAATTAGATTTTTCTCTCTCCTTCAATCAATTCGTATTTTAAGAAATCTCACGAACATTTAACCCAGATTTCAATACAATTATATTCTTTCAAAATTTTAATGCTCTTCGGTATCAAAAAAAAGAGAGAAAAGAAAAAAAAATGTTCACGTGTTTTAGAAACGTGAACGGTTTTTTTTAAAGGAGTCATCAATATTTGAATTATATATATATATAAACTAATATATAAACTAATTATTGAAAGTCATATTTAAAGATTTGAAAAATTTAGTTTTAAATTACTTGAAATTCTATGGAAGTGTGTAAACATTATTAGACGATTTTTTAGATGGAAGATCCTCTATTTTTATAGAGGGTTATCATTTTTTATTGGGGGTAACTAAATAGTTTGCCCTAGAAATATTATTTTCCTATAGTGGGAAACTTTTTAGAGAGGAATTTTTTTTGAGACAAAGTTTTATAGAGGGAAATTATTTTAAAAATCGAATAAAGTTATGTGAAAATTATTTTTTTTGTGATGGTGCATCCGATCACGTTTGCAATGCGATTCGTTGAGGTATGTAGATAATTATGGTGTTGGCATGTCCCCCATGTTCTCTCTCTCTCTCTCTTCTATATATTCAACTTCCCCTTCTAAACTGAATTACACACAGATAGACGCGGTACACATTAAGAGAGGAGCGTATAGTTCAATTTCAAGCAGGTAATACCAAAGTGTTTGATAATTTATTTGAGAGACGTGCGTCGCACGTGTCCCACCTTCGCAATAGCTTTTGCCTCCCGTTTGAAGTGGCGTATTCTGGATTTCGCGCCTTTTTCGTTGTTCCATTGTCTTTTCTACGGATTGCCTTTTTAGGCCTGACAGGCATTGGGAGCCACACGATGTTTATTAACCGGCACCCGTTCTTCGTAATTGGCAGGCATTTCAATGCAAACTATTTTTTATGGAAAAACTTCTCTTTTGCTGCGCGCGTTCTCCTCAAAGAGTGACATTTTAGAATTTAAATCTCTTTCCGTCGAGTGCCGTTATTCCTCAGTTTCGTAATATTCCTCAGGCTCAATTTTATGTTCTTGTGGACTTAATTATTTGTTGGTGGTTTGTTCGTTTGTTGGTAGTTTGCTGTTTTGTTTGTTTGTTGGCACATTGTTGGTTTGTTCTTTGTTGGTAATTTGCTCTTTTGTTGGTTTGTTTGTTGGTACTTTGACGGTTTGTTCGTTTGTTAGTATACTTTGCTGGTTTGTTTGTTTGTTGGTACTTTGTTGGTTTGTTAGTACTATGAATGCTGCTTTGTTTGTTTATTGGTACCTTGTTGTTTTTTTGTTTATTGGTACTTTGCTGTTTTGTTTGTTCGTTGTTACTCCGCACTTGGTTGTTATGATCATCAATGATTTTTACTTTAGGTTTACCTTTCCCAAAATGATGAAAAGTATCAAATTGAAGCAAAGATGATGGTGTCTGATTGGAGTACCATCGAGAAAACAGTCGTACGGATTCGAAAACCCATAGAGAGACCTTTAGAGAATATTTAGTGGAAGGATTTTTTTTTTGCAGAAGAGATTAATCTGATTTCCTTCGAGTTTCTCCGATGATCGTCGAGATGATCGTCCGAGCTCGGGTCGAACAGTGCCATTACCGTCGGCCATTTGAATTTTCAAGTCTGGTAATAAAGGCTAATACGAGACAAATGAATCAGGATGGAGGGGCAATGGGTATATAGAATTGAGAGAAAGAGCGCGGGCGTTTGTGGAATAAGAAAAGAAGAAAGAGACAAGAGAACCAGCAGTGATTAATGGAGTCTCCACTTGGAGCGAGAGCTCGTCCGGATAAGATCTCCAATGGAATTCCCTTGGCTTTTATATTGGATTTCTTTTAAATTCGTTACTTTATCCAGCACTATGTTAATAGCGGACCCGATATGAGAGCTCGCGGTTAAGAGGAGTTCATTTATCATTCGCGCTTCTAGCACGCTCAGCATTCGCGCAGACTCCGCGTCATGCATTAGCCGCACTTTTTTCAGTATATATTCTCTCTTTTATGTGTGCTCTTCTTCTTGTCCCAAACAACTTGTGTTTCGCGCTCGATACTCTTTTTTTTGCTCCCGTTTATACACGCACACACACCATCTAACGTAGGAGAGAAACCGACTAATGACCGGTAAGAGCTCTGATATGTCGCGTGAAAACCGATACGACGAATCCCAGACCCCGAAGAGGACTATAATCCTCTTCGACTGAAATTAAGCTGCTTTCCTTTCTCGAGATACTTTTCTCGTTTCGTATACACCTTTGAAAGGGAGTCATTTTTATTCATTAGCCACTCTGATATCATAACTTCTTGAAATGCAGAAACGGACATAATTAATGCTACTTGATATTTTTTGAGTATATAACCGATTTGTATTTGTTGGGAACAGAACATGAAAGTTGGACATGTATTTTCGGTCTTGATAATTGTTCCCTGTATATGTTCAGAAACAAACTATAGTTTAAGTGACAACTGATAGTAACTAATTACTGATTGTAACCAATGCAGCAGCAATAATAAGACTAACTCTGTTAATGTTTTAGCCAACATCGAACAGTCCAGGGTTAGTAATCCGTTTCTTAAATATTGGAACAAGTTCCACGTGCAGTAATCATCCAAAAATTGTAATTATCATCAGAAGACATCTGAGGATTATAGTCTTTTATCAACTAATCACTAAAATTTGTAATTATAAAAAGAGACCATCATCGATCAGTTGTAATTATCATCAAAAGATGAATCTTCACATCAAAAGATGATAAAAGATTATCATCTTTTGATGTGAAGATTCATCTTTTGATGATAATTACAAATTTAGATGATTATGCAGACTAATGCTTGAAAAATAAAGAGAGAATAGTAATAAAAGAGAGGAATAATGGTAAACGGAATATAGAAATAGTGGCGAAAGATATAAAGTTTAGAAATAGTGTATAAGAGGCTCTAGAGCAAAGAGAAACAAATGGAGTCTTATTCCTGTGTGACAAACGAGCAGCTCGCCCCCAAAATGTCAGTCAAACTGTTCGTACCAACGACATTCCACATTATACTTCACCTGATTTGAGTCGCCTTCCCTTTAACTATCCAACAATGATGACTTCAAAGCTTTACAGTTTCCAGCTAAGGGAGACACTACTTTGACAGATGACCTTATAAGTCACGAACCTATACGGCCACATTCCACACTACTCTTAACTGATCGGGGTAACTTACTTGACTTATCTACCAATTGATGAATTCTTCACTTTTATAGTATCATTATTTTCTCCATTCTCTCTCTCGCTCTTTCTCGCTAATATTACTCTCTAGTTGTTTTATTTGCTGCATTGGTTTTATGGCATGTTTCTCCTCAATCGAGTGCATTATTCTTACGAACTCTTTTTGTTTGTTATCAAGTATCAAGTATACCTAAGTTTGTTATCAGTTCGGTATTAGTTTCTGTTTTAGTTTACAATCACTTGGCTAAGTTTTGTAGAAACGGTTTCAGCATTTCTGGACTATTTTCTTACCCTAATTAGAAGATACAGAAAATTTTAAAAATACCCCAGAAATGCTAAAACCGTTTCTATAAAACTTAGCTAACAGTATAAAAAGGTTGTTCTTTTAGAAAATGTAGTTCTGAACATTTGTAGAAATGTAAAAATTCAAAGTTAACTACTTTCTGCTATCTTAATGATTTTATTTGAAAAAAGAGAGCAAAAAGAAGAGAATGTAATTCGATAATTATCTGTATACAAGAGCATTCGTCATTTACAAAATGTGAACAACATAATCTATCATTTTAATGTCTGATGAAAAATAATTCTATCAAGTTACATTACTTTATATTCAACACACAACTGGATATGGTAATCCTTTCCTTGTGTTTTAAAAAAAGATAAATATTGGATCTGTTCCGATAGAGGTATTAACATCACTTTATCAGCAATCGTCTATTTCTTCTCAACATTTTACAACTGGTCTATATATACATTTAGTTTCTGCGTTCTGACATTTTCTTACTGATGAAGTAAGATAAAGAAAGTTGATTATCGATTGCTGAACAAATAGTTAAACATACATGACAAAATGTAAAAGAGAGTTTGTAATTGCCAAGAGAAACTGTCGCAATTGGTTGTTAAATTAGATCTTAAAAATTATTAGTTTCTTAATTTGGAATTACAGCAATGTTTGGAGTAATCTAATAGTTATGATTTTTTGTCTGTTTCAGGGGTAAAATTACTTCATCGCGACCAACGATCGGTGAGTCATTTTTAGTAACATAACAAAATGTTTTGTTCTTTTATTTAATTTATTTTTGAATGTAATTAAGAAATTATAAAAAAAATAGAGTCAAGTTTAATTTTTCGATTAAATAGTCGCCAATTAAGCTCAAAATTGGAAGCTTTTGGGTACGATATTTAAATTAGAGTTTTCGCTAATCGTGTTTTTCCCGCACTCGTTTAATATTAAGTCTTCAAATTGAATTGAATGTCAGTTGTCTCTCAAGTGCAAAGGAGAGAGAGAGAGAAAAAAAAAATCTTTGCGGAACTTTATATGTCGGCCTTCGATAATCAGTTTCGGTTGAAGGGTGAAGTCCAGTTCTCGTCGGAAACTGGTAAGCGACTAGTCGTGCGCGTATAAACAACATTCCACATGCTTCAATTGCTTATGACGAGCAATTCCCCATTTGACACTCGCATTAAGAAATTTTTTCCACACGAAAGAAATTTCTAATACCAAAACAATCCCACATTTAATTAGCCATTTGTATTTATTTGTTTATATTTATTTCTATTTTTTATTTCATTTCCATTTATTTAAATACCCTTGGCGATGAATGGAAATTTCTCGAAAACTTTTCCCAAGTTTAGCAACATAGGGAATAATGTTCTATTTATTATTTTAAGTACTTTGATAATTTCTTCATTGATTTTTTTTTTGTAAAAACTATTTTCTATTGAGCAAGACTCTTTTATTATATTACTTAATACTTAATTTGAAGAATTGATTCAGAGATGAGGAAACGACTCTGTTATAATCCATCTGAAAAGTATAATACTTTTAAAAACATATATAAAGATGAAGAAATCGACCATGAATATACTTTTACTGATTGTTCTCAATGATAATTGAACAATACTTGTATCTTAATTTAAAATTTTTATATGTCTAAAAATTATTGCCAATCGTTTGATTATAGAAACAATTTGTGGTCAAATTGCTTCGGGGCAACAGTTAATTTGTAGAACTTTAAACAGTAGAATATATAGTAGTTTTAAATGGAGCCACTTAAATGTATTATATCTGCTATACGGAAAGGAGTTTTTTAAAAAGCACTTTATTTGTATTTTTAATTTATTTAATTGCGTTTATTAGGATTTATTAGAATTTTTTATGAGTTATTTTTTGGATATCGAGATTAATTTTTTGAAATCTTTTGTAATTCTAATAATAATAATATTAATAATAAAGTATTTCTTTTACAAAAAGATTGTTTTGTATTAGGAGAAAAGTCATAATTCTGTCTGGAAGTCAGGGAAACGATGAGATTAAATTTTTGTGACATAATTCCGGGAGGAAATTAATTGGAATGATTTTTTTCGGTTTAGATTGTAATTAGTGGAAAATTGCATTTGCGGAAAGTGTTTGAGAATTCTTGGAAGAGTTTTCTCGATCGGCAGACAGATTACAAATTACAGATTCGCTGAATGCAGGAATGATGGGGTATAAAAGATATAGTTCCGAGGTGTAAGAGGACACCATGGTGGGAGTTGTGGTCGCGACGTCTGCCTTTTAGAAAGTCAGTGACGGTTTTTCAGTCGAGTCACAAGAGTGCAATATAAATATTAATAATGACAATATCGTAATTTTAGAAACAATGCGCGCAGCCACACCCGAACCACGCGACCCAGATACATACTGCCGAGTTAACGTCAACCCGGTCATGTATATTTTATTATATTATATTGGTCCACTATTATACAGCCTCATTGCTTATTTGCTCTCCAATTCTCTTTCACATATTAGTACATATACTCTAGTTTACGGTGGTTCTCAATCTCTCAATAAATTCCTCATTCTATTTTATTTTTGTCATTTTGCTAATTTCAGAAATCAGGGAAAATTTTTTCTTTGTAAAATTTTAATTTCAATTGGAGTTATCCAATTATCAAGATTTTAATCGAATTTCTAGAAATATGTAATTATTCTTTAAATTTCTTCTGCAAAATTAAATTATTTTCCAAAATTTTAATAAAATTCTTGTCAAAATTCTAATTATTTTCAAAAAAAAAATTTTCTCAATATTCAATGATTTTCAATATCTAGAATTTTAATAAAAGTTTCCAAAAGAATTCAATTATTTTCAAAAAATGTTAATAAAATTCTGCGCAAACATTTAATTATAATGGAACATTGAATTGTCAATAACGAAATTCTTCTCAGGAATTGAATTATTTTCTAGAATTTTAATAAAATTCTTTGCGAAATTCAATTATATTCATGAATAACAATATTCATCACAAGAATTCAATTATTTTCAAAAGTAATTAAATTCTTCTGAGAAATTGAATTATTTACAAAAAAATTTTAAAAACTCTCGTCAAGATTTCTATTATCTTTATAAATAGCCAAATTCTTCGCCGAAATTTAATTATTTTCAAAAATTTTAATAAAATTCCTAGCAATATTTCAATTATTTACAAAAAAATTTTCGCCAATTCAATGTTGGTTTCAAAAAAGAAAATTTTTCCAAAATTTGCGAGAAGTACAAATTTTATTTCAAGGATAACTCAAAATTTTTCTATTTTACAAAAAATTATAATTTTCATGTTTTTCTTAAAAATATAAGGGTAAAGGGGAAAAAATGTATGAGTTCAGGTGTTTAAGGGGATAAAAAAGGGAAAAAGGGGGAAAAAGTGGTATAAGTTTACATTACTTATTCTTTTTTTTTTTTTTAAATTCAATGTCAGTATTTTTTAGCATTAGAGCCTAAATTTAAGTTTACCATAATTTACTGTTTTAAATATACAAAAGAGAGTAGTGTAATCCAGCTTCACTGCGGGAAGTCGACTTCCGGTGGTGGGCGAGATTCAATCGAACAATTAAACCCTATGAAAAGTAGATAACAAAGCAGTACTTTATAATTTTACTCCGTATATTTCGTTTAACAAATTATTACGAAATTATGATCGATTGGCAAAATAATCTCCATTTTTTAATCTCTTACAAACTATTTCGCTCAAATATATTCTTCTCGGATAAAAACTATATCCATGAGATTACAATGATATCTATTGTGCGCTAAAATATTCCATTGCATTTACTTAAAAAAAAAATTTTAAAAAAGTATTTATATGTTTGTAGTTCAATCATATCCGCCTTCTATGCTCCAAAAGATTTTCAATTTCATTGGAATTTAATTCTTCAAAACTCTACATTTTACTCTAATTTTTTTCCGTGTTGATTGCATTTTGAAATAGTTTTCTGAACCTATTTCATAAAAATCATCTAGTAAACTAAAATCTAAAATTTTAAAATCTAGAATTTTGAAATCTAAAGTTTTATAAATAAAGAATTTTATAATACAGATTTTTAAAATCAGAAATTTTAAAATTCATCACTTTTTGGTGTAAATATACCATTTTGTTAAAAAAATGAGAGACGCAATAAAATTGTAATATTAATTAAATAAAATAGTAAGTAAGAAATGTTTTGAGACCTGCTTATTATATGAAAATATATTCTTTTTTTTCTTTTTGCAAACGTCATGATTATGTTTCACATATATATTCATACAACTAAACTTGAACATAATTAACGTCGTGCATTAAACTCTGCAGTTTATTGAGAGAATTACACAGTCGTCATTATCTTTTGTTCGTTCAATAACAGTGCGTTTAACTAACCACACGAAAGTATCATTAGAACAACATATATAATCGAGTGAATTTTTTATTTTTTAATACCCTAATATTAAAAAATTGTTAATTAACCATAAAACATTGTTATTTTCTTTTTTCTAAACAATATAGGTACACGAGAAAGAAAAATTGAATTTTGTTCTTTGAAAAATAATTTATATTTGTTTTCAGAAATAAATTCATTGGAAATATAAATTCAATTTATACAAAAGTCCAAATTGTTTATTGAAAATAAAAAATTTAATTCTTTTTTTATAAATACTGAATTTATTTTAAGTAATACGAAACTGAATTTGTTTTCAGAAACAAAAAATTGTTTTCAAAAACAAAAAATCAAATTTTTTTGTCTTTTGAGAAAAAAAAGAAAATTGTTTTTCAAGCAAATAATAAATTGAACGGTTGAATCGTGGCGGGTCTCGATTCGTCTCCTTATTGAGACTCAAACGAAAAGGATTATATTCTCCATTGAGGTCCTACTTTAAAAGTCTCACGGGACTTGAAAATCGAGCGAAATTTTTTTTTGCCCGTATAAAGAAATACACACACATACATACATACATACAATTTACGACAAAAGCGAGAGAATCTTTGTGACATTTTTGAATTTAAAATAGGAGAGCGCGTCCGAAAGCCGCCAAAGTTTTTCGAGTCGCGCGAAGAGGCGTCTAAATTTAAATTTACGATTCCGAAAGCGAGTCTCTTCTTCTTTGGACCCGGATCGCTTGTCTCCTCAAGACAGAAGGACTGTCTTCATTTTCGTTTCTTGATTTCGCGTCATTTAGTTTCCCCCCCCCTCCCCTCACTTTGTCGTCGTTTCCAGAAAGCTGCATTCGTTTCCGCCCCACGCGCGCGAGAGATTTCGCGAAATTACCAGAACAAAAGACTTCCAAGTCTTATTCGCTGTGAATTTTGTAGTTCGCCAATTGCTTAGCGAGCTTTGTCAGCGGATACTTTTCCCAGTAGTTCTTCTATTTTTTATTTCATTGTAAAAATTATGGTCACCTTATTTAATAATAAAAAAAAATAATTTGTAATTTCTTTGAAATTCAGACATTCTCTTTTTTTATTTTGACTTTGTTTTCATTTTTCAATTTTTTTTTTATTATCATCTTTTTTCTTTTTTTCTTCTTTTTATCTTCTTTCATTTTTTTTTCTATTCTTCTATTCTTTCTATTTTTTCTATTCTATCATATGACGAATTGCATTAAATTGTTTAAATAAACTATTCTCAAAAATTATAATCAAATTTTATAAAACGATTCAATTATTTTCAAAAATATACGAAATTCAATTATTTTCAATATCTACTATTTTCATAAAATATTACAAAAGAATTCAATTATTAAAAAAAAAATTGATAAAATTCATCCAAAATTCAATTATTTCCAGAAATCAAATTTTCCACAAGAATACAATTATTTAAAATCAAATTTTCATAATAATAATATAATAATATTAATAATTCTTATGAAGAAATCAATTATTTTTAAAAATAACAAAATTTTTCTCAGAAATTCAATTTTTTTTAAACATTTTAATAAAATTCTTCCCAAGAATTCGATTATTCCCATAAATAATTATGCTTCGAAAGAATTTAATAATTACGTCTATAAATAATTAAATTATTCCCAAAAATTCAATTATTTTGAGGCATTTTAATAAAATTCTTTGTAAAATTCAATTATTTTCAATATCTAGTATTTTCATAAAATATTTTACAAAAGAATTCAATTATTAAAAAAAAATTGATAAACTTCATCAAAAATTCAATTATTTAAAATAAAATTTTAATAATAATAATAATAATAATAATAATGATATTTCTTATGAACAATTCAATTATTTTTAAAAATAACAAAATTTTTCACAGAAATTCCATTTTTTTAAACATTTTATTAAAATTCTTCCCAAGAATTTAATTATTTACGTAAATAATTATGTTTCGAAAGAATTCAATTATTAAAGATAAATAACAAAATTATTCCTGAAAATTTAATTATTTTGAGACATTTTAATAAAATTCTTTGGAAAATTCAATTATTTTCATAAACAACAATATTCATCACAAGAATTCAATTATTTTCAAAAAAATTTAATAAATTGACACCCAGAAATTCAATTATTGTCAAAAATTTTAATAGAATTCTTTGTAAAATTTAATTAGTTTTAAAAACTTTTCGCTATTTAATGACAGTTTATTTTCTAATTTTACAATTTATCGAACTTCTTATCATAACCGATAAATATTAGATGTCAAATCGATATTTAATAAATAACAATTATTTGTTTAACATGTATCGGTTATTATGAGTAGGTCCGAAAATAGCAAAATTAGAAAAAATCTTCATCTTTCTATACGTAAAATGGACAAAAAGGTAATATATAAAAACAATTAATTGTTTAAACAGTGTTAAATAATAACTATAGTAAATTTAATATTTTTTTTAATTTATTGATTTAACATTAATACTAATAAAAAAAAAACCAATTTTGGCCACTAGTTAATATTTATTTAATTATTCTACTTAAAAAAATACTTTAAATCTTGTAGTACTGTATTATTAATTTATTATTATGATAAATATTAATAATAAATAATTTAATGGAAATTCTATAAAAAAAGGTCAAAACTGGAGCAGTGGCCAAAAGTGGTACTTTTCCCCAAATGGGATAATTTCCAAGAGTGAAAAAAATTTTGAGAAAGAATTATCCAGTAATTTAATAATAGAAATTTTTAAAAATCATAATATTTTGGGAGAAAAGAAAATAAATTTCTTTAAAATAGAAGAAAGGGAGTAAAAATTGTCCACAGTCTGAGGAGAGTGGTTAATTTATCGCGGTCGCGGGGACACGATTGAAGGTGGTTGCGAGAGATTGCAAAGAGAGAAGTTGGCGAAAGGTGGACGAGAGGGGTAAGGCAGGGGGGAGGAGGAGGAGTGAATAGGGTGTCAAGCAGAGAGTAGTAGTAGGTGGAGGAGGTGGTGGCAGGAAAGAAGGGGCCAACGACCGAGCGAGCCACAAATTGTTTTTCCGTGGCACGCGCTCACTGCTTGCGATTGTTTTTTTTTTTTTTTTTTTTTTTTTAATTTTTTATCTTCTCCTTTCGTTTTGTAATAATGAACTTGCTCCTTGTTGTCAAATATCGGAAGTTACTCCGATTTTTTGATTATTTGACACAATGACATTTCCTATTCTTTTAATGGTCATTCGATACCTTCTTTTTCAAAGTTGGGTACTTTTTCAATTCGACCAATGCGCGCAAGGTTAACGAACCGCCGACAACATATTTTTGTTATCGTTGGCACTTTTTTTTCTGCAAGAGTAAAATTTTGCAATTTTCGCTTCAATTATACGTGCCAATTTTTTGTTTTAGATCCAAATTGGCAAATATAAAATCTCAGGGGAGGGGGGAATGTTGTGTTTGCAAAATTGTACGGAAAAGGGAATTTATCATTTTTCTTTCTATAATGATCTATTTGCGGCTAATATGAGGCGAAGGTCGTTTCTTTTAGTCAAGTCGGTACTATCCACTTTCGAGTATTTTTATAACAGTTTTCTTGAAAGTAACAAATTGATACCAAAGTGAATCAAATTGGTACCAAAGTGAATCAAAATACTGAAAAGTTTGGATCAGTTTTTGGTTTGATCCAAATTTTTGGTATTCGTTGCAGTTCAGATACACCATTAAGTTGTGATTTCCACTTTGAGATTTCAAAAATCGAATTCTCCTGTTTACAAATCACTGTTTCGACTCAAGTACCCAGAGAAATACAATAGACCTAAATAATTGTTGAGCCTCGTAGAAATCCGATTAGGTATTATAAATATCTAGCCTAAAAATAATGTTGTCGAAAGTTCATATATGCAAAATTTGTACACATATAATGTATTATAAAACGAGCGTGTGGGTTGTTATGGTATATCCTGAAACGTAAACGTTGCAAATGTATCAATGTATTTGTAATAGTGTTGTATAGAGTATGAAAAGAGGGTTAAAAAAAAAAGATGTGAAACGAGCTGTCGGGGACAGCTGGTGGCAGGAATGTGGGTTAGGCTCCCCATAGGTGGGCCGCTCTAATTATGAATTAATTCCTGAATAACGGTCGAACTCGTGCGACATTCGAACCACGGCCAAGAGAGGTGTTCGAAACACGAGCTTCCAAGAGAGTATACACACTTATATATATATATGTGTATAGAAGAGAGGATAGAGAACGAGAGTAACCGGAGAAAAACCGGTCCTAGAGCAAGAAGGTGGGTGTTCCGGAAGTTCTACTTCTGCGGAAGTTCATCTTAAAAACCAGTTTTTCCATTTTGCGCTTCCTAATTCAATTGTAATGTTTGCTTGAAAATTTTGCACTCATGTAAAATAGATACAAGAATAGAATGTACAATACAATGGATACAAAAAGAAATGCAATCAATATGTGCATATTGCATATTTTTTTGTATCCAAGATGCTTTAGAATTTGTACACAGTTCTCTTGAAAGTATCAAATTGATACCGAAGCTAATCAAATTGATGCTGAAAAGTTTGGATCAATTTTTTATTAGATCCATATTTTTAGTATCAATTCGTTGCAATTTGATACTTTTATTAAGTTAATAGTGTAAACAATATTGAGACCAAATAGCAACCAAACCAAATGTGCAAAAATTCTGAATAATTTAAAGAGATACTATTTCTGAATAGAAAAAATAGGTAGAAAATAGAACCATTAAAAAAAAAATTTTTTTGTCATTTATCTTAGAACCTCTCCTTCTGCTCTATCTCGCACAAGGATCTTGCTTTTTTCACTTCCCCCTATTGAATCCAGATCATTAGTGACGGGTAAAGTTTTTTCTTTACTTGACTTTTTTCTTTTTCAAAATCACTCATTGAGTGTAATGTAGAAATTTCTCATGATGCGAACAGCCTCGTGTCTCTTGATCGTATCGAACAGTCCCCGTGAAAATGATAGCATTCATTTCCATTTCGACCCTCCCTTTCAAGAGTACGCTATTAATTGATCGAGTGTTCTTGGTCACGAAATTCCTTGACTATTAATTACTCCACCATTGCGGATTAAACGACATTCAGCGCATGCGAATCACCTTCTAATATCATATTTTCCTATATAAAGTTTGTTGTATACCCGATTCTTCTCGAGTTTCGCAAAATATATTCTTATGATCAATTTCCCAATTTTATTGCAAAAAAAAAAAATAGTGCAGAAAATTCTTCCTAGGGATAACAAAAAAAAACTATTACAGTGAATTAAAAAGCAGGATTGCCACGCAACCTGGAAAACCTGGAAATGTCAGGAAATTTTATAAACCTTGAAAAAACCTGGAAAAGTCGGAATTTTTATTGGAAACCTGGAAAATTATTGTTTTCTAAAGTATTGTGCTTATTCTTGAAATTCAATTTTAAAAGATTTGCCTTCACAATTTCATAAATAATCAAATGCTTTTTACAGAGATTCAATTACTTTCATAAATAATAAAAAACTTTATAGATTTACAATTATTTTCATAAATAATATAACTCATCGCAGAATTTCAATTATTTTTAATACAATTTTAATGGAATTTCTCGAAAAATTTAATTATTCGTAAAAACTTTATTAAAATTCATCAAAGAAATTCGATTATTTTAAAAAGCCTTCCTATAATTTATTTATTAGAATTTAAGTATTATTGTCAATACATTTTTAATTAAATTTCTTGAAAGAATTAAATTATTTTCAAAAATTTTAATGAAATTCTTTTTAAGAATTCAATTTATTTTCAAAATAATTTTAAAAAAATTCTTCGTAGAAATTAAATTAATTTCTATAATTTATAAAAATTCAATTATTTTAAATATCTACTATTTCAATAAAATTTCACAAAAGAATTCAATTAGGTATTTAAAAAGAAATATTATTAAAAAATTCGTCTGAAGAATTCAATTATTTTCAAAAGTAATAAAATTTTTCACAATAATTCAATTATTTTCAGAAATAACAAAATTTTTTAAAGAAATTCGATTCTTTTGTAAACTGTAAAAAATTTAGGGAGTTAACGGACTCGGGAGTTGGGAGTGAAATTTTTCGAGTTAAAAATCAACTCCAAAAGAGAGTTAATTTCTAACTCCCTTCATTCAACACCCGCGCGAGTTATTTTTTCCTTGGGGAGTTAGCATTTGGGTGTGAAATTTTAACTCTCTTTATTTAACTTCCCTGGCATTAGCTCTCCAATGGGTGCGACTTTTATAGACCCCCCGGGGGAGTTAAAATTTAACTCCCTTTTTTTACAGTGCAGGAATTCAATTATTTTTGAAAATTTTAATTAATAAAAATTAAATTCTTAGCAACTATTGACCTATTTTCATAAACAATGAAATTCATCGCATAGGATTTCAATGATTTTTAATACAATTTTTCAGGAATTGATCGAAAAATTTAATTATTCTCAAAATTTAATTTCTATTTCTCGAAAAAAAGTCAATTATTTAAAAAAATGTTTCTTTTTAAACTCTTTAAAAGAATTCAATTATTTAGAAAAATATAAAAATTTTTCTCCAAAATTCAATTATTTTCAAAAATTTTAATAAAATTCCTTTTAACAAATTCAATTTTTTTTCCGAAAATTCTCGTCCATTCAATGATTTTTAATATCTACTATTTTAATAAAAATTTTCCAAAACAAATGAATTATTTAAAAAAAACTTTGATAAAATTCTAAGCAAACATTAAATTATTTTTATAAATAACAAATTTTTCACAGCAATTCAATTATTTACAAATTTTTTAATAAATTTCTTTGCAATAATTCTATTATTTTCAAAAATATTAAATTTATTTTCACAGAGATTCAATTATTTTTTATAAAATTATTAAAAATATTAAATTTATGGTGGATGTTTAGTTAAAAACACGAAAAAAATTCAATTTTGTAAAAGTTTCAAATTATTGCAAAAATTCAATTATTTTCAAGAGTAATAATATTCTTCGCAAAAATTAAATATTGTTCAAAAGTAATAAAATTCCTGCGAAGAATTTTACTAAAAATAAAAAATAATTGTATACTTTCGTGCAATTTTATTAAAATTGTATTGAAAATAATTGAACTTTTGCAAAGAATTATATAATTTATAAAAATAATTGAATTTTTTAAATATTTTCATAGATAATAAATTTTTTTTCAAGGATTCAATTATTTTCATAAATAATAAAACTCATCGAAGAATTTAAATACAATTTAAATCAAACTGTAAAGTTATCGAAAACTGTAATTATTATTAAAACTTTTATTGAAATTTTTCGTGAGAATTCAAATATTTAAAAATTTTTTGATAAAATTCTTTAGGAGAATTTAATTTTGGAAAATTTACAAATTATTGCAGAAATTCAATTATTTTCATAAATAACAGTATTCGTTACAAAAATTCAATTATTTTCAAAAATAATAAAATTCTTTTTAGAAATTCAATTATTTCCAAAAATAATAAAATTCTTCTTACGGATTCAATTATGTTCATAAATTTTTAAAAATTATCGTCAAAATTTCAATTATCTTATTAGACAAAATTCAATTATTTTAATCGAATTTCTCGAAAAATGTAATTATTCTTATAAAAATTTTATTAAAATTCGTTGATAGAATTCAATTATTTGAAAATTTTGTTGATAACAATTCTTTATGGGAATTGAATTTTAAGAAACATTCAATTATTCAATAAATTACTTATTTTTATATTTAAATAATTGAATTGTAGAATTTTCTAATCATAATTGATTCAAATATGAATTTTAGTTAAAATTGTAGATAATTGAATTTTGATGTTTGAATGTTTGAATTTTTCATACTTTTGAACTGAAAGTTGTGTGGATTTAATTTTTTTGAAAAAGTTCAATTGAATTTTTTTTAAGTAATTTGAAGTTTTTATTTTCTAATATATTTGATTGAAGAATTTCCGAATAATCCATGAAATTTCGTAAAATTGAATTTTAAAAAAAAGGATTTGAAAATGTTGAAAGAAATGTTTTAAAAATTATTAATAATAATTAATAATAATTAATTTAAAGAAGAATTTTAGTTACGAATTTTGGAAAACAATAAGTGAATTAAAATGATGAAAGTAATTTTGAATAAGTCACAGTATATTCTTATAATATAAAATGATTTTATCAGTCGGTCATGTTTTATAACATTATTTTTTATAAGATTTTTAATTTCAAAAAGGTTTGAATTAAAAATTTTGTTAAATATAAATGTAGTTTTAAAAATCTGTAAAAATTCAGTTTTTTAACCTGGAAAACCTGGAAAAGTCAGGGAATTTGCAATGAGCAAAAGCGTATGGCAACCCTGAAAAGCAGAAAGACAGAATTTTGCAAATAAGCTTGCGAGTAAAATCTGCTATACAAGTGTCGGAGCAGTTAGCAATTATAAAGGAGTTGGAAGTTCTTTAGAAATGTTTATGCATCCTGGAAATTGCATTTCGACGCCGCGCGCCGGATCGTTAAAACGGACCACTATATATACATATACATATATGCATTTAAGCGAGCGTCGTCGTCGCGTTCGAGGAACGTGAAACGAAAACTTTTTTCTGCGTGTGCAATGAAAAGAAGAGAGTGAGTGAGAGAGAGAGAAAGAAAGAAAGAAAATAAGCGAAGAAGCTACGAGAACGACCAGGTATAATGGCGATTCACGTCGATAATTAAAATCGATAATTATCGCGAGTTAATAACTGGTCGTTATCGTTATGGCTAACGAATAGGATTCGGTGTCTCAAAACTCATCTTATTTTCATTTTCAAATTGGGTGGGTGTGCGTAAATACATATATATACTTGCATGTATATAAAGAGACGGAAAACAAAAAAGAAGTTGAGAGAGAGAGAATGGTAAAAAATATTAAACGAGTGTGTGTTTCTATATGCAAGAGAAAGAGAGAGAGAGAGACGACAGAAAAGCAAAGTCACTGGTTTAAATTGAACCGAACACCCCGCCAGGGGAGATGAGTATAAAATACCTATCGGTCAGATCCTCCGATAGTTATTATAAATAAAATACACGAAAAGCCTCGAGTAACATTTCATGCAGTTTCGTATATATCCTGTATTTCAAAAAAAAAAAAATACAGAAAGTAAAACGAAAAAAATTAAAATGATCGACTTTTTTGTCTACAGCATCTTTTTTCTACTAGAACTGGTTCATATTTCGTCTTATCTCTTCAGTTCTGATTTCGATATAAGATATATTTTTAAATAGTGTTGTAAGTAGCTTACATTTTGCCTCGCATTTTGCAGAAAAAAGTTTAACAAAAAAAAAAAAATAAGTTTCATATAAAAAAGCTGTAACTGAATGGAAAAGAAAAAATTTTTATGCGTTATAGTAGAATAATTTTTATTTAATTCAGCCCCGTGAATTCAATTATTTTGAGGCATTTTAATTAAATTCTTTAAAACGATTCAATTATTTTCACAAATTTTTTTTAATTCAATGATTTTTAATACTATTTTAATCCCCTTTTTTAAAACTGAATCCTCTTTTTTACGTCTATATAATATTACATGAAAAAATCCCTCTGATCCCTGAAACCCATAGAATTTTTTCTCCGTAAAATCGGAACTTAAATTTACTGAAGTCAAAAAACAATCACAAGATCGTTTAAAATTCCTTTTCAATTTATTACTTTAAAAAAGAGAAAGAGTGAGAGAGAGAGAGGACAAAAAGAAGAAGTCAATTTTTAGGGAATAATATTTTTCGGGGGGGTAGTTTAGGAATTCGTTGATGGGTTGACCCTTGTTTGAGAAGTTAAAAGTATCTTTCGTGCACGTCTGTACCACTTCGGGGCAAGCAGTAAAAGGCCTAAAGTTTTTAATACTTTCAGTTGTTTTTATGGCGGCTGGCATTTGCTCTTTTTTATTGTTCCTTTCGCGATGCGTGTGAGCAAGTGAGAAGTTTTCGTGAAATGGTTTTCAGAGAGGGGTGGAGGGCGGGGGGGGGCAAAATAGAAGAGAGAAGGAATCAGTCATTCTCTTTCTCCTGATGAACGACTGCGGAGGGACCGCGTGAAAAAAATCCCATAAACCAGTAAAAAAGCATTGGGTCTTTTGGGTCGAGGGACCCATAAAGGGGAGAGAGAGAGAGAGGGGGGGGGGTAGGAATAGACGAAAGGAATTCCTCTTATGACGAACCATACATGATTTTCATCTTCCTTCGTTTTGAAACGCGCCCTCGGCCTTTCTTCTTCTGTTATTTTTTAATTTCTTTCTCTTAACTCTTTCTCTCTTTTTCTCTTTTTTCTATTTCTCTCTTCTTTCCATTACTTTTTTCCAATCCTTTTTTCTATTTCTTTTCACCCTTTTTCTTTTTACCTTTACCAGTTTTACCAGTTCCATTTTTACGTATTACGAATTTCATTTGAAAACGGCCATTTTTCACTGCCATGAAATATTGTCGCTGTCTTCAATTTTTTTTTTGGTTTTTAAGTGGCAAAATTTTTTGAAAGATGTCAGACGCGGCTCGTTTTTCCTCCATTCTGCGAAATTTGCCTTTACATTTTCGAGGGGTGAGAATTGCGTTAAAACTCTTTTATAAACGAAACTTATACCGCTTGCGGGTTGACTTGATCGACGCACACGCGGAAAAACGATGAGACGAGACGTCAAGTGACAAACGAGAGACACATGTGGCATATCTTCTTTCGTGTTTATAAACGCGTTACGTTGTTAATACCGTGTCTCGAGTGAGAGAGCGAGAGAGAAAAACATTCGACCTCTTTTATCTTCTCGAGACTCATACACGAGATGAGCCCACGAAGATAATGCAGCAATGCGCGCAATGAACGAGTTTCAAATGCGCGCTTTAATATTGTAATTGAAATACAGTAAACAATCAGATGTTTTCTTCGTTTCTTAGCAAAATTAGAAGAATTGGTTTTTTTGCCCCCACTAGGTCACTAGAGTAACTTTGCTGATAAAAATTTAATAAATATTTTCGGTAGCTGGGATCGAACCCTAAAAATCGTTAGGAGCGCGCTGAGCAGATAAAATACCACGCAGCCACGGTGACTCTTTGATCAATTTTAACTTTTACTTTCTTTTTTATATTTTTCTATTTTTTTATTTCTATATCAGTATTTCTAAATTTTAATTTCTTTATTTAATGATCCTAAAGTTCTAAACGTTCAAATGAACGAAATTTATTTTCTTCTTCTTCAAATTAAATTTTTATTATAATATTTTTTGTGTCACTATGAATAAAATTAATTATAAAGATTCTGAATATAAAATTTATGTTTTTAATTTTTATTGCAATAAGTAATTTATGAAAATATTTTTAATAAAAAGTATTTCGTTCATTTGAACGTTGAAAACTTGTGAATCGTTCTATTTACTATATTTTTAGAGCACTGAAAACATTTATATTTTCGATTTACAGAGGAATAAAAATTTGCAAGAGTCAATATAATAATTAATAATCATTTTGGGATTTTTCAAAATTGTTATCCCCCTACGTTCGAAGTTTTTGAAAACGAAAAATATTTATAACAATTCGATAAAGTTGCTGTCATTGACTGATGAATGTGTAAATATTTATAAATACAAAAATTTTACAACATCATTATTATCGATTGTTTTGTAAATATTTTGAGTAGTGTCACCGAGTTATACAATATTTATATAACAGTTATTGCCGCGCGTTTAGAATGAAGGAATTTGCAGGTGTTGCAAAGAAAAATGCGCTTTAACGAATTTTGTAAATTATTCTTTTTGTCTTTCTTTATTCTTGTTTTTTAATTTTTATGTTTTCGTACTTTTGTGTTTTTGTATTTTTCTATTTTTTTGCTTTCTTTACTTTGGTATTTTTTTATTTTTCTATTATACTTTTATTTTTTGTATTATTTTATTTTTTTATTATACAGACTTCGAACTCGATAATTAATTTTAAAAAAGTAGCAAAAAGTTGCTTCTAAACTAAAAAAAAAAATGGTAAAAAAGTAGCTATTGAAAAATTAAATTTGACGACCAAAAAACTCGTTTTAGAAACTTCAACAAAACTGTCAAAAATTCCATTCTAAATTTTATTTTCCTGACTTTTTCCTAATTTTCATAGAAAAATATTTACTTCTTTCTTATCCTGCTAATAAATTGAATTCCTGCAACAAATTTTATTATTCATGAAAGAATTTGAATATTTGTAAAAATAATTTAATTCTTGGGAAGAATTTTATAAAAATTTTTAAATAATTGATTTTTTTCGACTAATTTTATGGAAATTGTAATTTAAATAATTGAATTTCTGAGAAATTTTTATTATTTTTGAAAAGAATTGCATTTTTACAAAGATTATTACAAAAAATTTTTTAAATAATTGAATTCTGTTTGGAAATTTTATGAAAATATTAAGTAGTTATTGAAAATCATAAAAATTGCAAAGAGTTTTTAAAAATAATTAAATTACCTCAAAATAATTGATTTTTTGAGAATAATTTTGTTATTTATCTTTAATAATAGAATTCTTTTGAAGAATTATTTATGTAAAGAATTGAATTCTTCGGAAAAATTTTATTAAAAACCATAAAAAAATAATTGAATTATTTCAAAAAAATTTAATTACAATTGTAGGTATTTAAAATAATTGATTATTTTCTAACAATTTTATTCAAATATTTGAAAATAATTAAATTCCTGTGAAAATTTTTTATATTTTTGTAAATAATTGAATTCTTTTAAAGAATTTTAAAAACACATTTTTTTAAATAAATGATTTTTTTGAGGAATAGAAATTAAATTTTTAAGAATAATTACATTTTTTGAGCAATTCCTGTAAAATTGTATTAAAAATAATTGAAATCCTGCGATGAATTTTATTGTTTATGAAAATAGGTGAATAGTTGTTAAGAATTTATTTTTTATTAATTAATTTAAAATAGTATTAAAAATAATTGAAATTCTTCGATGATTTTTATTATTTATGAAAATAATTGAATTTTTGCTTAGAATTTTATCAAAAATTTTTTTTTAAAAATTGAATTTTTATGAAAAATGATTATTATTAGTGAAAGTATTTGAATAATTATATTATTGTGAAGAATTGTATAAAATTTTTTAAAATGCTATTCTAAATTAATTGAATTCCTGTAGAAATTTTATTATTTATTTTTATTATTAAATAATTTAATTTTGAATGAATTTTATCAATTTTTTTTAAAAATAATTGAATTTTTTTGAAAAGTCTTTTATACTTTTGCATTTTTGTACTTTTGTATTTTTCTGCCTCTTCATTTTTCTATATTTTTGTATTTTTCCACTTTTGCACTTTTTAATTTTTCTGACTTTTTATTTTTGTATATTTTTGTATTTTTCTATTTTTGTACTTTTGCACTTTTCCAATTTTGTACTTTTCAAATTTTTCTGCCATTTTATTTTTGTACATTTTTGTATTTTTCCATTTTTGTACTTTTGCACTTTTGTATTTTTGCACTTTTGTATTTTTGCATTTTTGCATTTTTGTACTTTTCTACCTCTCGCATTTTTCTATTTTCAGTATTTCAATAATATCACCGAAAAATGTTATACTTTAACTGCTGAAAAATTCAATTTTCCATCTCTCGTGTCTACAATGCGCCAATAAAGAAAAATTGCACTTTAATAATATTAGAAAGTTCGTCGTCAGTCGAATTAAACATGCTTTAAAATGTTCGGAGCAATAAAAAATGAGTTGTTAAAAACAGAAGTACATGATATAATGTGTTCTGTAATTGACAAAGTACCTTGGTTTAATTAGACACGCGATGTTATCGGTCTAGTTATCTAATTTAGATATATAGTTGAGATTAGAAGTAGGGAAATCTTTTCAATTATTTATACAAGCAGTAGCTTTGTTTGTCGTATATTAAATTATATTGCGTCATTTTAAATATTTAAAAAAGGAAGAATAATCATTTAAGGAAACTTTCGTGCGCTGTATAAAACGTAACTTCGCAGTAAAATGTTGTTCACAGTGACAGGGACATGATTATCGAGAGCTGAGTTTACGATTAACTTTTTGATACTTTAATTTACTTGTCGATTTGGTAAGAGTATATCATTTTTTTTTTTTTTTTTGAAACTTTTCGTTTGCTTATTTTTCTTATTTGGATGATTCTACTTCCTTTTTTTGTCATCTAAATTCATTTTTAGATATTTTATTATTATTTTATTTTTTTTTTATTTTTAGATGTCAAAAAAGGAAGTAGAATCATCCAAATAAGAAAAATAAGCAAACGAAAAGTTTTAACAACAAAAAATAGAATTACAAGTGCGCAAAACAAAATTTGTATTGTCGCAAAAAATTGCGTCTAATTCTTCGCGAAATTGAGGTGAATTATTCACCTCAATTTCGCGAAGAATTAGAAGCAATTTTTTACGGTTAATTCTCGCCCTATTTGAAAAGACATCAGAGAGAGAGAGAGAGAACTCTCTTGGAATTGGCCTATAAAAACGAACATCCGGATGTCGAGCGACTTCTTCTCTCGCGTTTAAACGACATTACCGGGAGATTTGTAAAGGCAAACATTGCCACGGTCGTTTATTAGATTATAGTGAAGAGTGAGTGAGAGAGAATGGTAGCACCGCGAAAGTTGTAAATTCACAATTCTTTATAATCTTTGGTAAACCACCAAGTCTTCAATTTTTTTTTTTTTTTTTTTTTCGTCTCCCTCCCCCCTTTTTTGGCACGCAGAATATAAAGGGGTTCCTCCATTCGCGGGGCCACCTTATATTGCCTTTAGGGAACCAGCAGTAAATCTCGCTGACAAACAATCATAATTTTCGAAGAGCTAACACAAAAACAAGAGAGTCTTTAAAGAGAGCCGATGCCAAGCTACATGAAATGCAGCCGCCTCCGCGCCTCCAATTGTTTCAAGATTTTCTTCCCTCTCTCCCCCCGCCTGCCAACCCCCTTTTTGAGTCCCACGGCCATTTTAGTTTTACTACCCTGTTGTTTCTCTACTTCTCTTAATAATTCTCTATTTTTCTCTCTCTCTCTGTTTCGCTTTCGTATAAGTGCCTGAAATATATATTCTATATTCTCGCTAGTAATTTTTGTCTTATTTAATTTATTACCTACTTGCGACATTTTTTTTTTTTTTTTTTGTAAAATTATACACGAGTTTTTAGTTAAATTAAATTAATGATTAATCTATTTATTGGTTCTTATTATTTAGTTATTTAATTACAATTACAGTTACAGTACATTACAATTACAGTAGTTATTAATTATTGTAACTATTGTAAAGGGAATAATTAAGTTAATAATTAAAATATTTATTGATAATTATTATTTACTTATTTAATTACAATAAATCAGTAATTATTAATTATTGTAAATATTGTAAATTAAATAATTAAATTAAATCACCTTCCATTTTAGGTACCCTAGCATTGTTCTGACAATTATTATTTAATTATAATCTATGTTCTTAGATATAAAAGTATAAAAATTCAGATTTTCAAATAATTTTCTTTGAAACCTTTTCAAAATTCAACTATTTTTTAAAAATTCAGGCTCTAAATAATAAATATTTAATATTTAATTAAATAATAGAATAATATTTAATAATAGAAGCATTAGCTTCTAATATTCACTTATTATCTCAAATTTGAACTGAAATTCATTTTTATGAAATGAAAATCAATTTTTATTGGAAAACTCTACGAGAATTCAATTAGATAAAAAAAAAAATTATTTAATAATTGTTTGTTTCTTCAAATCGAAATCTCAAAGAATTTTATCAATAAATTTTTTTAAATAATTGAAATCTTTTAACAAATTTTAACACAATTTTTAAGAATTTCGGAATTTCGAGGAATTCGATTACAATTTTATTAAAAATAATTGAAATTCTACGATGAGTTTTGTTATCTATGAAAAGAATTGAATTTTTGCGAAGAATTTTATGGAAATTTTTGAAAATCTTAATTAAATTCTCTTGAAGAATTTCTTTGAATTTTTTTTTAATAATGAAGTTTCTTTAATAATTTTAATTGAAAATTTTGAAAGTAATTGAATTTTATGAACAATTTCTTTCAAGTTTTTCAAATAATCGTGTTTCTTAATAATTGAAATTAAATTAATTAAACATTTAATTATTGATTTTTATTATAATTTTTAGAAAATAATAAAATTTTTCTAAAAAGTTTATTACAATTTTCTGATATAATTTAATTTATTCAAGGAATTTTTTTAAAATGATAGAAAATAATTAAATTTTGTCAAAGAATAGATACTATTAAAGGTTTTTGACAATAATTGAAGTCTTCCAAAAAATTTCTTTAATTTATTGAATATAATCGATTTTGTTAATAATTGTAATTAATAATTTTACTATTAAAATTTTATTCGAATTATTAATAGAAAATTAAACTCTTTAAAAAAATTTTATTTTATAATTTTTGTAAATAATTACATTCTTTTGAAGAATTTCTTTAAGTCTTTTTTTTTAAATAAAGTACTTTTTTGAATATTTTAACTAAAAATTTTGAAAATAATTGAATTGAACGAATTTTTTTTCGATTTTTAAATCAATCGTGTGTCCTGATAATTATAATTAAATATTTGATTTTTCAAGTTTATTAAAATTTTATTGAAAATAACTGATTTCCTGAGAAGAATTTTATTCTTTAAAAAAAAATAATTTAATTCTTGTCATGAATTTTACTACTTTTAAAAATAATTGAATTATTTCGCAGGATATATTAAAAATTTAAAAATAATTCGATTCTTTCAAAAAAATGTTATTACAAATAAACAAATATTGAATTGTTTTGAAGGATTTATTAAAATTTTAGAAAATAATTGACTTTTTTCTCAAAATATTAAAAATTACAAAATATTGAATTCTTTCATGAAATTTTATTAAAATTGAAAAAGAGTTGAATTTTTGTAAAGAATTTTACTATTCATAAAAATAATTGAATTCTTTCGTGAAATTTTATTGAAAATAATTTAATTTTTGCAAATATTTTACTATTTAAAAATAATTGAACTGTTTGGAAGCATTTATTAAAATTTCAGAAAATAATTAAATTCTTTCGTAAAATTTTATTGAAAATAATTTAATTTTTGCAAATATTTTACTATTTAAAAATAATTGAATTGTTTGGAAGCATTTATTAAAATTTCAGAAAATAATTGAATTCTTTCGTAAAATTTTATTAAAAATAATTGAATTTTACTATTAAAAAAAATAATTGAATTATTTGGAAGGATTTATTAAAATTTTAGAAAATAATTGAATTCTTTCTTAAAATTCTATTGAAAATAATTTAATTTTTGCAAAGATTTTACTATTTAAAAAAAAATAATTGAATTCTTCCCAAGAATGTTAATTAATAATTAATAATTACTAATTACTAATTATTGTAAACCATAGCATTTTGAAAATCATCGAGTGAGAATAGTTGTAAAGTAATTTTTTTTCAATATTCTCACATGTTTTCCAGATGTTGTCATTTTTCGTGAGAAACTCGAGTTAAGGGATATATTCGTCTCTTCTGAGACTTGTTTCTCTTTTCTTGAATGGAAGAAAATATCGAGTTATTTTGGAAGAAATTTTTGCTCCTCTCAGAAAAAGGTTAATTAAAACTTGAAAAAAAATTTCTCGATTTAATCTATTTTCTTGATTATAATGAGACAATTTTGTTGTTTCGAATAAAAATTCCAGATTCATTTCATTATAGTTTTTTCATTCTATTTATACAAATACATTTCATTACCAGACAGAACCAGACTTTTTTTTTGTTTTACATAAATTTTATTAATTTCATTAATTTCATTAATTTCATTAATTTTATTTAAACCAAATATTTGGCAAATGTTATTTTCTTCAAATGAACGTTTTATTTTTGTCGAATAAATTTTTGATTTAAAACAAATAAATAATCTACTTGACTCTGAGACAAATTTATTTAACTTTCTTTTTTTTTTATTTATAATACATAAAAAAAATAAATAAAAATATTCAATTGAAAACTTTGGTTGGAAAGGTTAAAGAAAAAATTCAAAAGTTAAACAAACTAAAGAACTTTATAAGCAGTGAATTTGGTGGATTCAACAAAAATTTTAACAGTTAAAACTAAATATTTTTCCCCAAAAAATAAAAAAAAAAAAAAAATGAAAAGAGAAAAAGATTTTTAAAGAAACTGTTTAAAGAACAAAAAAAGTGTGTCATATACTTGCAGATGAGAAACATGTACATATGAATAGCGTGTTGTGTACAAAAATCGTAAAATTGAGGCATTGACTTTCTTGAATTTTGATTCTTTTGCGGATTAATTAAATGAATCGAATATTGCGTATATAGTTTTGATCGCCACGGCCATAAACCTTTTCTACGAAGTCAAGAGAATCCGAGGAACGCATATAAAGCGTGACTCGGTTTTATAACTCGTATGGATCTCTCTCTCTTTCTCTCTCTCTCACGAGAGCGCATTTTCTCTCTTTCTCTCTTGCTTTCAAACTTTTAGAATAAGACGAAAAGAAGAAATCCTCGTTTTATGGCCCGTCTAGCTCTAACACAAAAGTCTTCTTATTATACTATATGGAGAAAAACAATTAAAGACCAAGTAGCTATATATGTTGGCAGAAGAGCTCTTAAGAAATTTTTATACTTTTTAAGGAAACACGAAATCACTTCTCTTCTCGAACCAAAAAAAAAGGAAAAAAAAATTCATACGTTTTCTATATTTATGTCAGAATCTCGTAAAATTATATAGATGCTTATTTTTCTTTATGTGATTTTTTTATGACTTTTCCTTTACTATTCTCAATGGTAATAAATGAAACGTTATGGAACGTATTTACATTTTCTTGCGTTGAAATATATGTATCTAATATATTCGTTACTGTCTTTTAATTTATCGAATTATTTAAAAAAACATTAATAATAAATTACTTAATTTTAAAATCAAGAGTTGGATAATTTATCGCCTTTGTCAAGGTTTGACTCATTTCGAAGAGGATTTTTTATTTTTTCGGGGAAAATGGAAAAATTTTCTAGAAAGCCCTACAGTGAAACTTGTCGGAATGCAACTCGATTTTTAAAATTTTATTCGAGTAAACAAATCCTTTAAAAAATTGTTTTATAATTTGTAATATTTTTACAATATTCTGAAACTGGAAAATAATTCTTCTTGCGGACATTTTTGAATTAGAAAAAAACTTTTTTAATAGAGTTTCATTTCGACAGGTTCGACTGTGGTGGAAATAAATTCTCAACAAGTTTAAAAATTTTTTTTTTGAGTATAACTAAAAATGAAATCAAATTTTAACAGCCAAACGCTGTATACTCAACTTCAAATTACTTTTCAAAATAAACTTCAAATAAAAATTATTTGACTCAATATTTAATTGATAATATTCTAGTAATCGATTAATAATGAAATAAACTTTTGCACGACGCTTTAAAAATTATTTTCGAAAGTTTCAAAATTATTTTTGAAATTTACCTTTTTATTTACATTTTTTCTATTTTTAAACCGCAATTAAAAAATATTTGAAAATATTTCGATCATTTGAATAGTTCGGAAATTTTTCGAATATGTAAAATATATATTTTCCAAATACGTAATTTAAATATAATACTATTGACTAAACAACACTTGAGAAATGTTACATTATATTTTTTTCCTAATTTACGATTTCAAGAGCGATTTTCAAGAATTTTGTGTTTTTGAAATTAGATATAACCATTAAAAAGAAAAAATCTTTCAGTCAGACATTGACATGTTTTCTATTTCGAGAAATTTTTTTCTTGTTGAAAGAATTTACTTTAATTTTTTTCTCAAGTCTAGTTCTCGGATGACGGAAACTTTTACTACTTTACCACGTGTTAACCATTTTATGACATCATTGCGCATGAATAAATAGTCAAGATTTTGGAGCACAGTATATTTTATATTATATATATTTTTTCCAAATTCATTATAAATTTCCGTATTAATAAAAAAAAAATTTAATATGAATATTTATAATTATATACGGAATTCTCTTAAAAAATATTTTTTGAATTAATAGTATCAGTGTAGAATCCACTTTTCTAGAAAACATCTTTTTATTCGAACGAAAAAAAATTTTTTTATGGTTTTTAAATCAAATTCGTATCGAAGTCGTGTTTTTTTTCTTGAGCTCAAGAGTCAGTTTTTAGAAATCTAAGCAAGCATTCAAGCATTTTGAAAATATTTTTTAATTTATTGAATTCCACGCAGAAATTTTCCCTGTTTGCTCTTTTTTTGAAAATACAGTCGAACCTCTCTTTTTTATTTAAAAACTTTGTGTCACCGTTCAAAATGTGTATAAAGTAGCAAATAGTTGATACAAATATTTGGATTTAATTATAATTTAATGTAAATTTTGCTATAATTCGTTAATCAGTTTGGGATCAATTTGGCGCGAAAAAAGCAAAGTCTAGAAAACTTTTATACGTCTCAAAATCAAAATGATAAAAAAAAAACTAGATGAAAACTAGTCAGAAACTAGTTTAGAACCAGATTTAGTCAAATTTAGGACTTGAAATCATAATCTAAGGTTTGAAATTCAGTCAAAAATGCTTCTAATTTAAAAGTTCTTTGGACAATCGTTCTCAACCATTTCTGCCTCTAATTTTTATTATTATAAAAGAAAAATTTAATCGAGTTATTGTCTAGTTTCATTTCCTTTTCGGTTACACTAAGAAAAAAGGTTATTTGATTCAAATAACCGATTGTCTTCTATCAAATAAATATTTACTTGAATCAAATAATTTTTTACTCAATTCAATTGCGTATTTTCTTCAAAAACTGAAATTTTTGATTCAAGTGAAATTTATTTGACTCAAGTAAATATTTAGACTTTGGAAATTTTTGTTTGATTCAAGTGAATATTTATTTGACTCAAGTAAATATTAAGACTTTCGAAGTAATTATTTGATTCAATTAAATATTTAGACTTCCGAAATATTTATTTGATTCAAGTAAATATTTGGCCTTCCGAAATATTTATTTGATTCCAGTAAATATTTATTTGACTCAAGTAGATATTTATTTAATTAAAGTAAATATTTAAACTTGGGAAATAATTATTTGACTCAAGTAAATATTAAGACTTCCGAATTATTTACTTGATTCAAGTAAATATTTAGACTTCCGAAATATTTATTTGATTCAAGTAGATATTTATTTGATTAAAGTAAATATTTAAATTTTGGAAATATTTATTTGATTAAAGTAAATATTTAAACTTTGGAAATATTTATTTGATTCAAGTAAATATTTTAGTCTTCCAAAATATTCATTTGATTCGAATAAACATATATTTGACTCAGGTAGATATTTATTTGACTCAAGTAAATATTTAGACTTCCGAAATATTCATTTGATTCAAGTAAACATTTATTTGATTCAAGTAAATATTTGGACTTCCGAAATATTCATTTGATTCAAGTAAAAAATTTATTTGATTCAAGTAAAAAATTTATTTGATTCAAGTAAACATTTATTTGATTCAAGTAAATATTTAGACTCCTAAAATATTTATTTGATTCAAGAAAACTTTTATTTGATAATAGAAAACTAATCGGTTATTTGAACCAAATAAAAACTTTTTCCAGTGTAAGGGCAAAGTTTTCCACTGGGTACAACAAAGTTGAAAGAAAAAAAAGTGAAGAGAACTTTTTATCTCCCTCATGTCTTCAATGAAGTTATAAATTAATCAGGGCAATCACTATTCTCAAAAAAAAAATATCGTTTCTAAGGACTCTGCGCGTATATCCAATAATTCCTCGAAACTGAGCCAACTCTCGCGATGAAAGTATACATCAATGTTGATGAAATCAGAAATCTTGTATGCTTGCTTTAAGGAAACTTGTCATTTCTCAGAAAGTAAACTTTTAAATCGTAAAGCGCGCGACACATCTTTTTCGCACCAACTCAAGGTAAAATTAATTCAAAAAAAAAGTTTCAAAAAGAAATTAAACTACTATCAACCACACGGGAATAATCACGTACCTCGCGGGAATCCCGGTTTCTTCCACGTGGTAGTAGCACTGCACCATAGTTTCTTCCTTTGAAAAATTCACTTTTTTTTTTACTTCACCACCTTTTCACGCTAAATCTCTCTTGTTATTTCAATTCAATCAATCTTGATCAAAACTTGAATTATTCAACTTTTTTTCTTTTTTAAAAAAAACTGCTGTTTCACCAATAAAAATTTCACCTCTTTTCTTTTAAGAGCACAAAATAGGTTCGAAAAATTAACACTTTTCCAATTGAGGGGGTTTTGGGGGTCCATCAAGTTTTCCACAAAACCGGAAACTGAGATCTTAAAAACTCACAGCCTGAAAATATTTTTCTTTTTTTGAAAAATCACACACGTACATATATTATAATTTTTTTTTGATTAATCCGACTTCCTTGACCGGAAGTGATTCGCGTTATCCGGTACCGGTAAAGCAATTCTCAATTCGACTTCCGAAGTGAAATTTCGACAAGCACAACGACGACTCTCACCTCGATGGACGAGCGACGAAAGCCGAATTGTCCCGGCGGCGCAACTTGCGCGTGATCGAGGGGGTGACGATTCACGGGCACTTTGGTAGCCAAGAGATCGCGAGTGGGACGGCGGCACTTAAGGGGCGTGGGTGGGGAGAGGAGGAGGGTACCAAAATTCGAGTGGGGGTAAAAGGAGTGGGGGGTCCGGACTGCCTTTGACAACATATAATTCTTTCCTTTTTTTTAATTCAGTTTTCCTGAAAGTATCAAATTTAAGCAAAGGTGGATCAAATTTTGATACCCTAACAGTTTGGAACTTTGGGTTAATTTTTTATTTGTTGCACATTTTTGATTTTTGTTGCAATTTACTAGAAAGTTTGCTACATGATAAGAAATACGTTTTTTTATGAAAGAAATCTGAACGAAAGTTAGTCTAATGTAATTTTGTATTTTAAATTTTTAACCTTTGGAGGGCCGGTAAATTTGCATAAATTTTACTAGTTAAAAATGTAAATGTAGTTTATTAGTTTTCTATTAAAAAAAATCTGTAAATAAGAAGTCGATTCGATAAAAAGATTCGTTAAAATAACTGCTGGGCACTATAGCGCCCAGCCCGGTCCTCTAAAGGTTAACAGAATTTAATGACATTGATACTTTTGAGAAAAGTTTGTTTTCTCTAATAACTAAATTGATACTAGTGTATCAATTTGGGGCACCAAAACGTGGACCAAATAAAAAAAGTGATCTAAATTTTTGGGTCAAAAAACTGAATTCGAATACTTCAAAACTGAATTATAAACAATCTAGGTTCCGAATGGTTCACTCTTTTCCCAAAAATGTCAAATACTAAAGTTTATCAAATACTAAAATTTAGATCACTTTTTTATTTGATCCACATTTTGGTATCAAATTGGTAGTTTAGTATCAATTTGATACTTTTGAGAAAAGTGTGAAATGTTCGGAACCTGAATTGTTTGTTTAAGTTTTTAACCAGTATTTAATATCAAAAAATTGAATAATAATAATATTCAGTAGCCACAGTTTTTTAAGGACATAAAATTGAGACAAAAAAAAGAATCAAAAGTGTTGCCTTGAGGCAACACTTTTGATTCTTTTTTTTGTCTCAATTTCATCTCCTTAAAGAGATCTCATCTTGTCGGAAATTTTTCGGAAAAAAATTGATGTAAAACAATTGCAAATTTACACTAAAAGTGTGTGTGATTTTTCATTGAAGAGAGCACACGCGTTTTGGCAACTCGCGCAATAAAGCAAGTGCGCGTGGCTCGAGTGGCGCGAGATGACTGGAAATATTCCCCTCCATCGATGATTACAGGATTTTCGAGAGGGAGGGTTTTATTCCCCCACTCTGAATGGGGCACCCCTCCCGCGGTCACCCCACCACAATTCAATTGGGGGATTTAACAGGGTATCCCCGCTCCGCCCCCTTTTGAGGAACTTGGCTCTTTCTCTTCTATCTTGCTCCCACCCTTTTCTCATCATCTCACTCGCTCTCATTTGGAAGATGAATCCGTCTCGTACTGTTATTGGCGAGGTTGGAGCACCGCCTTGGTTGTTTTTACCCCCTTTTTGTAAAATACAAGAGACCGAAACAGTCGTCGAGAGAGAACGAAAAAGAAAATAAGAAAGAGAGAGAGAGAACGAAAAATAAAAATAAGAGAGAACGAAACAGAAAAAAAAGCGAAACAGAAAAAATAGAGCGAAACAGAAAACTAGAGAACCTAACAGAAAACTAGAGAACGAAACAGAAAACTAAAGAACGAAAAAGAAAACAAGAAAGAGAGAGAAAAAAAACAAGAAAGAGAGAGAAGGAAAACAAGAAAGAGAGAGAAGGAAAACAAGAAAGAGAGAGAAAGAAAACAAAAAAGAGAGAGAAAGAAGACAAGAAAGAGAGAGAAAGAAAACAAGAGAGAGAGAGAGAGAGAGATTTTACTATGAGATCCACGTGCTTCGATGGTTGTGAATTTTTTTTTCCTCTCTCCAATAAAAATGGGGTCGGTGTGTATTGATACAAAGGGGGAGGGGGCGACTATAGTCACCCTAACAAGAATGAGAATTACACGTCCACTGAGAATTGAAAACGGGGGTGGCTTATTTCTGCCCACTGTACAAGCGTAGTTCTCTCTACCCCTTTTTTAAACAGAGTTGACCACTCCCATTTTTTTTCCTCGTGGGCAATAATATTGAAAGGATGCTCCTCTCTCTCTCTCTCTCTCTCTCTCTCTCTCTCTCTTTCTCTCTTTGATGATTGGAATGCATGTAGATTTGAATTTTAAGATAGGGCGCAAGTGTTCGTGCAGTAAATTCCATTTTTTATTTTGGCGGGAAAGATTGCTCATTTGAATTTTGTGACGCGGCAGATGGGATTTGATGTAAACTTGGGGTGTGACGTGTTTATTATTATATATTGCGAGAATCCGGTTTTGGTAACTTAACTATCATAAAATTATGAATTAAAAATTATTTCATGAATCATTTTTACAATTTTCATATAAATACTAGATTGATCAAAGAATTTTAGTTAAAAATACTAAAAAACAAAAATTGAATTTTGGAAAAATTAGAAATTATTCCAGAAATTCAATTTTTATTCAAAAGTAATAAAATTTTTTCGCAGAAATTCAATTATATTTAGTAAAATTAAAAAAAAATTCTATAGTCATTTCAATTATATCTTTAAAAATAATAAAATTCTTTTCCAAAATTCAATTATGTTCAAAAAATTTTTTTAAATTCTCGTCAAAATTTCAATTATCTTTATAAATATAATATATTATACAATTCTTCTTTAAAATTCAATTATTTTTAAAAACTTGAATAAAATTCTTGGTAAAATTTCACAGGAATTGAATAATTTACAAAATTTTTTAAAAATTTCTTCGAAATAAATCAATTATTTTCATAAATAATAAACTATTTTACAGAGATTCAATTATTATGACAAATAAAAAAATTCTTTTGAGGAATTCAATTATTTTCAATTTTTCATTAAAAAATAATAAAATTCTTCGCAGAAATTCAATTAGATTCAAAAATTTAAAACTTTCTCGACAAAATTTCAATTATTTCTATAAATAGCAAAATTCTTCTTCAAAATTCAATTATTTTCAAAAATTTAAATAAAATTTTGCAGAATTTCAATTATTTCTGGAAAAATATATAATTATTCTTAAAAGTTATATTAAAATTCATGCGGAAAAATTCAATTATCTCGATAAATATGAAATTTTTTTTTGCAATAAATTCAAATTCAATTATTTTTAGAAATAATAAAATTCTTCACCGAAATTCAATTAATTTTTATAAACTTGAATAAAATTTGTTGGAAGAATTAAATTATTTTCAAAAGTAATAAAATTTTTCGCAGAAATTCAATTATGTTGAAAAATTAAAAAAAAAAATTCTTGTCAAACTTTCAATTATCTTTATAAATAATAAAATTCTTCGCAGAAATTCAATTATTTTAAAAATTCTCGTTAGAATTTCAATTATTGTTATAATTAATAAAATTCTTCTTCAAAATTCAATTATTTTTAAAAACTTGAATATTCTTGTTAAAAATTCATAGGAATTCAATAATTTATGAAATATTTAATAAATTTCTTTGCAATAATTCAATTATTTTCATAAATAATAAAATTTTCACATGAGTTCAATTATTTAATATACAAAATTTCATGAAATTTTTCGAAAAATATCAATTATTTAAAAAGATTTTTTTTAAATTCGTCTCAATAATTCAATTATTTAAAAAAAATTTAACAAAGTTCTTTTCAAGAATTCAATTATTTTTATAAATAAAATAAAATTCTTCACCGAAATTCAATTATTTTAGAAAAATTTTAATAACATTTTTGGAGAAAATTTTTAACTATTTTCATAAATATTAAAACTCGCATCGCAAGATTTTAATTAATTTTTGATACAATATTTTAATGAAATTCCTCGAGAAATGTAATTATTCTTAAAAATTTCATTAAAATTTGTCAAAATAATTGAATTATTGAAAAATTTGTTGATAAAATTCTTTATGAGAATTCAATTTTAACAAACATTCAATTATTCAATAAATTATTTATTTTTTAATTTAAAGAAATTGAATTCTTCTAGAATTTTATAATAAAAATTGATTCAAAAATGAAGGTACCGAATAATCGATTTATTATTTACGAAAATAATTGATAATTATTGCAATGAATTTGATTATAATTTTTTCAAATAATTGAATTTTTTTGAGAAAATTTACTACTTTTAAAAATAATTAATTCTTGCGAAAGATTTTATTAGGATTTTTGTAAATAATAAAATTTTTTTTTGAAAAATTTCATTCATCGCCTTCTTTATGTTTTGTAATAATATTCTTATAAATTGTTGAATTTCATAAAGATTTGAATTTGAAATTTTTTAAGAATCTTAATTCCTATGGAATAATTATAATGATTAAATATTTATATAAAAAAGAAATTATTTATGTTTGAGAATAATTTTACAATTAATGAAATTTGTAAATAAATGTAATAAAAACATTTTTTTGAGTTTCTAATAATTTTTAGAGTGAATCAGAATATTTTTTAGGGTCAGGGAAAAAGTGAGAATTTTGTCTGGAAGTCAGGGAAAAGTCAAGGAAAAATAAAATTAAATATTTGTTGCAATCCTATGTATAAGAATATATTCTCATTGTAAGAATATTTCCACTTAATTTAAGTGGGGAATATCCTGGGCTCCTTTTTTATAGAATATATTCTTAAATTAAGAATATTTTTTTTTCAGTGTAGTAAAAAAAAATAAATTTTACTAATAAAGTAGTAAAAATTGCTATTTATTAATTAAATTTACTAATTCAAATTTAGACGGTGGTCCAACCCTGATGTCTATGATTCCCTACTATACTTTACTATCTAAATTTGAATCAATTAAAAATAACTGATTTAGAAGCAAAAAGTCAAAAATTCATTAGTAATACACTGAAAAAAATATTCCTAATTTAAGAATATATACTAGGGTATAAAAAAGGTGCCCAGGATATAAAATGGTTCTGTATAGTTTCTGTCTAGTAATTTTCGTGTTAAATTTAAACCAAAATTGAACCAAAAAAAAAAGAAAAAAATTCTGATAATTTATACTGTTGTGAAAAATTGTGATTTTGCACAACAGTATAAATTATCAGAATTCATATGAATTCTAAGAATTAAAAACTGTATTTAAATTGAAAGTCAGTTAAAAATATTAATTACCATCATCCACCCTTCCCTTGCGCTTAAAAATTAGATTTGGATGATATAATAATTTGTCTTACAAATTAAAATCGCGGAGAAACATATTCTAAGACTACATCATTTTGATAGTTACACATAAATTTCTATTTTTAATACCCGCAGCGTTTTGCATTATTGCGCAGAGCATTGAAATTTATATTCCTCTGTCTACAGGTCTTTTTCTCTCTCTTATTATTATTTTCTCTCGCCGAAGGGTTGAATTCTCATTCGACGCGCACTTCTCGTACCTGGAAACGAAAATATCACATTTTTTAAATTCTCCCCTGCGGCCGGTGGTCTTCCCGAGTTATTTAAGGGTTGCCTTCTTTCGTGATTTTTGACACCATCCTTAATAGCTGTTTCTCCATATAATACGCACAATCCCACGATGAGAAGAAACCCTTTTTTTTCTTCTTTTAAAAAAATAAGGAAAGAGAAAAAAATACTAAAACAGCATTAAATCCGACAAAATCCAATTTATTCTCCAATATTCTCCAATATCTTTGACACAAATCTACCCCGGAAATGTATTTTGTACGATTAATCCCTAAAAAATTGATATCTCCCTCTTTTTTTTTATTAGCCGTACCTTTCACAAAAATTTTCGATTGGAGAAACGCGATACTTTGGTGGAATTGGAAGCTAAAGGGTTCTTTAAGAGAAAAAGGAGAAAAAAAAACGGTAAAGAGCCTCTAATCTGACCTATTTTAGAACCTTAACCCTTTCGCTATTCTAACGGGTTGCAAACGCTTTTTCCCACATTCCAGTTTTTTACTGGAATTATCAAAGAACCCTACAAAAACGGGAGAGTGATGAAGCGAAACGGTATATTACCTGTATATATATATATAGCCCTTGCACACAATATTTCGGTAGGTTTATATAAAGGATTTATTGAAATTAATTTCTACCCCCTTTTAGAAAAAAGAGAAAAACCCCCCGCCGAGAAATGTCTCTTTAGGAATGGTATAAGTCAGTATAGGTTACACAATTGTCTTTTGTTGCCGCAAGCTTTGAGTTGAATTTATGTCCTTTCCTGCGATGGCTAAGAGAGTAATTAAATTCTAATTGCACGGCGGAAATTAATTTTTTTTATTTGTAGTTAAAAAAATATACTCTTTGTTTTTAAAAAAAAAACATTAAAATTTTATTTAGAATATAGTTTACAATAACAGGATTGCAATAAAAATTTAATTTTCTTTTACCCTGATTTTCAGATAAAATTTTGACTTTTTCTCTGACACTAAAGAATATTCTCACTCACGTTAAAAATTATTAGATACTCAAAAAAATGTTCTATTACAATGGCGAATTTCTTCAATTGTAAAATTGAGCGTTCCAATGCAACAAACTCGTTCGACGCTCGAAAAATTTTCGAGCGTCGAACGAGTTGTTGCATTGGAGCCCTTAATTATTCGAAAATATCAATAATTTCTCTTTCTTAAAAGAAATATTTAATTATAATTATTATTTTTCCATAGGAAGTAGGATTTTCAAAATTTCTAATTCAAACCTTTTGAAATTCAATAACTTACAATAATTAAAGATGCCCGAGTAATAATATAATTATTTTATATTATAACAATATTGCTATACTCTAACTTCAAAATTATTTTCATCTCATTTCAATTCAATTATTATTTTCGAAAATTTCTAACTAAAATTCATCTTTAAATTAATTATGTTTAATAATAATTGAAAAAGTTCTTTGAGAATTTTCAAATCCATTTATTGTTTTCAATTCAATTTTACGTAACATTTCGATTATTCGGAAATTTTTTGATTATAAATATACATTAGAAAATAAAAAGTTGAAATTTATAAAAATTTATAAAAAATAATTGAATTCTTGCACCCAATTTCAGTAAATTTTTTTTAAATAATTGAATTCATTTGAAGAATTTTATTAAAATTGTAGCTATTTAAATTCGTTGAAATGAGGACAATTTTTTTTGAAAATAATTGAAATGTTGCTAAAAACTTTATTAAAATTTTTTTTAATAATTGAATTCTTTTGGAATATTAAAATTGTAGATTTTGAAAATACTTGAATTTCATAAAAGGATTTAATTATTAAAAATAATTAATTACAAGTTTAGCCTTTATTTGTAATTGTATCTTAATAGATAATGTAATCTACAGTAGGTAATAAACTGTAATTTGCAATTTTAATTGAAAACCGGATTTTAATATATTTTTCAACTAAAAATGAAATAATAATGATAGTTTCAAAATCAATAACTTAAAATGAACTTATATAAATGATGTAAAAAGGAAATAGTTGAGAATATGCCGATTTTATTCGCACAATTATCTCTTTCACGGTTCACGCTCGCAGCTCTGATTACAAACAATTTTGATATGGACTGCAGTAGCATTATAGTGGCTTGTTGAGTTCTTATATAGTCGCCACTGCAATAACGTTAAGAAAGGCGTCAACACATCTCGTTACATGACGTACGAAACCCAGCGGGTAAGTTGATTCTTCAATTGCGCGAAGAGGACCACAGCTGGTTCGATAAACGAAAAAAAAGAAAAGAATTTTCGAGGGGTTGAACCCTAAAAATAGAAACAACCCTTTCAGTATTATCGTTTCTCTTTCTCTCGACTATATTTAAGAAAAATTCTTTTAAACATCTTCTTGATGTACTCAAATTCCACGGCATTTAATTTTTTACTCTTTTTTATTTTATTTTTCTAATTCTAATAATAGTCTGAAATTCGTTGCAAGAATTCAATTATTTTTAAAAATAATAAAATTCTTCACTGAAATTCAATTATTTTTATAAAAATTTTTAAAAACCCTCGTCAAGTTTTCAATTATCTTTGTAAATAACCAAATTTTTCGCCGAAATTCAATTATTTTCAGAAATTTTAATAAAATTTTTAGCAACATTCCAATTATTTTCAAAAAAGTTTTCCTCATTTTGATGATTTACAATATTTACAATTTTAATAAACTTTTCTAAAAGAATTCAATTATTTAAAAAAATTTACTCCAATTCGTTGCAAGAATTCAATTATTTTCATAAATAATAAAATTCTTCACATAAATACAATTATTTTCATAAAATTTTTTAAAAATCCTTGTCAAGTTTTCAATTATGTTTGTAAATAACCAAATTTTTCGCCAAAATTCAATTATTTTCATAAAAAATTTTAAAAAAACCCTCGTCAAGTTTTCAATTCTTTTTATAAATAGCAAAATTCTTTGCCAAAATTCAATTATTTACAAAAATTTTTAGCAACATTTCAATTATTTTCAAAAAAAATTTTCCTTATATCAATGATTTTCAATATTTACAATTTTAATAAACTTTTCCAAAACAATTCAATTATTTAAAAAAATTTACAGAAAATCGTTGCAAAAATTCAATTATTTCCATAAATAATAAAATTCTGCACAGAAATACAATTATTTTCATAAAATTTTTTAAAAATCCTTGTCAAGTTTTCAATTATGTTTGTAAATAACCAAATTTTTCGCCAAAATTCAATTATTTTCATAAAAAATTTTAAAAAAACCCTCGTCAAGTTTTCAATTCTTTTTATAAATAGCAAAATTCTTTGCCAAAATTCAATTATTTACAAAAATTTTTAGCAACATTTCAATTATTTTCAAAAAAAATTTTCCTTATATCAATGATTTTCAATATTTACAATTTTAATAAACTTTTCCAAAACAATTCAATTATTTAAAAAAATTTACAGAAAATCGTTGCAAAAATTCAATTATTTCCATAAATAATAAAATTCTGCACAGAAATACAATTATTTTCATAAAATTTTTTAAAAATCCTTGTCAAGTTTTCAATTATGTTTGTAAATAACCAAATTTTTCGCCAAAATTCAATTATTTTCATAAAAAATTTTAAAAAAACCCTCGTCAAGTTTTCAATTCTTTTTATAAATAGCAAAATTCTTTGCCAAAATTCAATTATTTACAAAAATTTTTAGCAACATTTCAATTATTTTCAAAAAAAATTTTCCTTATATCAATGATTTTCAATATTTACAATTTTAATAAACTTTTCCAAGACAATTCAATTATTTAAAAAAATTTACAGAAAATCGTTGCAAAAATTCAATTATTTCCATAAATAATAAAATTCTTCACAGAAATTCAATTATTTTTAATACAATTTTAAATAAATTCCTCGAAAAATGTAATTGTTATCAAAAATTTTAATAAAATTTTTAGTAATAATTTAATTATTTACATAATTTTGATAAAATTATTTTTAGGTATTCAATTCCAAAAGATAATCATTTTTATCAATTATTTATTTTTGTATTCAAATAATTGAATTCTTATATAACTTTCTAATAAAAAGGAATTGAAAAATGAATTTTGGTTAAAAGTTTATATAATTTAATATTAAATGAGTTATATAGTGTGAATTTTTATAAATAGGTAAATTTAGAAAAAGCTTTACACTAAAATTATCAAAAATTTTAATTCCTGTGAAAAAATAAGTAATTGTATTTTTGTATTTATTGAACAGAAATTATTCAAGTATGAATAATTTAATTTAGAAATTTCTGAAAAAAAATTCGTCTTTTAAAAACTTTTAATTTTTTGAATGTAGTTATTTTGTGAAGTAAGAATTAAATATATTTATTTAAATTTCTAATTAATTGGAAGTTATTTGAAAAAAATTTATATTTTTACTACTTTTAAAAGTTGTTTTGTCTAACTGTAACTTTTATGACTTTTATAGTAAAACATTTTTGATAACTTTTACTATACTCTCGGAGTAAACTTTGCTATACGTTCGAAGTAAATTTTACTAATTTTGCTTCCTCATAAAGGAAGCTTTGTATTAGCAAAATCTTGGATTGTCATTTTTTGACATATTTATAAATTTTTTTTTATTATGCCTAATACTTTAGTACTTTATATATGCACAGGAACTCCCCGTATAAATGTTCTAAATAAATAAAAAAAAAAATTCGACGTATTTTGACCTCCGAAGTCCAAAAAACGGATTTTAAAAATTTGTCCCGATGTGTGTGTGTGTGTGTGTGTACTAACATTACATTTGCCTCAATATCTCAGAACGAGAAAGAGCTAAAGGCCTCAATTTTTTTTTAAATTGTAGGTCTCCCCGGGGGACATAAAATGAGAGTATTTTCAGCCCGATTCATGAAGTTCAACTATTTTTTTTTTGCATTTTTCATTTTGTAAAAAAACGTTTTTTGGACATAACTTAAAAAAATGTTAGGACACTTATAAATCTTTTTCTTTAGTTTTGTAGAGTTTTTTCACACGCATCTTTTGAGCCCTATTTGAACATTTTTCGTCTATATTAACCGGAGATATTAAACTTTTAAAAATCAAAAATTTTGGAAAATAAGACTTTTTTTAAAAATTTTGATAAAAACTGTAGAAGTTTAGTTTTGTTTTGTATTTAGTTTTGTAGAGTTTTTTTAGACGCATCTTTTGAGCCCTAATTGAACATTTTTCGTCCATATTAACCGGAGATATTAAACTTTTAAAAATGTAAAATTTTGAAAAATAGGACTTTTATAAAAATTTTTTTAAATGATGTAAAAGTAACTTCAAAAAATTATTACCAACTTGAAGAACATTAAAAAACGTTTCGATTGACCTATTTTTGAACCTGATTCGGGCAGAAATTATGAAATTATTGGTATTTGAAAAATCAAAAATTGTGGAAAATATCATTTTTCAACATTCTTGTTTATTAACTTATGTGTAATTATTAAAATATTATTACCATCTTATAGAATATATAAAAACACATTTTTTGGACCAAGATTTAATGATTTTTAATCCTTTTATAAAAAGTAATTCTTATATTTCAATTATTATTATTTCTATGAGGAAGCAAAGTATTCATGAAATGAACACCAGAATTATAAAAATGTACAACTTGGCAGCGGTTTTTACAAACATGTTCTTTGAACGTAGTAAAAATTACTTCGACATATAGTAAAATTTACTCATAGTAAAAGTTACCAGAAATGTTTTACTATAAAAGTAGTAAATGTTACTTTATATTTGTCTCTGTGTACTATTTGCCCCTTTTCAAAAATTAATTATTGAGTTCGAAGCCTGCGTAGCCAAATCCTTGCGATTCAATACTTTCCCCTTCGATATATTTTTAGTATTTAAACCGCATTTATCAGGGAAAAGTAGAATCACTTCGATTACCAAAGTTGGTGGAAAAAAATTTATCTGCGAATATATATCGAAAGCTAACTGGCGTGTTTGGATGCAGGTGGAACACTTGTTCCTCAGAATGTAATGTGTGCGCCTCTATATACATATATAAGAAAGAAAAGGTGGACAGAGAATCAGACAAAGAGAAAGAATATCGAAGAAGACAGGAGTTATATATATACAAAGTGAGGGCAAGAGGGGTTGGCAGGCGGAACGGATTCGTAAACATGAAATGAAATAATAATTCATGTAATTACAATAGCGAACCTGACCATTCGTTCGTTCGTATTCGTTCGGCCCAGGAGCGTATCTATCTTGGACAACTTACCGAACGATCGGCTCGCCATAATCCACCCACGAACTGGAATATTGCAACCACGATACACTCCATTAAGTGCGCGCCGCTATTATACCTAATGCATTATGAAATAATAAAAATCGGGAACTATAGCGTTTGGACTTGAATGTAATGCGCGCCAGGCGGACCACATTCCATGTCCGACGAGTATGTATGTATGTATGTATGTATGTTGGGGATACTGCGGTCAATGCATATATGTTGTGTGTTACACACGTGTTGTGTGTCCTATAGTAACTCAAAACCAGCTATAGAAAATCTGTTAAAAGGCCTACCTTGGTAGTATATACGCTTTGCATCACTGTACGTACACACATATAGTCCGTACTCACATTATCTGTCCATTCATCTTTTTATCCTGCTTTTCGTTATGTTGTTGATAGACGAGAGGCGAAAATTAATTATCAAATGCAATTGGCAAAATAATACAATTGGAAAGTATTATTATCACAGTTTTTCCTGAGGATAGCAAAATTGGGACAAAAAACGTATCAAAACGTATCAAAATTGTTGCATCGCATGTTGTTGCATTAAATACAATTGAAAAGTATTATTATCACAGTTTTCCTAAGGATAGCAAAATTGAGCCAGAAAACGTATCAAAACGTATCAAAATTGTTAGCAACAATTTTGATACGTTTTGATACGTTTTTTGTCTCAATTTTGCTATCCTTAGGAAAACGTTGCTTTGGAACACTTTTGATTTGTTTTTTGTCTCAATTTGATATCCGCAGAGAAACTGTCTACCAAATACAATTGACAAAAATAATCGCAAAATGCAATTGGCAAATGTAATTATAATTTCCAAATGAGTGATTCTTCATTTGCGCAAGGGTCACATTTGATTCCCATAACTGTTCCCAATTTAATAAAGTTTAAAAATTATTTTCAAATCTGCTTCAAACTTTTGCACAATGAATATTCACTATCTTCTTCCTCTTCTTTTTTTAGTAATATTATAACCGAAAAAAATTTTAAACAAAAGTTATGATTTAAGGGAAGGGTTTGACTATACATTTTTAACTACAGTGGAACCTGGATTATCCGAATTTTTGTTATCCGAACTGTCAATTATTTTAACCGAACTTCCATTATCTGAACTTTTTCGTCATCTTAAACATACAAGCTCTTTAATTTTTACATCTATTGGTAGAAAAATCTTATAAAATTAAAAATAATTTTTTAACTAACTCCTGATTTTTAATGTTAATACGCATAAAAGAAGACATCAATGGTATTTAATAGGGCAAAATAATTTCAAAACAATCATTTATCAATAAACATAAACAAAAATAATTGCAATTTCTATTTCAAATATCCGAACTGCAGGTCCTGTCTGACTCTGAATTAGTTCGAATAATCAAGGTTCCACTGAATAATAAGACAATAATTTAAATCTTCCCTACAATCAATTTTGTAGTAATTTTTTGAGAGGAATTCAATGGTCAGAAAATATTTTAACCCTTTTTGAATTTTTATTTTTCTTACAAATTCATAGATTTTAAAATCCATTAGTATAATTTTGTAGAAAAAAGGTTTTTGTATACACAAAAAAATTGCCGAATGAAAAAATGGATTTTTACTATTTTTTAAGCATTTTTCTGAAAAGAAACATTATTAAGTCGAAAATTAGTTTTAAATTAAATAAATAATTTATTAATTTCCATATTAAAAAAATTCAATAACAATGGTATTTTTTAGCATTTTCAACCTAAAAGCAATTTTTTTTTTAAATGTTTTAAAAAAATAGTAAACAATTAAAAAATCAATTTTTGCATTCGGTAATTTTTTTCTGGATACAGAAACATATTTTTTTATAAAATTACGGATGAATTTTAAAAGCCATGCATTTTTACGAAAAATAAAAATTCAAAAAGGGTCAAAATATTTTCTGATCATTGAATTCCCGACACTTAAAAAATTACTATAAAAATAATTCTATTGTAGATTCGAATAATTTTCTTATGTATAGTTAAAAATTCAATTATGTTCAAATTTTTTTTTTTAATTTCTCGTCAAAATTTCAATTATTTTCAAAAATTTAAATAAAAATTTTTAGCAACATTTCAATTATTTTCAAAGAAATTTTCCTCGTATCAATGATTTTAAATATTTACAATTTTAATAAAATTTTCCAAAAGAATTCAATTATTTAAAGCAATTGACTGAAATTCGTTGCAAGAATTCAATTATTTTCATAAATAATAAAATTCTTCACAGAAAATCAATTATTTTCAAAAAAATTTTTAAAAATCCTCGTCAAGTTTTCAATTACTTTTGTAAATAACCAATATTTTCGCCGAAATTCAATTATTTTCAAAAATTTTAATAAAATTTTCAGCAACAATTCAATTATTTTCAAAAAAAATTTCCTCATATCAATGATTTTTAATATTTACAATTTTAATAAAATTTTCCAAAAGAATTCAATTATTCAAAAAAAAGTACTGAAATGCGTTTGAGAGATTTCAATTATTTTCATAAATAATAAAATTCTTCACAAAAATTCAATTATATTTTCAAAAAAATTTTTAAAAACCGTCGTCCAGTTTTTAATTATCTTTGTAAATAACCAAATCTTTCGCCGAAATTCAATTATTTTCAAAATATTTTTAAAATTTTAGCAACATTTCAATTATTTAAAAAAATTTTAATAAAAGTTTTAGCAACATTTTAATTATTTTCAAAAAAATTTTCCTCATATCAATGATTTTTAATATTTACAATTTTAATAAAATTTTCCAAAAAAAATCAATTATTCAAAAAAAATTACTGAAATGCGTTGCAAGAATTCAATTATTTTCATAAATAATAAAATTCTTCACAGACATTCAAATATTTTCATAAAAATTTTTAAAAACTCTCGTCAAGTTTTCAATTATCTTTGTAAATTATCAAATTTTTCTCCGAAATTCAATTATTTTCAAAAATTTTCATAAAATTCTTACCAACATTACAATTTAATTTTTTCAATTTAATGATTTTTAATATCTTCTATTTTAATAAAAATTCCCAAAAGAATTCAATTATTTAAAAAAAGTTTCCATAACATTCCACACAAACATTTAATTATTTTCATAAACAATAAAAATTCCACCGGAATTCAATTATTTGCAAATTTTTTTTTATAAATTTCTTCCCAATAATTCCATTATTTTCATAAATACTAAAATTTTTTATACGGAATTCAATTATTTTCGTAAATAATAAAACTTATCGAAGAATTTCAATTATTTTTTATTACAATTTTAATCCAATTCTTAGAAAAATGTAATTACTCTTTAAACTTCGTCGGCAAAATTCAATTATTTTCAAAATTTTTTAAAAATTTTTCTAAAAATTGTAATTATTTTTATAAATAATAAAAATCTTCTCCAAAAATCAATTATTTCAAAAAATTTTAATAAATTTCTTGTCAAAAATTCAATTATTTTTTATTTTCAATATCTATTATTTTAATAAAAGTTTCCAAAAGAATTCAATTATTTAATGAAAATTCTGATAAAATTCTATGCAAACATTTAAATATTTTCATAAATAGTAAACATTTCACAGGAATTTCTATTATTCTCCAATTTGTTTTATAAATTTCTTAGCAATAATTCCAGTTTTAATAAATAATAAAATTTTTACAGAGATTAAAATTATTTTCATAAATAATAATAATATTCTTTGCAGAAATTTAATTATATTTGAATTCAAAATAAATTAATACTGATAAAGAATTTTATTAAAATTTTTAAGAATAGTTGGATTTTTTTTTTTGAGAAATTTCATTGAAGTTATGAATTAACAATAATTGAATTCCTGAGATGAATTTCGTTAACTAAAAAATTAATTTAATTCTTGTGAAATAATTTTATTAAAATTTTTGAAAATAATTGAAGTTCTGAAGTTTAGTATAGTCTAAAAATCAATTATATTAAAAATTTTTTAAAAATTCTTGGCAAAATTTCAATTATTTTCACAAATTCTTCTCAATTCAATGATTTTTAATATCTACTATTTTAATAAAAATTTTCCAAAAGAATTCAATTATTTAAAAAAAATTTTAATAAAATTCTACTAAACGTGACACAATATGTATTTTTCACAGGGATTAAATTATTTTTATAAATAATAAAATTCTTTTTAGGAATTGAATTATTTTCATTAATCATGAAATTCTTTTTAGGAATTCAATTATTTGCAACATCTATAAATTTTTTGTTTTGAATATATTAAAATTATACATATGCTCTTATATGCGCATACATTTTAGTACTATTTTTTTAATATTTACATATATTAAGAAAAAAAAAACATCTGCAAAAATTATAAATGAATGTGTGTAAAGTTTGTAAGATTTGCAAAGAGAGGTCTGACAATATGTTCGGAGCATTGACTAGGACTGGTTTTCGATATGACTCACGTATGCAAAAGGATTCAAAGGTATTGGTGCGCTCGTATATCAAAACCAGTAGGCACCCCCGACATTGCGATCCTGCTTTTGTGTCTCCTTTATGCATGTATGTATATAGCCTCACTCGTACACACACTAATTTGAGCACCCACTACACATTTTTTTTTTTTTTTTTTTAAATGACTTGATTGTGTGTATACTGGTGTGTTTGCCGGTTTATATACATTTAGTACCCGACGACGTATCTCTCATTTTTACAGACAACTATTTTACAAATAGTTGTTCTATTTAACTGTACGAATCGAAGGTACTTTCAACGCCAAATCTGACTTTAATCTTTCATATTCCGATTGTAAATATTTTCTATATAGTAAAATTCCAGTAGAATTTTGAATTTTTGTAAGAATTTCGAAAATTTTACCTCTAAATTGGTTGTTTCATTTGTATCGATACACAGTGGGTCGAACTATCGATATATCGAATGATGGCGAGATATAATTGGTCTGTATTGGACCTATCAAATTTCGTTGATAGACTTTTCTTTTTACCCTCATCAATGAGAATTAATAATTTAATCTGTAATCTTCTCGTTTCATTAATAATTTTAATTTAATTTAATACATTACAGGCTTTACTCACGGTAAATCGATAGGTGTTAAAATAACACCAAAATGGATTAAAATAACACTAAATTGGATTATTTTAATCCTTTTTGGTGTTATTTTAATACCTAACGATTTACCGTGCTACTATTTACTACTTTTTTACGATTTGCTACTATTTCGATACTTTTTTTTATTTATTACACTAAAAACTACTTTTTTTCGTAATTCAATGATTTTTAATATCTACTATTTTAATAAAAAAATTCTCAAAAGAATTGAATAATTTAGAAAAAAATGTTTCTAAAATTCTTCGCTAATATTCAATTATTTTCATAAATAAAAAAATTTTCACAGGAATTTAATTTTTTTAAAACAGAATTTTCCGAATGTTTTTCGAAAAAAATCAATTATTTAAATAGATTTTTTTAAATTCTTCACAAGAATTCAATTATTTTTATAAATAATTCAATTCTTTTGAGGGATTCAATTATTTTTTTAAATTTTAATAATAATCTTTACAAGAATTCAATTATTTTTATAAATATTAAAACTCATCGCAGGATTTCAATTATTTTCACAAATATTCAAAAAAATCTCGTTAAAGTTTCGAATATTTATATAAATAATATAATTCTTCTCCAATATTCAATTATTTTTAAAAAATTTAATAAAAATCTCATCAAAATTTCAATTATTATTATAAAAATTTTCCTCAATTCAATGATTTTCCAAATCTACAATTCAATTATTTGCAAAATTTTTTTAATAAATTTTTTCGCAATAATTTCACTATTTTCATAAATACTAAACATTTTTTTATAGGAATTCAATTATTTTCATGAATAATAAAACTCATCGCAGAATTTCAATTAATTTTATTACAATTTTCATTGAGTTTTTAGAAAAATGTAATTACTCTTAAAATTTCTTCCGTAAAATTAAATTATTTTCAACAGTTTTAATGAAATTCTTGTCAAAATTTCAATTATTTTCAAAAAAAATTTCCTGAATTCAATAATTTTCAAAATCTACAATTTTAATAAAATTTCCCAAAAGAATTCAATTGTTTAATAAAATTTACTGAAATTCGTTGCAAAAATTCAATTATTTTTATAAATTTTAAAATTCATCGCAGAATTTCAATTATTTTCAAAAACTTTTAAAAAATCGCTTCCAATTCTCAATTATTAATATAAATAATATATTTTTTCTCCGAAATTCAATTATTTTCATAAATTTAAACAAAATTATTGGCAAAATTTCAATTGTTTTTATAAATAATAAAATTATTCTCCAAAAATCAATTATTTTCAAAATTTTAATAAAAATTTCGTCAAAATTTCAATTATTTTTATGAATAATAAAATTCTTCCCCGAAATTCAATTATTTTCATAAATAATAAAATTCTTCATATAAATTCAATTATTTTTAAAAAAATTTTTAAATCCCTCGTCAAGTTTTCAATTATCTTTGTAAATAACTGAATTTTTCGCCGAAATTCAATTATTTTCAAAAATTTTAATAAAATTTTTAGCAACATTTCAATTATTTTCAAAAAATTTTTTTTCATAGGTATCAATGATTTTCAGTATTTACACTTTTAATAAAATTTTCCAAAAGAATTCAATTATTTACAAAAATTTACTGAAATTCGTTGCAAAAATTCAATTGTTTTGATAAATTGTAAAACTCCAGGAATTTCGATTATTTTTAATATAATTTAAAATTAAATTCGGTAAAAATGCAATTATTCTTAAAAATTTGAATAAAATTCTTCGAAAAAATTCAATTATTTAAAAAAATTTGTTCTAAATTTTTTCTTAGAGCGTAATAATTATTTTCAATTAATTTCTAATTACATTTCTTGAATGAATTTAATTATCAAAAATTTTAATGCAATTTTTCGTAAAAATTCAATTATTTGGAAAAATGTCGATAAAGTTCTTTATAAGAATTCAAATTTAAGAAATATTCAATTTTCCAATAAATTTTTTATTTTTGTATTTAAATAATTGAATTCTCGTTAAACTTTCTAATAAGAATTTATTTAGAATTGAATAAAATAAAGTGATTAAAGTTTTGAACATTTTTATTATTTTAAGAAAAATAGGATTGAATTTTGAAAGAACTTTTGTAATTTTTAGAAATAGTTAAATTTCAAAAATGCGTTACATATTGAAATCATTTGAAATATTTTAATTCCTGTATAGACAAAATAAATCCTAGATATTTAAATATTTATTTTGAAAAATTATTCTATTTTTGAATGTTATTAAGAAATTATAAAAAAATTGAGTCAAGTTTAATTTTTCGATAGCTATTTTTTTTACTACTGTTTTTCTATTTGTAAGCTACTTTTTGCTACTTTTTTTAAAATTATTTGTCGAGTACAAAGCCTGAGATAAGAAAAAAATGAAAATTTATGGATTATAAGAATTTATAAGAATTTTTTTCTAAATGTTAGAAAAAGGATTTTTTTAAAACTTTTTCGATATACATTTATAAGTATATTATAAGTATAGAATTTATAAATATTTGAATAAATCACGTTTCACTAATGATTAATGCGACAGGAAGTTGAAAAATTCTGAATAATTCCTCTCAACAACATATTGGTGAATATATATAGAGTTAATTCACAAAAAAAATAAATGTAATCCATAAACTCGTCTTGAGGTCACGTTCTCATATATTCGTTATCAATTGTATATATAAAAGAAGAAATATAAAACCAGTGTGAAAGTAATGGAATGACCGGATTCGATTATTCCGTATAAACTATTATCCAGACATTCGGAATATTTTCCCCTCGAGACAATCTTTTTGAATAAAGAATAAAAGGAAAAAAAATACTATATACAGGACTTTGAGAAAAACCTCCACTGAGACCAAAAAAACCGAATAATTAAAATTACAACGAGAAGTAAATTTACAGCTGTAAATTAAAAATTAAAACATGAACTTTTGTATTTTTTCTAACACACGAATTTAAATAAGAAATTTTCGCTCATTAAGAGGGAAAACCTATTTTTGGAAAAAGTAAATAAAATTTGGTACTGATTTTATTTTCCAAAAGGAAAAATAGAAGATTAATTATCGGAGAAGTAATACAAATTGATATAAATTACCCTTAGTTGTAAAATTTTTAACTAAAATCTACATAGAAAACAAGTTTTCTACTGAGACTGGTTTTGAGAAAAATCAACTCGTAATACTGTTAATTCTCTTTTGCCTTATATCATGTTTAGAAAATTAATCGGATTCAATGTTCTCAGCATGGGATTTTATAATTGAAATTTTTACTTATATTCTCCCTCTCCCCAATCAGAGAATTTTCTTCTATTAATGATATTATAGAGATAGTGAAAATCAAGATGAAAAATTTGCCTGCTCATTTTAAAGTGAGAAAACGGGTCTCCGATAACGTTTCGATTTGCAGCCGTGGGAATCGATTTAAAAGTATCCGTAACGAGGAGATCGCACATATTGACTATGTATATTACAAGGCGCGAGTGGTCTTGCTTGGACTATCGACTCGTATCGATTGTTTGCAAGTTCAAGTCAGAGGGGATATCCCGTTTCCACGGGACACATAATACTATGGCATACCAAACGTACATACTTATCCACCTCGATAATATGTCCAGAGGCGAGGAAATAAGATTTCATTCGCAAATCCCTGGAAAGTCGCACCTCTCTATATTATGTAACATGATTCTTTCTATAGTGTTTATCATATGCTTCAAAAAGAGGAAATAATTTAACCACTCTTTCTTTTTTATCGGATTTATTGTTGACGGGGAGTTTTTCGATTTTTTCTTATCAATTGTAATAGCAATTTTTGTCAAAAAATTGCTATTTTTAAAATTTGCTATTTTGGGATTTAAATTTTTTAAGTCTCAATTTTTTAGTTCCATTATTTGAAAAAATGGGTTTTATTTGTTTGGGATATTTTCGCTGAATACTTTTAACTATAATAATTCTGTATAGAATTAATTTTTGATTAAAAAGATTAATTGAATTTTTTTTTTTATTATTTGATGTTTAAAATTATTTTTAACAAATAAAAAAAATTGTTCACAGGAATTCAATTATTTAAAAAAAAATTTAATGAACATCGTTGCAAGAATTCAAATAATTTCATAAATAATAAAATTCTTCACAGAAATTCAATTATTTTCAAAAAAAAAATTTAAAACCCTCGTCAAGATTTCAATTATCTTCATAACCAAAACAAAATTCTTCACCGAAATTCAATAATTTTCATAAAATTTTAATAAAATTCTTAGCAACATTTTAGTTGTTTACGAAAATATTTCTCAATTTAATGATTTATATCTATTTTAATAAAATTCCCCAAAAGAATTATTAAAAAAAAAAAATAATTTTAATAAAATTCTACGCAAATATCTCATTATTTACATAAATAATATAAATTTCAAAGGAATTCAATTATTTACAAATTTTCTATAAATATCTACGCAATAATTCAATTATTTTTAATAGTAATAAAGTTTTTTTTACAGAAATTCAATCATTTTCACAAATAATAACAATTTTTTGAGAAATTCATTTATTTCCACAAATAATAACAATTTTTTGAGAAATTCAATTATTTTCAATTCTTCGTAAATAATAAAATTCTTCGCAGAAATTCAATTAAGTTCTAAACTTTTTAACTTTCTCGACAAATTTTTTATTATCATTATAAATAATAAAATTCTTCTCCAAAATTCAATTATTTAGTAAAATTTGAATAAAATTTTTGTTAAAATTTCAATTATTTTCAAAAAAAAAATTTCCTCCTCTTCAAAAGAATTCAATTATCTGGCTAAATAAAGAAATTCTTCCCAGAAATTCAATTATTTTCAAGAATTCTAATAAAATTCTTTCCAAAATTCAATTATATTCATAAATAATAATAATCATTACGAGAATTCAATTATTTATAAAAGTAATAAAATTCTTTCTAGAAATTCAATTATATGCAAACAACTTTTAAAAATCTTCATCAAGATTTCAATTATTTTATAAATATAAAAATTCTTCTCCAAAATAATAATTGAAATAATTGAGTTCCTTTGAAAAAAAATTTTATTACTAATAAAAATAATTGAATTACTGCGATGAAATTTACAAAAAATTTAAAAAATAATTGAATTTCTGTTAAATTTGGATTATTTGTGAAAATTATTTAATGTTTACGTAGAATTTTATGAAATTTTTTTTTAAATAATTGAATTCTTTTGGGAAATTTTATAAAAATAGAAGCTATTATAAATCATGAAATTGAGAAAAATTTTCGAAAAAACAATTGAAATGTTGCTAAGAATTTTATTAGAATTTTGGAAAATAATTGAATTTCGCAAAGAATTTTATCATATTTCCTGAAAATATTTGAATTTTTGGAAATAATTTTGATATTTATGGAGATATTTAAATTTTTGCCATGAACTTTAATAAAACTTTTAAGAATACTTACATTTTTCGAGAAATAATTGAAATTCTGCATAATTTTATTAAAAGTTTTAAAAATAATTGAATTTTAGAGAAAAATTTTGATATTTATAAAAATAATTGATATCTTGATGAGGATATTTAAAAATAATTGAATTTCTGGGAAGAATTTTATTACTTTTCAAAATAATTGAATTCTTGTGATGAATATTGTTATTTATGCGAATATAATTGAATTTTGAAAAAAATTTTATTAAAATTCCTAAAAATAATTGAATTTCTGGGAAGAATTTCTTTATTTTGACAGATAATTGAATTCTTTCGAAGAGGAGAAAATTTTTTTTGAAATTAATTGAAATTTTAACAAGAATTTTATTAAAATTTTGATAATTAATTGAATTTTGAAGAAGAATTTTATTATTTATAAAAATAATTGAAATTTTGTCGAGAAATTATTAAAATTTTGATTTTATTTTATGAATAATTGAAAATAATTGAATTTCTCAAAAGAATTTTATTATTTGTGAAAATAATTGAATCCCTGTAAAATATTTTATTAATTATAAAAAAAATTGAATTATTTTTAAGATATTTATAAAAAATTTGTAAATAATTGAATTCCTGTGAAACTTTTATTATTTATGAAAATAATTAAATTTTTGCCGAGAATTTTATTAAAATTTTTGAAAATAATTGAATTCTTTTGGGAAATTTTATTAAAATAGAAGCTATTATAAATTATGAAATTTAGAAAAATTTTCAAAAAAAAAACAATTGAAATGTTGCTAAGAATTTTATTAGAATTTTGGAAAATAATTGAATTTCGCAAAGAAATTTATCATATTTCCTGGAAATATTTGCATTTCTGGAAAGAATTTTGATATTTATGGAGATACTTAAATTTTTGCCATGAACTTTAATAAAACTTTAAAGAATAATTACATTGTTCGAGAAATAATTTAAATTCTACCAAGAATTTTATTAAAATTTTTGAAAATAATTAAATTTTGGAGAAGAATTTTGCTATTTATAAAAAGAATTGAAATCTTGATTATAGGATTTATAAAAATTTTTTGAAAATAATTGAATTCTTGTAATTAATATTGTTATTAATGAATATAATTGAATTTTGGAAAGAATTTTATTAAAATTCCTGAAACTAATTGAATCTGTGGGAAAAATTTCTTGATTTATCCAGATAATTGAATTCTTTCGAAGGGGAGGAACATTTTTTTGAAAATAATTGAAATTTTGACAAAAATTTTGGTTAGTAATTGAATTTTGGAGAAGAATTTTATTATTTATAAAGATAATTGAATTTCTTTTGGAAAAATTTTTGTTAAAATAGTAGATATTAAAAATCATTGAATTACGAAAAATTTTGGAAAATAATTTTATTATTTATAAAGATAATTGAAATTTAGCAACGAATTTTATTAAAATTTTTGAAAATAATTGAATTTTGCAGAAGTTTTAAAAACAATTACATTTTTCGAAAAATAATTGAAATTCTGCCAAGAATTTTATTAAAATTTTTGAAAATAATTGTATTTTGGAGAAGAATTTTGCTATTTATAAAAACAATTGAAATCAAGACGTGAATATTTAAAAATTTTTTGGAAATAATTGAATTTCTGTGAAGAATTTTATTACTTTTGAAAATAATTGAATTCTTGTAATGAATATTGTTATTTATAAATATAATTGAATTTTGAAAAGAATTTTATTAAAATTCCTAAAAATAATTGAATTTCTGGGAAGAATTTCTTTATTTTGACAGATAATTGAATTCTTTCGAAGAGGAGAAATTTTTTTTTGAAATTAATTGAAATTTTAACAAGAATTTTATTAAAATTTTGGTAATTAATTGAATTTTGAAGAAGAATTTTATTATTTATAAAGATAATTCAAATTTTGTCGTGAAATTTAAAAATTTTTGATTTTAATTTATGAAAAATTGAAAATAATTGAATTTCTCAATAGAATTTTATTACTTGTAAAAATAATTGAATCCCTGTAAAATATTTGATTATTTATGAAAAAAATTGAATTATTTTTAAGATATTTGTAAAAAAATTTGTAAATAATTGAATTCCTGTGAAACTTTTATTATTTATGAAAATAATTATATTCCTGTAAAAAATGTTATTATTTATGAAAATAATTGAATTTCTGCAATGATTTGTAACTTCTCCAAAATTCAATTTTTTTTAATGTTTTTAACTAAAATTCTACGATTCACAAGTTTTGAACGTTCAAATGAACGAAATACTTTTTATTAAAAATATTTTCATAAATTACTTATTGCAATAAAAATTAAAAACATAAATTTTATATTTAGAATCTTTATAATTAATTTTATTCATAGTGACACAAAAAATATTATAATAAAAATTTAATTTGAAGAAGAAGAAAATAAATTTCGTTCATTTTAACGTTCAGAACTTTAGGATCATAAAATTCTTCTATAAATCCATTATTTTTTAATAATTAATAAAATAGATATTAAAAAATTTTGACCGATTTCGGAAGAATTTGAATTATTAAATTTTTTTAAAGATCTAAGTTCTTTAAATTTTCTAATTTAATTTCTACAGAATTGAAATTTTCTAAAATTTCAAGAGTTTAATTTTTGTTTGTTCACTCTAAAAATCCTTCACATTTTCTCGTATCGAATCATCTTGATCTCGAAATCTAATTTTCTCCACTGAAGGAGAGTGATTGTTAAAAATTTTATAGCGAATCTCGATTTAATGGAATTTGAAAAGTGGAAAAAAAGATGCGAACAAAGGAATACTCGCGATATAAGAAGCAGAGGAAGATCGAAATTCTTAAGATCGTTAATTGCCTCTTAATATCGTTTCCCGAAAGGCACATAAAATCTTGGTTGCTCTTCGACGGGGCACGAATATAAATTATATACATACGCGTCTCTATACATACATGTTTCAGTGAACACTTGTACTTTTCTGTCGGTACGCTTCGCTCATGTTTCCCTTGAAAGCACACGTGTACCTGCTGTTCGTATGTCCATATACTTACGAAAGGTACTTCCTCAGAAAACTTTTCTTTTCGTCCATATCTCTCCCCTTTTCGATATATATACGTATATACACCTCTCTCTCCCTTGCCACCTCATCGGTTTACCCCATCAGCCCCACCCCGTTTACTTTTGCGAGATTTACGATGACGATTTTACAACCTTATTTGCAGAGAGAAGACTTCCGCTTTTTTTTATTATTTATTGTGTACCTCCATATATATATGGAGTCTGGACTTTGTCTTAGTAGTGTTGGAATCCTAAAAGAGAAACTCATCGCTTGCTAGTCAACTGCAAGTTCAAAAAATATTTTTTTCAGCGATAAAAAATTTTTATCTGCGGAAGAAATTGGAAATTTTTCCTACTTTTTTTAGATTTTTGACACTAAAGGTTAATTTTTTCTTCTTTTTCAGAATTAGCACTACAAATCCTCTAATAGTTGGATTTAAAAAGAAATTAATATACATCTTCAAAATAATATAATTAAAAATCAATATTAATTCGAATTTATCACTCGGTGGTATTAATAATTATAAAATATAAAATATCAAAATATCAATCACTCCGAGTCCAAAAAATTTCCATTCATTTCAAAAGTAGGGGAATGTAGTCAAGGTTGGCCTACTGTCTAGGTAGGCCACTCGCGTTTTTTTGTCAAGTTCACTAGCGCCACCTACGCGCATTTTTGTCGAAGCTTGTCTTAGTGAAACCTAACTTTTTGTTCAATTACATTTTCGGAAAATCGAAAATTGTGTTTTCTGTGACGTCGGTACAAAAAAAGCTCAAAAAAAGTTTTGTGCATAATGTGAAAAACCATTAATAAAAGATAAAAAACAAATTGAATCGTCAAGGCAAGTATGCAGAAAATTTGTGGGACTCATGGTTGAAAGGAAAACAAAGTAAAAAATCGAATCCCGAAACGTATTTCTTTATGGTTACAACAATTCGGTAATGTTACTTACTGTCAAGGTCGGCCACTATGTGTTTAAAATGCGCAAAGTTGAGGACGAGCTACTTCATTTGCAAAAACTGCAATTCTGTATAACTCATAATATAATTGATCATCTTATTAATATTTTTATTTAATTTTATTAATATTTTAGTGCAAAACTTTTTTTTATTTATATTTATTTTTTTATATTGTTTATTGTTATTATTTTGTTATTTCATTAGGTTACAAACTGTAAACAATAAAGAATCAATTTTCCGTAACTCCAAACATGTTATTTTATTTTTTAACGATTAATGCCCTTTGAATTTTAAACATGGCCGACCTTGACTGTAATGGCCAACCTGGACTACAAATTTTTTTTTTTTTAAATCTTTATAACTTTTTCATTTTTAAACCTGTCAATTTACTTTGTACAGAAAAAATGTTCCTATTAAACAGGACTTTCCAACCATATACTTCAATTGTCCAAATTCATTTTTAAAAAAAAGTTATAAACAAAAGTCAAAAAGGTGGCCGACCTAGACTATGTTCCCCTAATTAAATTTTTCGCACAAAATCAATTATTTCAAAAATTCAAAAATTATTAACAACTCAATTGTTTTCAAAAATTTTTCTCAATTTAAAGATTTTTAATATTTTCTATTTTAATAAAAAATTTCCAAAAGAATTCAATTATTTAAAAAAAATTTCATAATAGTTACGTAAACATTTAATAATTTTCATAAATAATCAAACTTTAACAGAAATTCAATTATTTACAAATTTTTTGTAAATTTTATTGCAGTAATTCAATTATTTTTATTAGTAATAGACTTTTTTACACAGGAATTGAATTATTTTCAAAAATTTTTTTAAAATTTGGTCAAAATTTAAATTATTTTCATTATAAATAATAAAATTCTTCTTGGAAATTAAATTATTTTTAGAAATTCTAATAAAATTCCCGTTAAAATTTAAATTATCTTTATAAATAATAAAATTCTTCTCAGAAATTCAATTATTTTTAAGAATATTTTTAAAATTCTTAGTAACATTACAATTATTTTCAAAAATTTTTCTCAATTTAATCTTTTAATGATTTTTAATATCTTCTATTTTAATAGGATTTTCCAAAAGAATTCAATTATTGAAAACAATTTACTGAAATTCATTGCAAGAATTCAATTATTTTTATAAATAATAAAATTCTTCACAGAAATTTAATTATTTTCATAAAATTTTTTAAAAACCCTCGTCAAGATTTCAATTATCTTTATAAATAACCAAATTCCTCGTCGAAATTCAATTATTGTCGAAAATGTTTCTCAATATAAAGATTTTTAATATCTTCTATTTTAATAAGATTTTCCAAAAGAATTCAATTATTGAAAAAAATGTTTTATAAAATTCTACGTAAACATTTAATTATTTTAAAAAATAATAATCAAAATTTAACAGAAATTGAATTATTTTTATTAGTAATACAGTTTTTTACAGGAATTGAATTATTTTCATAAATAATAAAATTCAGTTTAGGAATTCAATTATATTCAAAAATTTTTTTAAAACTCTTTTCAACATTTTAAATATTTTATTTAATAATAAAATTTTTCTCGGAAATTAAGTTATTTTTAGTAATTCTAATAAAATTCTCGTTAAAATTTTAATTATCTTTATAAATAATAAAATTCTTTTCAGAAATTCAATTATTCTTAAGGATTTTAATAAAATTCTTAGCAAGATTTCAATTATTTTCAAAAAGTTTCTAAAATTCAATGATGATTTTCAATATACCTACTATTTTAATAAAAATTTCCAAAAGAATTAAATTATTTGAAAAGAAAAATTAATAAAATTCTGTGCAAGCATTTTATTATTTTCATAAATAAAAAAATTCTTTTTAGGAATTCAATTACTTTGATAAGTAATAAAACTCATTGTAGAATATCAATTATTTTTAATATTTAATTTTAATCAAATTCCTCGAAAAATGTATTATTATTCTTAAAAATTTTATTATAATTCATCGCAAGAATTCAATTATTTAAAAATTTGTTGATAAAATTCTCTATATTTGAATTAAGTTTTGAGAAATATTTAATTATTCAATAAATTATTAATTTCTGTATTTAAATAATTTATTTCACGTAGAAATTTCTAATCAAAACAGAATTAAAAATGAATTTAAGTGAAAATTTTAGATAATAATTGAATATTGAATAATTGATTTAAAAATTTTCAAAGAACTTTGACAATAATTATTAATAAATAATTGTTTTATTTTGAAAAATTTTTGTTAAAAAATCTAGAAAATAATCTAATTATTTCTAGAGCAAATCAGAATATTCTTTAGGGGCATGGAAATAGTCAAAATTTTACCTGAAAATCAGAGAAAAGTCAGAGAAATACAAAATTAATTTTTTTTTTTAATTTAAAAGTATTTTCAAAATTATTATTTAAAAACAGCTAATTTTTATTATAATTTTTCTAAAATTAATTTTTTCTTCTTTTTAAGAATTTGCACTATACTTTAAATCCTCTGAATAGTTGAATTAAAAAAGAACTTAATATACATCTTCAAAATAATATAATTTAAAATCTTAAATAACAATTTTATCACTCGGTCATCTCCAACTGTTATAAATCATGAATTTTATAATAATTAGAGATAACCGAGTGAGAAAATTGTTATTATAAAAATCAAGAATGTTTAAAATAGAACAAAAAAGAGGAGAACAAAATTAATTATACAAGTTTTAGATTATAGTTCCCATCAGATTATATGGATTATTTTCTATAACGAGATATTGAACGAAGGGTCAAATTCCTTGAAATAAATATACTACTGTGCGCAGAAGAGGAAAACAAAAAAAAAATTGAGAAAATAACGTAGTACAAATAACCATTGTTAAAAGATATATACAATTCAGGAATCTCTCGGTGCACCGTCGCGCAGTTAACTTTAAAGTGGAAAGAGCTCGAGCACAATAAACGAAAGATCAAAGTTTATATACCGCTTGTGTAAACTTAACGGATAAACTCTCCTCCGTAATATCAATGTACACAATTTACGTAAACAAAGAAAGTACACCGAAAGTAAAAAGAGAGAAAAAAAAAAATTACGACCGTCTTAAATTGATAAGGAGTTTAAATCAAGTATAATTATTTCTGCAAAGAAAATAAAAAAAAAAAACTTAAAATTAAAATTTAATTAAAAATTAAATTAAAATTAAAATAAAAACGAAAAAAAAATATAAATTTAAGTAATTTTTCTTCGCACTTAAAATATAAAAATTATTTTAAGAAATATTTTAAGAAATAGTTTTTCGAAAATTATTTTAACTGAAAACAAGAAAATTTATAGTAAATTCCTGATCAGTGTTGCATTTATTGCCCTACGCATTTCTTGTTCCGTCACCCTTTATCTCATTATAAATTTTCTTTCTCTTTCTCTGAGTATATCTTCATCCCTCCCTCATGATCCGTGAATGGGTACACGTCGATACTGAGAATTTAAAAAAGGACGCAGAGGAATTTAAAGAGAGACTATATGGTGTAGGCGTCTCAATTGTGTAAGTATACACTATATATCTGCGGAAATTTCTCAGGGAAATGCTTTTTGAATATTAATAGCAATTCTCATAGTCCAAAAATAATAATTAACAGAAAAAGTTAAAAAAAAAAATTATTTGATTTAAAAAAGTTGTAATTAACATTTTTTTGAGAAAATTTAACCCCCTCCCCCCTCTCCTTCTCGTAAGATATTTTACATACATTAGCGCCATTTTTTCTATTGTTAGTAAAAAGTTGTTATCCCCCCCCCCCTCCTCCCCCTAAATGTCTTACGTAATTTATGAACGGGGCCCCTAAAGTGGAAAAGTAAAAAAAAAACTCTAAAATAAATTTTATTTTAGATATTATTATTATTTTAAATACCTTTTTTCAAAAAAGGAGAATTTTTACTTAACTTGAAAATTCCCCTTTTTTAAAAAAGATATTAAAAAGCAAAAAAATTTTGAAATACACCAAATAAATTTTAGTAGACAATAAATAAATTTTAACGAAAAATAAATAAAATTTGGTAAACAATAAATAAATGGGGCCCCTTTAGAGGGCCTGGGTAGACACTATAGTTGGCCAGCATTTATTTTGACGAATCTTTTTATCGAATTGACTTAAATTTTTTTTTAATAAAAAACTAATAAAATTTATGCAAATTTACCGGCCCTCTAAAGGTTAATAATTAACAAATAAAGTACAGTACAAATAAAGTAAAGAATCCAGTAAAGAATAAATAAATTTTTTTTCAATAATTTGACAAAAAAAAAAAACGGTACACGACTGTCAAAACAAGTAATACATTTCTCGTTACCAAAAACTCCTTATTATAGGTTTTTTTTTACATCCCCTAATCGAAAATAATCTTTTCAAAAATTCCACATTGATCCATTCTCAACTTTTTTTTATTCTCTCTTCTTTTAATAAAATACCAAAAGCTACTTACGGTAAAGAAAAAAAAAAAATATGCAGTAAATTATCCAGAGAAGTACCTTTCAGCGTTTTTTCTTCATTTTTTCCTTATATATATCCATTTCCAGTGGAGTAATAGTCCCTTTTTCACTTTCATTCCCCTAGAAAAGAAAAAATTGAAGAAAAAAGTCAACGAATAGAAGAAATTGAGTGTGAATTGGGTGAGAGAAGTGGAGAAAGAATAAAATAGATAGAAAAAAAAATTGAAAGGTAAACGCTGTGGCATTGGCACCTGACCGGAAGAAAACATCTATGGGGGGTCTCTCTCCCTCTCTCTCTCTCTCTCTGATGGACATTATATAATGGGAATAAATAAGGGCGACCGACAAATAAATTGATCTCTTTTTATCTTTTTATGGTTTAAATTTGTTTCTACAGTTCTTTTATTCTTCAAGAAGTAATTTTTATTCATTAATAACAAAAAATTATTAATTAATTAATGAAAATTATTTATAAAAATATTTAAAATTTATTTGGAAGTGTTTTCGCGATATTCTGCTAGCAGTAAAAAATTTTATGACTAAAAATTGTTAGTAAAAGATAAAGTTCGATGAAAATTAATTTTTCATCTTCTGCTGATTATCGGCTGTGGTTACTTTTTATGAATTGTGAATTGAATTAATTTTTATGACCCAGATATTATTTGGAAGTGTTCTAGCAATAGTTTAGGACCTGTAAAAATTTTATGACTAAAAATTGTTAGTAAACAGAAGATAAAGTTCGCTCAAAAATAATTATTCATCTTCTGCTGATTATCGGCTGCGGTTACTTTTTATGAATTGTGAATTAAAATTATTTTTATGACCCAGATATAAATTGGATTTGTTCTAGTGATAAGTTAGAACCAGTAAAAAATTTTATGACTAAAGTTATTAGTAAACAGAAGATAAAGTTTGTTTAAAAAAATAATTTTACATCTTCTGCTGATTATCGGCTGTGGTTACTTTTTATGAATTAAGAATTAAAATTATTTTTATGACCCAGATATTAATTGGAAGTGTTCTAGTGATAAGTTAGAACCAGTAAAAAATTTTATGACTAAAAATTGTTAGTAAACAGAAGATAATGTTCGTTATAAAATAATTTTTCATCTTCTGCTGATTATCGGCTGTGGTTACTTTTTATGAATTGTGAATTGAATTAATTTTTATGACCCAGATATTATTTGGAATTATTCTAGCAATAGTTTGGGACCAGTAAAAAATTTTATGACTAAAAATTGTTAGTAAACAGAAGATAAAGTTCGATCAAAAATAATTTTCCATCTTCTGCTGATTATCGGCTGTGGTTACTTTTTATGAATTGTGAATTAAAATTATTTTTATGACCCAGATATTAATGGGAATTGTTCTAGTGATAAGTTAGAACCAGTAAAAAGTTTTATGACTAAAAATTGTTATTAAACAGAAGATAAAGTTTGCTCAAAAATAATTTTTCATCTTCTGCTGATTATCGGCTATGGTTACTTTTTAAAAACTGTGAATTAAATTAATGTTTATGACCCAGATATTTTTTTAGAAATTCAATTATTTTTAAAAATAAAGAAACTTATGGTAGAATTTTAATTTTTTTTAAATATAATTTTAATAAATTAAAAAATCTTCACAGGAATTCAATTATTTGAAACAGAATATTCTAAATATTTTTTGATAAAAAATCAATTGTTTAAATAGATTTTTATAAAATTCTTCGGAAGAATTAAATTATTTTTAATACAATTTTAAATGAATTGCGAAAAAAATGCAAAGATTATTCTTAAAATTTTTTAAAAAATTCTTTTAAAAAATTTAATTATTTACATAAATATTATAAAATTTTAAAAGAAATTCAATTATTTATAGCACAATTCTTATGAAATTATTTGAAAAAAAACATTTCTTTAAAAATATGTTTTTTTAAATTTTTCTCAAGAATGCAATTATTTTAAAAATGTTGTTAAAGTTCGGTGACAAAAATTCAATTATTTTTATAAATAATAAAACTCATCACAGGATTTAAATTATTTTTAATACAATTTTTTATTAATTCCGCTAAAAACACAATGATTATCTTAAAAATTTGAATTAAATTCTTCGAAAAAATTTAATTCTTTAATACAATTTGATGTAATTTTGTTAGACCCTTTATTATATTAAAATTTAGAAAGCAGTTGAAACAAAGTAACAAGAAATAATTTTCGTTAATTAATAATGGGAGTAAAAGTTTTTTCGAACAAAAGTTTTATCTTGATCGTCTATCTAAGAGCTTTATACCTTTAAATCGTTTTCAATTAAAATATTTTAAATTCTGTTTAATTAACTCGACGTATGTAAATTTTGCTAAAGAAAAAACTCATTCTAATTTTGAACGATAATTATCATCTTTGAAACTGAAAAATGAAATTTTCGACAAATTACATACTCGGTAAAATCAATAGATGAATAGTAAATCAAAACTTTCTTGTGCATTTGAAAAGGAATGCCGAGCTAACCACATTTGCGGTTAGTCTTTTATATTCTCTATTCAGAACATATATATATATATATATATACACGCATATGTACCTGCTTCAAAGTCCATCCCACTGAAATCTTTCAATTTCACATAGTCTTCTATATAATAAATTCATGAAACGTTTTCTTTAGTACTTTAAGTTCTTTGTTTTTTGTATTCAAAATAATACCTACACTGTGCAAAAGTCGTAAAATATATTTGAAATTTGTAACAATTTTATAAAATAAAATATAGCAATAAAAATTTCCCAAAGTTTTAGTGGCAATATTCCGAATGTTTCCGAAGGAAATTTTTTTTCAATTTTTACTGGTATCATTCCAAAAGTTTTCAGAGGTAAAATTTCAAAGATTTAGAAAATGACTCTTCGAACTTTTTTCGAAAAAGTTTTATTCCAAAAGTTTTATTATTCCCATTCCGAAGTTTCTAAATAAAAATTTCTAAAGTTTTTAACCAAAAATTTCCCAAATCTTCTCAGTGGAAATTTACCATTTTTTGTTAAAATTAAGTCAACTAAAGTTTTGGAGAAGTTTTTATAAAAAACTCGTCTAATAAGAAACTAATTTCTATACTTGAGTTGGTTTTTGAAAATATTTTGACAGAAGCTTGGAAATTGCGATTCTCTTCGGTATATTGTATATACAATTATTAAATTTCTATAGGTTTTTGGAAAACGAGCAGAAAAAGTCGAGATTCTCCAATTAATCGTCCGAATTGGGAACAAATAGGGGAATTCGTGTGAAAAATTTCATTTCACAGTGGTTGAGTCAAAAATAAAAACGAAAATAAAGAGAAAAAAAGCTCAGAAAATTTATTAGCTTTTAGGGTGAATTTACACCACAACTTTTTAACGGTTGCTTTTTTTTACTTAAAAAAACTATAGAAATTCCTCTAATATTTCTGCGTTAGTTTTTTCTATAATTAAAATAAGTTTTCAGTACAATTTACGTTTTTACGACTTAAAACTTAACGAACTAATAATAAATATATTTCTATATGTATAATTTAAAAATAACTTTACTTTTTCAGTATATTTATAATTTTTATAAAAATTATAAATATACTTAAAAAGTAAATTTATTTTTCCGCAAGAAGGATAAAGTATTTAATTTTTCTAAAAAAAGGTAAAAATTGTATTTTTTCCTTTATTTTAAAAATAAATTTACTTTTTAAAATAAAGGAAGAAATACAATTTTTACCTTTTTTTTTTTAGAAAAATTAAATACTTTATCCTTCTTGGAAAAATGGCAATAAACCCTCCATTATTACGCCTTTCTCTCGCACATTTACTGAGAAAAAAAAAGTGCAATAAATTTTTCAAAACTTTTAACCGCTTCTATACTGGAGAAAGTGCATTATGTCATCTTTTCAATACTGTTTCAAATAATCTTTCGAAAAACACAATAATTCAAACACCACACCCCTTTTTTTTTGCTTTTTTGCTCTCCTTCATCCAGCATCGAACTCTCCTCTCGTCTCAATCAACAGGGAGAAGTTTAAGACTCAGGGGTTGCGCTCCCCTAAATATCTTTGTTTAAGAAAAAAAAAAACTACTGATATTGGCAATTTTGAGGAAAAATGTGATTTTAAAATCCTAAAAAAAAATCGAAAAAAAAAGTTTCAATTTATAGCGAGATTTTATTAATGTATAGGGGAATATAGTCAAGGTTGGACCACCTCTTGAATTTTGTTTATAACTTTTCTTTTTGCTGAACATCGTAAATTGATTCTGAAAACTAAAGTAATTTAATTATTTTCAAAAATTCGAAAAAAAATTCTCTTCAAAATTTCAATTATCTTTATAAATAATAAAATTCTTGGCAAAACGGAAATTATTTGCAAAAATTCAATGGTTTTCAATATCTACTATTTAAATACATTTTTCTAAAAGAATTTTATTATTTAAACAAAATTTTGATAAAATTCCTACGCAAAACATTTAATTATTTTCATAAATAATAAAAATTTCATAGGAATGCAATTATTTACAAACTTTTTAAATAAATTTTTTCGCAATAATTCCACTAATTTCATAAATAATTAAAAATAATGAATTTATGGAAGAGTTTTTGTTAAAAGCACTAAAAATAATTGAATTTTAGCGATAAGTTATAAATAATTGCAAAAATTCAATTATTTTCAAAAGTAATAAAATTCTTCGTAAAAATTCAATTATATTGACAAATTTTTAATAATTCTCTTCAAAATGTCAATTATTTTTATAAATTATAAAATTCGCTGCAAAAATGTAATTATTCTAATTACAATTTTAATAAAACTTTTCTATAAAGATTTCAATTACTTACAAAAGTTTAAACAAAATTCTTTATAAAAATTCAATTATTTTGAATGCTCTTTTAATTAAATTCCTCGAAAGGCTTTAATTATTAAGATAAATTATGTAAAATTTTAAGCAATATAAAATTTGTCATCAGAATTCAATTATTTAAAAAAATTTTTATAAAATTCTTCCTGAACATTCAATTATTTTCATAAATAATAAAATTCATTGATAAATTTAAATTATTTTACAAAATTTTCAATTCTTTCGTGGAATTAAATTAAAATTGTATTGAAAATTATTTAATTCTTCTTAAGAATGGTATTAAAATTCTTATGAATAATTGAATTCTTACGAAGAATTTGTTGGATTCAGAGGTTAAGGTCGATATTGAAATACTACGGGATTGAGAATTAGACAATTTATTGGAGATCGATGTGAACGAGTTGGATAACAAGATTGTACTGAGCAAGAGTGGTAGAGCGTAGCTCTCGATCATGCGCGGTATAAATGCATAGACAGGGGCGTAGCTTGTGTAATTTTATTGTGTATATTTAATACTTCCCCTCAAGCAAGATCATGTCTTAAAGTCATTATTTAAAGTTTGTTCTATTTTGTTTTTCACTTCACATCACACTTTATTTTATTTATTCAAATTTTATATTGACATATATTTTTTTGTTCACGTATATAGTTTTCTTTTTTTTATAACTATTTACTTTAGGTTTTTTATTTGCGTTGAATTTAAACACTTATTGCCCTTTTATAAAGAACTCATTCCAAACTTAGACAAACACTTTTGATGTTTCGGGGCAGAAAGTCCTTTCGTAAAAACGTCTGCCATCATGTCATTCGTCGGAACGTAACTCACGGATATTTTGCCTTCCTTCAAAGCTTGTCTCACATAGTGATGGCGAATCTCGATGTGTTTGCTTCTCGAATGAAATATCGGGTTCATGGCCAATTTTTGTGCTCCTTGGTTGTCGTTGTATATCGGGATGGTGTTTTGATTTCCCATTCCAATTTCGACTAGAAATCTTAAGAGAGAGGCAGCTTCCTTCGCAGCTTCCGTCAGCCCCATGTATTCGGCTTCTGTGCTCGACTGTGCCACCGTACGCTGTTTCCTGGCTTCCCAGGTCACGGCACCTTTTGCCATTATGAAGACGAATCCGGTGTAGGATCTTCGGTCGACAGGACACCCTGCCCAATCTGAATCTACAAAGCCTTCGATTAATTTAGTACTCTTTTCATACCTTAATCCAAGTTTCGTCGAACCCCTCAGGTATCTCAAAATCCGCTTGGCAGCCATCCAGTGATCCTTGCCATTGGAGTTGTTAAATTGACTCAGGTGATTCACCGCGTAGGCTATGTCTGGTCTCGTTCCGATGGCGAGGTACATCAGGCACCCTATGAGCTCTCTGAAGGGGAAGATTTCGGTTCCTTCGGTTTCAGATTCGTCGATTTTCCTCAGCTTCAATCCTGGATCTAGTGGAGTGGATACTGGCCTTGAATTCTCCATTCCGAATCTCTTCAGCACGGTTTCGATATATCCTGATTGGGACATTTCCAAAAATCCATCACCTTGGTGGAATTCCATTCCTAAACAATTTTTAATTTTCCCCAGGTCCTTGGTTTCGAATTTTTGTCCAAAAGATTCCTTGAATTCCGATATGCAGGTGAGATCGTTTGACATTATAAAAAAGTCATCCACGTAAATTGCTACAATTAAAATGTTCTGATTAATTTTCTTGATGTAAACACAAACGTCAGCATCCAATGGTGTCAATCCTAGGATTCGTAGTTCAGCGTCGAGTCTTCTGTACCACTGTCGTCCAGCCTGCTTCAGACCGTAGATGGATTTTCTTAATAAACAAACTTGATTACCTTTGTGTATTTTCTCCAACATTATTCGGGCTGTTCCTGCAGCATCTTCTCGACTTGATCGCAATTTTTCCTTTCTGATGATCACGGGTAGCATCTCTTCCAGCAGTCTTGGCACTTCCATGTAGACGTTCTCCTCCAGGTGACCATTCAGAAACGCTGTGGTAACGTCCAATTGATGTATGACTAGGTCATGTTCAACAGCAAGAGCCATCAATATTCTCACTGATCCAAGTCTGACCACTGGGGCAAACGTTTCATTGAAATCGATTCCGGGACGTTGGGAGTAACCTTGAGCTACAAGGCGAGCTTTACGTTTTTCCAGATTACCTTCAGCGTTAAATTTGTTTCTAAGCACGAGTCTGTTGCCGACGGTGGAGCAGTTGTCAGGACGATTCACTAGATCCCAGGTGCGATTCTTGATCAAAGATTCGAACTCTTCTTGAATAGCACAATTCCAGTCGTCAGCGTCACTACCACTTAAGGCATCCTTCATTGAAATTTCCTCGGCTATATTTACAAATTCAGGATAATTTTCCGATGATCCCTCGATATGGAAAGTTCTGTGTACTTTTCTCGGTCGACCTCGAAGTCCAGTTCTGACAAGGCGTGGTCTTCCAGGTAATCGTCTCTCTCCTTCGATTGGTACGTATTCCTCGATGTGTTCCTCTTGTGGAAATTCGAATCCAAGAAAATACTCGTCGTCGTCGTCGTCGGAATTATCAATATCACGAGGGTTCACGATGTCGTCTGCTCTCGACTTTGTTGCTGAATATTCAATCTCTACCCAGTTCTTTGCTTTGATGGGATCTTCATCTTCTTTTGTTTCCAGAGATTTTATCGAGATGAAATCGTCGAACTTTTGTTTTGGAAGAAATTCATTCATTAACTTAATGTCCCTTGAAATTTCGATTTTCTTTTCTTCGCTTAGCCAAACTCTGTATCCCTTCGTTTCAGTCGAGTAGCCAAGAAAAATGCATTTACGAGCTCGAGGTTGCAGTTTTCCTTTCCCAGGTGATTTGTCCAGTGCATATCCTTTGCACCCGAAGGTTTTCAAGTGAGATAAATCGAGGCGCGTTCCTGTCAACAATTCCAGGGGGATTTTTCCATTCAGGCTTCTGGAGGGACATCTGTTTCTTATATGATTAGCTGTGGATACAGCTTCCGCCCAGAATGCTGGTGGCAAATTCGAGTCGATTAGGAAGCATCTCGCCATTTCGATAAGGGTTCGATTTCGTCGTTCAGCTACCCCGTTTTGTTGTGGAGTATGAGGCACTGTATATCTTCTCGAAATTCCGCATTCGTCCAGGTAATGATCCATTTCCGCGTTTCGATATTCCCTGCCATTGTCCGATTGTAGACATTTTATTTTCTTCCCGGTTTTATTCTCGATCATGGACTTATAACTTTTGAATGCTTCTAGAAGATCACTTTTTCTTTTTAGAAACTTCACATCACAAATTCGAGTGGAATCCTCGATAAAAGTCACAAAATACTTGGCCTTGCCTATGGATTCCGTACGCATAGGCCCGCATAAATCCGTATGCATTAATTCGAGTAGGTTTGTTTCACGTGATGAACTTTTCGGAAAGGGTTTCTGTGTGAGTTTTCCTAGGGCACATGTTTCACAAAAACCGAGTTTCTCACTATCACTGATTTTGATGCCTTGATTTTTCATCACACTTTTCACGTCTCTTTCGTTAAGATGGCCTAATCTGTGATGCCACAATTTTAATTTCTGATCACTGTCACTTTCGGGTAAAACAACACTCGCGAGTTCCGAAGGTTCGTTCAGGTAATATAGTCCGTCGATTCGTTGGGCAAACAATTTTTCCGAACCATTTTTGTCACTAATCACAGCTGAATTTCTTCTAAAAGTCACTTCGTAACCATTGTCCGTAATTTTTCCCACGGATATCAGGTTGGTTCTTAGATCGGGAACTAGGAGGGTATTGTCCAAGTTAAGAGTTTTCCTTTTGTTGTTATCGTTCACTGATATCTTCACTGTACCTTTGGCCTCTACTGTTGTTGTTGCACTATTGGCCAAATTCAGTTTGTCGGTTATGCACTTTTCACTGTTGATGAATTTCTCTTCCTCATAACACATGTGAGAAGTGCATCCGCTGTCAAGACACCACTTTGTTCCGGATCTGATTCCTTCTGTTTTCAATGCGGATTCTGAGTTCGACGTTATCAGAAATCCCATCTCTTCTGCTTTGCTCGCGTTCTCGGTTTTCTTGTTTACTTTTGAGTGACAGTCGATCGCCTTGTGACCCGGTTTCCTACATTTGTGACACTTGTATGGAAAAGGTTTGGGATCTTCTTTATCGACATTCGGTTTCTTTCCTTTCCATCCTTGCTTTTTAAAGTGACCGCGGTTGGCGCTGCTCGCCAACATGGCTTCCGCTGAATTCTCTCGTTCACGATGCGAAGATTTTCTGGCGTCACTCTCTTCAATAATTTTTATTTTCAGAGATTCCGGCTTGGGTAGATCGTCGCGCGTTTCAATAGCGCAACGAAAGTTCTCGTAGCTAGGAGGAAGGCTATATAACAGCATGATGGTTAACAAGTCCTCGTTAATTTCTACCTCCATCTCCTGAAGTTTGTCAACGGCGTCAAAGAAATTTCGAATGTGCTCGCGCACGCATTCCTTTTCGGCCATTTTGTGAAGCATCAACTGTTTAAGCAATGTGGCTTTTCGAGCGGGTCCTTTGCTTTGGTATATGCTGTGCAGTTTTTCCCATACATCGTTTGCGGTGTCACACACTTTAATTTGCTTCAGCTCGGATGGGCTGATAGCTAGAATTAAATCCGAGTGTGCTTTCATGTCCGCAGCGTCCCAAGCACGTGCGGCCACCGCCGACGCTTCGTTTCCTTCTACGATTTCCGGTTTCTTTTTTGTTCCATTTACGTACTCCCAAGTGTCGTTTTTCACGAGCAGTGCTCGTACTTGGAGTTTCCATGTATCGAAATTGTCCTTCCCTAGCGCTTCGATACGTACCGAGTGCGTGGAGCTCATGATTCCGAATTTCACACAGAGTCACGCTTCCCCTCGAACGAAAAACTACCGTATTTTCCGCGAATTATTTTACTTTCGATTATGTTAATAGTACGCGTTATTCTGGGCCCATAACCTGTTGGATTCAGAGGTTAAGGTCGATATTGAAATACTACGGGATTGAGAATTAGACAATTTATTGGAGATCGATGTGAACGAGTTGGATAACAAGATTGTACTGAGCAAGAGTGGTAGAGCGTAGCTCTCGATCATGCGCGGTATAAATGCATAGACAGGGGCGTAGCTTGTGTAATTTTATTGTGTATATTTAATAGAATTTTATTAAAATTTTAAAAATAATTGAATATTATATATAGTAATTTTTAATAAAATTGTTATAAAAATAACTGAATTCTTACGAAAAAGTTTTACCATAACTTTTGAAAATATTTGAATTTCTGCAAAAATTTTTATTATTTAACGAAAATATTTAAATTTTTGAGAAAAATCTTATTAAAATTTTTAAAAGTAATTAAAGATCTAAAAACAATTTTGTTATTTTTCATTAATGACAAGAATTTTATTAAAAAATTTTGAAAATAATTGATTTTCTGCATATTTTTCACAGGAATTTAATTATTTTTGGAAAATTAATAAAATTCTTCACATAAACATTCAATTATTATCATAAATAATAAAATTCATAGCAAGATTTCAATTATTTTTAATATACAATTTAAATCGAATTCCTCGAGAAAATGTAATTATTGTAAAAAAATTTATTAAAATTCTTCGAAAGAATTCAATTATTTAAAAATTAGTTGATAAAATTCTTCATGAGAATTCAAGTTTAAGAAAAATTTAATTATTCACTAAATTATTTATTTGTCTTCGTAGTATAGGATTTGAATTCTCGTAGAATTTTCTAATAAAAATTGATTTAAAAATAAATTTCAGTCAAAATATTAGATTTTAAATTAGTTTATAAAATTCTTAATGAGAATTAAATTTTAAGAAAAATTATAATTTTTACAGAAGTTATTTGAGAATTTTCAAATCCATTTGTTTACAATTCAATTTTACAAAATTTCGAAAAATTCGGCAATTTTTCAATTAAATTTATATTAAAAAATTAAAACTTTAAATAAATAAAAAAAAAATTCAATTAAAGTTTTTCAAAAACATTAATTCTACAGAATTTTTAGTTAAAAGTATGAAAATTTCTGATTTTCAAAGATTTTAATTTGAAACCTATTCAAAATTAAATTATTTCTAAAAATTCATCCTTTAATGCTTTTAATCTTCAATTATTGACTAATTTTTAAATAATTGAATTCTTTCGACGAATTTTAATAAAATTTTTTAAGAATAATTACATTTTTCGAGGAATTCGATTACAACTGTATATTTAAATTAATTGAAATTGTGCTATGAATTTTATTATTTATGATGATAATTGAATTTTTATGGGAAGACTTTTATTAAAATTTTCAAAAATAATTAAATTCCTGTGAAAAATTAGCAAAAATTCAATTATTTTCAAAAATTTTAATAAAATTCTAGTCATTTATTGAATAATAAAATTTTTAGTGTCAGGGAAAAAGTCAAAATTTTGTCTGGAATTCAGGGAAAACACAATTAAATTTCTGTGGCAGCCCTGTTTCAAGAGACTCGCCCAAAGGCTTTAAAATATTATTTGCTTCGTTCATAAGCGAAAATGAGAAAAAAAAGAAAGTAACAATATCGATACGAATGAGTAGGCCAATTGTGATGGAAAAAATATCGTCGGAAAGCCATGATCGCGTGGAATCGAATGGCGCGAGACTCGATTCGCTAAGGGTCCCAGGAAATCGTCAAAAAATTCGCAAACCCGGGCGTCTGGACGGAGCCCATAAAGTGTCGGCGTAAATCACTTGGTTTTATGGTGGTGCACGTTTGCCAACCTTTAGCTGATGAATTCCTTACCCAGACTCACCGTGCTGCACCTCACCGTGGTCTCGCGCGGCGAAATCCAATGGCTTTTGGTTTCTCTCTCTCTCTAAACCCCCGTCACACCCCCCTTCTCGTTTCACTCTCTATCTCTCTCATTTCCCTTAACTTTTGCTTCACTTCAACATACACACAATTTCTTCTACCCAGTTAAGAAAAAGTTCCCTTCTCACCACCCTTTTTCTTTTTCATTTTTGTTTCTTTCTTTTTTTTTGTTTCCTTTTTTGGCCCTATATCTTCTCTGCCCCTCGCACCCTTTTTTGTGGTATCGGGGAAAAAAAAAGAATTTCTCCTTTTACGCGGATGCACTGGGAGAAATTCGAGAAGATTGTTCGCCGCAGTCTCATATATATGTACGATTCGCAAAAAGTTTCAATATAATTTTTTCTCCTATATATAAAAAGATCGTTTAACGATAATGTCATTTTTTTTATGAATCGAAAAAGAAAAAGGTTCTTTGAAAGTTGTAAAAAAATTCTTTTCAAAAGTACACAGAGAAAAAAGGATACATATAGTTAAACCCGAGGTTAAAACTAAATATAGGTAAACTAAAAGTAAATAGTTAAAAAAATATATAATCGAAAATATTATCTGTATAGTCAGAAATATTATTTTCGTTTAGTATAAATTTACAGGGATGCGACAGAAATTTAATTTCGATTTTTTTCCTGACTTCCAGATAAAATTTTGGTTTTTTTCCTGGCGCTATAAAATATTCTGATTCAATCTAAAAATTATTAGATACTCAAAAAAATGTTCTGTTACATTTATTTACAAATTTCTTCAAAAGTAAAAATATTCGAAAACATCAACAACTTCTTTTTTAAATAAATATTTAATCATTATTATTAAAAATAATAATAATATTTTAAATATTATTTAATATTTTAATATTTAAATAATAATATTTTTATTAATTAAAATTTTTCACAACATTCATATTCAAACCTTCTTGAATTTCACTAACTTATAAGAATTTTATTCTGTATTTATGAAAATTATTGAATATTGCGAAGAATTTTATAAAAAAATTTTCAAATACATTTTTTTGAAAAAAATTATTTTAGTTCTGTTTTTAAATAATTGAATTCCTATGAAATTTTTATTATTTATGAACATAATTGAATGTTTGTAAAGAATTTTATCAAAATTTTTGCCTTCAGAATATTTTATTAAAATAGTAGATAGTAGATTTTTAAATCATTGAATTTGAAAAATTTTTTGAAAATAATTGAATTTTGGCGAAGAATTTTTTCATTTATAAAGATATAATGGAAATCATAACGAAAATTTTTCCAAAAATTTTTTGAAATAACTCAATTTTTCCGAAGAATTTTATTACGTGTGAAAATAATTGAATTCTTGTGATGAATATTGTTATTTATGAATGTAATTGAATTTTGGAAAGAATTTTAATAAAATTCCTGAAGATAATTGAATTTCTGGGAAGAATTTCTTTATTTAGCCAGATAATTGAATTCTTTCGAGGAGGAGGAAAATTTTTTTGAAAATAATTGAATTTTGGTGCAGAATTTCAATATTTATAAAAATAATTGAAATCTAGACGAGAATTAAAAAAAAATTTTTGAAAATAATTGAATTTCTGGGAAGCATTTTATTACTTTTGAAAATAATAAATTGAATTCTTGTTATGAATATTGTTATTTATAAATGTAATTGAATGTTTGTAAAAAATTTTATCAAAATTTTTGCCTTCAGAATATTTTATTAAAATAGTAGATAGTAGATTTTTAAATCATTGAATTTGAAAAATTTTTTGAAAATAATTGATTTTTGGCGAAGAATTTTTTTATTTATAAAGATATAATGGAAATCATAACGAAAATTTTTCCAAAAATTTTTTGAAATAACTCAATTTTTCCGAAGAATTTTATTACGTGTGAAAATAATTGAATTCTTGTGATGAATATTGTTATTTATGAATGTAATTGAATTTTGGAAAGAATTTTAATAAAATTCCTGAAGATAATTGAATTTCTGGGAAGAATTTCTTCATTTAGCCAGATAATTGAATTCTTTCGAGGAGGAGGAAAATTTTTTTGAAAAGAATTGAAATTTTATCAAGAATTTTATTAAAATTTTTGAAAATAATTGAATTTTTGTGCAGAATTTTAATATTTATAAAAATAATTGAAATCCAGGCGAGAATTTAAAAAAAAGTTTTTGAAAATAATTGAATTTCTGGGAAGAATTTTATTATTTTTGAAAATAATAAATTTAATTCTTGTTATGAATATTGTTATTTATAAATGTAATTGAATGTTTGTAAAGAATTTTATCAAAATTTTTGCCTTTACAAAATTTTATTAAAATAAATTAGTAGATAGTAGATATTTAAATTTTTGAATTGGAAAAATTTTTTGAAAAAAATTGAATTTTGCAGAAGAACTTTGTCTTTAAAGATATAATTAAAATCGCAACTTAAATTTTCTAACAATTTTTCAAAATAATTGAATTCTTCCGAAGAACTTTATTAAAATTTTTGAAAATAATTGAATTTTGGAGAAGAATTTTGCTATTTATAAAAATAATTGAAATCTTGACGAAGATTTAAAAAAATTTTTTTGAAAATAATTGAATTTCTGGAAAGAATTTTATTACTTTTGAAAATAATTGAATTCTTGTGATAAATATTGCTATTTATGAATTTAACTGAATTTTAGAAAGAATTTTATTAAATTGAATTTTTATAAAGAATTTTTTTATTTATCTAAATAATTGTATTCTTTCTAAGAAAAGAGGAACATTTTTTTTAAATAATTGAAATTTTAACAAGAATTTTATTAATATTTTGGTAAATAATTGAATTCTTGACAAGAATTTTATTATCTATGAAGATAATTGAAATTTTCGCGTGAAAGTTAAAAATTTTTGAACCTAATTGAATTTCTGCGAAGAATTTTATTATTTATAAAAAATTGAAAATAATGGAATTCCTCAAAAGAATTTTATTGTTTGTGAAAATAATTTGTTTGTGACCTGTGGCAACCCTGTTATAGGTTTAAATCATGACCTTGTTTGGAGCGGGAAATAGAAAAATAATTATAAAATATTCCCGAGTAAACTATATAATGTATAATAAATACTTCGATATATATATATGTGAAGAAGAAAAAAATTTAAAATTCCTGTGAGGCTATGGTGGCGAAGAAAGTTTTGCAATGACTCGATAATGCGCGAGAGAGGAAGTTAACGGCTCGTGTCCCCCTTTAATGCGAATTTTCAAATAATTTGAAATTCGCGAAGCGCTAATATGCACACACACGTACAGTGGTGGCACGTGTGCTGCACGAACTGTTAACGACATTATTTCCGCCGTCTTTTCTATACCGGTAAAACGTGCTTCCATTTTTATTTTCAATATCATTCCAATATGCGAATATATAATATTAATAATAATAATAATAATAATAATAATAATTTCCCTCCAATGGTGACTTATTAAATTTTTGGCCAATGAGGAAATTTGGTTGGAGGACAAAAGTTCCAAAACAGAAGTTCCAATGAAAAAAAGTTCCAAAGATTTTAAATTCCAAAAACCGAAAATCTAAAGGCTAAAATCTCATTCGGTCTGTTCTGCGCCTTTCTAGCATCATTTAAAAGATTTTAGGTCTCTTTTAGCGAACATTTTAGGTCTATAGTCTGGATTCTTTTTAGCCTCGATAAATCTTACACCAATCGGGGTATAAAAAGGCCCAGACTAGTTCTCGACCCAGACCTTTTGTCTATTGATGATTTCTGACTTTAAGGTCTAGTTTGGACCCTCAGAAAAAAATACCACCTTTTCTTCTCCGATTGCAAAATATTCCTTTTCTCTGATGACAAATGATCATAAATCGCATAAATTTTGCCCTTTTTCGAATTTAAAATATACACGCATGTAATATAGAAAAAATTGTCTCTATATAAAAGAATTTGTACACTTTTGTTATTATGCAGAATAAGACGCGAGAAACGATGCGTGCAACACGTTTATGTATCCGGTGGTGTACGTGACGTCATATATACATAAATACAAATGCAGATATATATATATATATATATATATATATATATATATATATATATATACATATATATAAAATATAGAGAGTAGAGACAGTAGTTGTTTGGGACCCATATGGCACTGTTCGATAACCTCATCATCCTCGCGGTTCTCCAACAGTCTAAACAGCAATAAACGGCTTTCATTATATGAGTTTGTCCCAAAAGGGCCACACGGAACGGTTCTTTTCTTTAGCTTTTATATTATTCATCTCTCTCTCCAAGGGTTGACATTTGGCACACGATATAAAAGAATGTGCAAATATTTACTTTGTCATTCAAACTAAAAACATTGTACAACCTACAATTCAAAATATATTCTCTCTGCAATTGTATTCACGAGAGTTTTCATTTTAGCACTATATGCACTCACGAGCTATAAATCTGTTATTAATTCTGATTCAAATTTTCAATCGAATATCGATTTAGAAAATGTGATTGGCATTTTTTTTCACTACGAATTGCATGTATTTATTATCTCTAATCTGAATTACAGGGCTCGGATTGTGCGACTTTTTCGACTTTTTTCGACTTTTCTAAGAAAATGTGACTTTTTTCGACTTTTTTGTGAAAAAATGCTACTAATCGACTTTTTCGAGATTTTTTTTAGTAAAATGCGACGAATCGACTTTTTTCAAATTTTTCAATTACTTTTCGACTTAAATTGTAAATGGCAGAAATCTTTTTTTTGTAAACAATATTGTTCACAAAATCATTCTTCTCTTTAGGGAAAAAAACATAACATATTATCTCGTTTCTTAATGTTTTTGTAGGGAATTCTCAATTTTCATAAGGAAACAATTTGCGTCATTTCTATTTCTTAATTACAATTGCTTTAATAAAATTTAAAGTTTTTTAAAAATTAATGAAAAAAAAAATGTTTATAAATTCTATTTGTCAATTAGAAAGTGAAACTTTTAAAATTTTTAGAAAATTGAAGGAAAAAGTTTTAGTCAAAAAAATGATCTGTTACACTTATTTACAAATTTCTTTAAAATTTTTCGAAAACATCAATAACTTCTTTTTTAAATAAATATTTAATTATTATTTTTCCATAGGAAATAAAATTCTTCAAAAGATACAAATTCAAACCTTTTTGAAATTAAACAACTTATAGAAAATTGTAATAAAACATGAAGAAATCGATTACTCCGAGTCTTCGACTCGGAGCAATCGATGTCTTCATGTTTTATTACAATTAAAGATGACGGAGTGATAAAATTATTATTTTATATTATAAGACTTTATAAAAAAAATTTTTTTTTTAATTATTTCTAATGAAAATAATTGAATTATTGAGAAGAAATTTATAAAACATTAGGAAGTAATTGAATTTTGCAGAATAATTTTGATATTTACAAAAATCATTGAAATTTTGAGGAGAATTTTAAAAACATTTCGAAAATAATTGAATTTCTGCGAAGAATTTTCTTACTTTTGAAGATAATTGAATTTTGCAAAGAATTTTTTTAGAACTTTTCAAAATAATTAAATTTCCAGGATGAATTTTATTTTTTATGAAGATAATAAAAATTTCAACGAGGAATTTAAAAAAAAATTTGAAAATAATTGAATTTCTGCGAAGAATTTTATTACTTTTGGAAATAATTGAATTTCTAGGATGAATTTTATTACTTTTGAAAATAATTGAATTTCAGAGAAGAATTTTAATATTTATGAAGAGAATTGAAATCTTGAACAGATTATTTTAAAAATATTTAAAAGTAATTGAATTTTGCAGAAGAATTTTCTTACTTTTAAAGATAATTGAATTTTGTGAAGAATTTTATCGAGAAAATTTGAATTTGAAAAAAAATGGAATATAATTGAATTTCTCCGAAGAATTTTATTATTTATAAAGATAATTGAAATTTTGACAAGAATTTTATTATTATTTTTACAAATAATTAAATTTCAGAGAAGAATTTTATTATTTATAAAAATAATTGAAATTTTGAACATATTTCTTTGAAAATGTTTAAAAGTAATTGAATTTTGCAGAAGAATTTTGATATTTATAAAGATAATAATTGAAATTGTGAGGAGAATTTAAAATAATTTTTTGAAATTAATTGAATTTCAGCGAAGAATTTTCGTACTTTTGAAGATAATTGAATTTTGTATTAGAATTTTATCAGAACTTTTGAAAATAATTAAATTTCTATAATGAATTTTATTATTTATAAAATTTTGACGAGGATTTAAAAAAAAATTTTGAATATAATTGAATTTTTGCGAAGAATTTTATTACTTATGAAAATAATTGAATTTCAGAGAAGAATTTTATTATTTATAAAGATAATTTAAATTTTGACAAGAATTTTATTAAATTTTTTTTTTAAATAATTGAATTTAGGAGAAGAATTTTATTATTTATAAAAATATTTTACATTTTAAAGAGAATTTTTAAAAAAATGTTAAAAATACCTAATTAAAATTTTGCTTTGAGTTTTATTAAATTTTATTAAATTTTATTCTGGATTGTTTGATATTAAAGTATGTGTTGTCAAAAAATGTGATTTTTTTTACAATTTTGACAATTTCGTGTTTCCTTTTTGTCGTTTTTTCTAAAATTCCATGCGACTTTTTTGCAAATTTTATGCGACTTTTCGTGACTTTTGTTGTGAATTTATGCGACTAAAGAGACTTTTTTTTAGTCTTAAAGTCGATCCGAGCCCTGGAATTAATAAAAAGTTATTCATCAATTAAAATTAGTAAAAGTTTCTTTTTGTATCGGATCTTATTTTGAAAATCGTGTATTAACGCCTGACAATTGATAATACTATCGCTTGTATGTAAAATGAAACTATTACTCTCTCCAAAAATTGTACGTTTAATCAAGAAGTGTATTTTAATAATTATTTCAAATTTTGTAAATTGTAATAAATTTTTGTTATCAGCTTCAGTAAACATCCGATTCCGAACTAGGAACCTGGCCCCTAAGCTAGAAAATAAGCAAATCCTTAAAACTTGGCTCCCTATAGAAAAAATTTAAAAAAACGAACTAATTTTCAAAAAAAAAAAAAATGAAGAAAGTTGGTTGTGGGGAAAAAACAAGGAAGTGAACAGCGAATGATGATAACGATGAAGAAAAGAGGGTTAAAGTACTATTATACGTTTTTACGTCGATTAAGCGCGACTTGGACGACGAGGTGTCGACGACAGGATCGTCCTTTTCTGGATCCGCCCTAACAGCGTTCCGATTATACAGATATTCAAATGAGGACGCCTCCACCGCCTCTGGCCGCAACAGTTACGTATCATCGAATTATTCTAATTTCTCTCAGCAAAACCGCTAAAGTGAAGTTTGCGATATTCTGGCGACAAACCGCACACACCATACTCCGATCGCTTTAACTTTAGCTGCAACTTTGGCGAAGGTATTATCTCTCTAGCATGAGAAGAAGAATAAAAAACGGGGAAACTAAGGTGACGCCCCTAGCAACTCAAGGGGTAGAAACCACCCTCATAATCGACTATTCAAGTGCCATCCCCTTTCCGTGGGTGTTGTCGACTTCGGCATTTCCATTGGACTGGAGGGTGGACAATCATTCCTGCGCAAACTCTAGTTGCGCTTTTCTCATTCGCGAAAATTCCCTGCGAATTGCGATTCACGCAATTTACTTCCTTTTCTAACATTTCGTATACTTTTATAAATATTCTTATTTCTATACGCTATTATTTTCGTAACAATAGACAATTATAGATTTTTATTTTTACGCATAATCTGAAATTTTTTGCTTCTTAGATATCTTCGGAGAGCGTCACAATTATTAATTTTCCCTCATATTATTTTCTAATTCCAGGTCTCGCACTCACCTACTAAAACCTACTAAAACCTACTAAAACCTACTAAAACCTTCTAAAACCTACTAAAACTTAGTATTTACTATTTTTGTACGATCTGATACTATTTGGATACTTTTTTTTATTTGTTACACTAAAAGCTACTGTTTTCCATGTTTGAGAATTTACACTACTGAAAATTTGTTAAAAGTTGAAATAAAAAAATTATTTCAACAAATTTTAATAAAGTTATTGGAAAAAATTCTAGAAATTTTAATACAATTCCTTAAAACAATTCAATTATTTTCACAAATTTTTCCTAATTCAATGATTTTTAATATCTACTATTTTAACAAAAAATTTTCCAAAAGAAATTCAATTATCTTTATAAATAATAAAATTCTTCTCCAAAATTCAATTATTAACCAAAATTTTAATAAAATTCTTGTCAAAATTTCAATTATTTTCAAAAAAAATGTTCCTCCCCCTTGGAAAGAATTCAATTATCTGGCTAAATAAAGAAATTTTTCCCACAGATTCAATTAGTTTCAGAAATTTTACTAAAATTCTTTCCAAAATTCAATTATATTCATAATTAACAATATTCCTGACAAGAATTCAATTATTTTCAAAAAATTTTTATAAATCCTATAATCAAGATTTCAATTCTTTTTATAAATAGCAAAATTCTTCTTCAAAATTCAATTATTTACCAAAATTTTAATAAAATTCTTGTTAAAATTTCAATTAATTTAAAAAAAAAATGTTCCTCTTCGAAAGAATTCAATTATTTGGCTAAATAAAGAAATTTTTCCCAGAAATTCAATTATTTTCAGGAATTTTATTAAAATTCTTAACAAAATTCAATTATGTTTATAAATAACAATATTTATCATAAGAATTCCATTATTTTTAAAAGTAATAAAATTCTTTAAAACGATTCAATTATTTTCATAAATTTTTCGTAATTCAATGATTTTTAATATCTACTATTTTAACAAAAATTTTTCCAAAAGAAATTCAATTATCTTTATAAATAATAAAATTCTTCTCAAAAATTTAATTACTAACCAAAATTTTTGTCAAAATTTTAATTATTTTCAAAAAAATGTTCCTCCCCTTCGAAAGAATTCAATTATCTGGCTAAATAAAGAAATTTTTCCCACAGATTCAATTAGTTTCAGGAATTTTAATAAAATTCTTTCCAAAATTCAATTATTTTCATTAATAACAATATTTATGACAAGAATTCAATTATTTTCAAAAATTTTAATAAAATTCTTGGTAGAATTTAAATTATTTTTCGAAAAATGTAATTGTTCTTAAAAGTTTTATTAAAATTCGTGGGAAAAATTTAATTATCTAAATTCTTTCCATAGAAATTCAAATATTTGCAGGAAAAAAAAAAAATTCTTTGCAAAATTCAATTATTTTCATAAATGACCAATATTCATTACAAAAATTCAATTATTTTCAAAAGTAATAAAATTCTTCTCAGAAATTCAATTATTTTCAAAATTTTAAAAAAATTTCTTTTCTTGATTTAAATTATTTTTATAAATAGCAAAATTCTTCTCCAGAATTAAATTATTTACCAAAATTTTAATAAAATTCTTATTAAAATTTCAATTATTTAAAAAAAAAATTTCCTCCTTTTCGAAAGAATGCAATTATTTGACTAAATAGAGAAATTTTTCTCAAAAATTCAATTATTTTCAGGAATTTTAATAAAATTCTTAACAAAATTCAAGTATGTTTATAAATAACAATATTTATCATAAGAATTCAATTATTTTCAAAAGTAATAAAATTCTTCTCAGAAATTCGATTATTTTCAAAATTTTTAAAAAATTTCTTTTCTTGATTTCAATTATTTTTATAAATAGCAAAATTCTTCTTTTATTAAAAAATAATTCAAAATTCTTCTCTAATTTTGGTAATTATTTACCAGAATTTTAATAAAATTCTTGTCAAAATTTCAATTATTTTCAAAAAAATGTTTTCTCTTCGAAAGAATTCAATTATTTGGCTAAATAGAGAAATTTTTCCCAGAAATTCAATTATTTTCAGGAATTTTAATAAAATTCATTACAAAATTCAATTATGTTTATAAATAACAACATTTATCACAAGAATTCAATTATTTTGAAAAGTAATAAAATTCTTTCCAGAAATTCAATTATTTTCAAAAAAACTTTAAAAATCTTCGTCAAAATTTAAATTATTTTTTATAAAATAGCAAAATTGAATTATTTTCAAAAATTTAAATGAAATTCTTGGCAGAATTTTTGAATTATGTCTCGAAAAATGTAATTTTCGAAAATTCAATTATTTTCAAAAGTAATCAAAATCTTTGGAAAAACTCAATTATTTAAAAAAAAATTTCAGGGTCTATTTATAAAAATAATTAATAATAAGAATAAAAACTTTTCACCGTTTATTCCTGTTGCCTGTGCAAAAGAAAAACGCTGCTCCACTTTGTGTTAATCTTCATTAACTTGAAACATGAATGGCAAAAGAATGTCAATTTGAAGTTACAAACAAAAAGACCGTACACTCGGCTCTTATTTAAAAGATACGGCTTTCCTAATGAGTTCATTTTTCAATACATCATCGGGTGTTCGAAGATGTTAAACTTGCCAAAACATAAAAAGAAAAATAATAATAATAATGATAATGGTAAAACAAAGTGCAATGGCTATTGTTCAGTTGCCTACGCGAAAGAGTCGAGTCTGACCCTCCGGGAAACAAAAGGCATGGTACACTCGATACTTGATTCTCGATTCTTAAGAACGCCTCCGCATCTCCTTCTCTTTCTTTCTCTTGCATTCCCTCTTTGTTGCCTCATGAAACGAACAGAAATCTTTTGCTTACTGTTTGACTCGTTCTTACAACTTGCAAACTTACATACATACGTACATACCAACACGCATATATGATACACTTATTTCTCAGCAATCCTCTTCTGTATATATCCAGGGGCTGAACACCTGAGAAACTCTTTGCAATCTTCCTAAGTGATTTTACAATATTTGCGTAGGCGCAGTTAAAGAAAAAAAAAAAAAAAAAGGGAAAAAGACATTTACGTATTTCAGTGAAATGCCGACAATTCTATTTACTACGTTTGATATTGAATTTTATGAATAACATTTCATTTTTTTTTTTTTTTGTATTATGAAAATGTGAATTGTAATTCGAAAAATGAAAATATGAATTATCAGGGTTGCAAACAAAAATTTAATTTTTTTTTCCTGACACTAACAAATATTCTAATTCACTCCGAAAATTATTAGATATTACTCAATAAATGTTCTTTCACAATTATTTACTAACTTCTTTATTTGTAAAATTATTAGAAAACATCAATAACTTCTTTTTTAAATAATTATTTAAAATTTAATTATTTCCATAAGAATTACAATTTTTTAAAACATTATCATAAGTAGGTGATTTAAAGGTTTTGGTAATTTTTTCTAATAAAAAACACAAAAATTATAAGTCATCTTGGTTACGTCAAAAAGTTTTTAAATTGAAAATTTGTTGTTAATAAATTTTTTTCTAACATTTAACAGTGACAGGTCGATTTGTGAGGTCTTTAAAATATTAAATTTATGTTTATCTCAATTTTTTTAAAAATGGATTTATCAGCTTTTGAAAATTTGCTCCTCAATTATTTCTAACAATTTTTGAAAAAGTTCTTTGAGAATTTTTAAATCCATTAACTTACAATTCAATTATTAAATTTTATCAATAAATTTTGAAAAAATTGAATTATTTAAAGAAACATTTATTAAAAATGTATTGAAAACAATGGAATTCCTACCAAGAAATTTGTTAATTTTAAAAATAATTCTGAAATTTTGCGACAAATTGTATTAAAATTAGATAAGATTTTTGAAAATAATTTAATTTCTGCAAAGAATTTTATTAAAATATTAAAAAAATAATTGAATTTTTTAGAGAAATTCTATTAAAATTGTAATGAAAATAATTGAAATCCTACAAAGACAAATAAATAATTTACTAAATAATTACATTTTTCTTAAAAATTGAATTTTCATAAAGAATTTTATCAACAAATTTTTAAATAATTAAATTCTTTGAAGACATTTTATTAAAAATGTATTGAAAATAATCGAATTCCTATATCAATAAGTTTGATAATTTTGGAAATAATTGAATTTTTGCGACAAATTTTATTAAAATTAAGATTTTTGAAAATAATTGAACTTCTGCAAAAAATTTTATTAAAAGATTAAAAGATAATTGAATTCTTTGTAGAAATTCGATTAAAATTGTATAAAATAATTGAAATCTTGTAATGATTAAACTTTCCAAAAATAATTAAATTCCTGTAAAAAATTAGCAGAAATTCAAAAATTTTAATAAAATTCTTGGCATGAAAAATAACAAAATTCTTTCCAGATCTTCAATTACTTTTAGAAATTACAATAAAATTTGTCTCAAGAATTTAAATATTTTCGTTAAATAATAAAAATTTTCGCAGAAATTAAAATATTTTCAAAAGTAAAAACATGAAAAACATTTTTGTAGGAATTCAGTTATTTTTAATACAATTTTAATAAAATTAGGTATTCTATATAATATTCAATTATTTTTAAAATTTTAATGAAATTCTTCGAAAGAATTCAATTATTTGTAAAAATTTTGATAAAATTTTTAATAAGAATTAAGTAATTTTCAATACTATTTTAATTGAATTCCACGAAAGAATTGAAAATTTGGTTAAATAATTGAAATTTACAAATGAATTTTATTGTTTTTAAAAGTAATTAAATGTTTGGGAAGAATTTTAGTTTTTAAATAATTGGATTCTAGTGAAAAATTATATTATTTAATTAAAATAGCATTCAAAATAATTGAATTTTTTTAAAGAATATTTTATTTAAACTTTTGTAAGTAATTGAAATCTTTAGAGAAGTTATATTAAAATTGTATTCAGAAAAATTACATTTTTGCGAAGAATTTTATTATTTATGAGAATAATTAAATCTAAAAAAAAATTTATAAGTAAAAAAAAAATTATCATTTATGAAAATAGTGGAATTATTACGAAAAAATTTATAAAAAAAATCTGTAAATAATTGAATTTCTCTAAAATTTTTATTATTTCTGAAAACAATTAAATGTTTTGCGTAGAATTTTATCAAAATTTTGTTTAGATAATTGAATTCTTTTGGAAAATTTTATTAAAATAGTAAATATTGAAAATAATAATTGATTTGAGGAAAATTTTTGAAAATAATTGAAGTTTTGCCAAGAATTTTATTCAAATTTTTGTAAATAATTGAGTTTCGAAGGAGAATTTTATTATTTATAAAGGTAATTGACATTTTGAAGAGAATTTAAAAAAAATTTGCAACATAATTGAATTTCTACGAAGACTTTTATTACTTTTGAAATAATAATTGAATTTCTGAAATTATTTCCTAACTTCGCTAAAATTCAATTCTTTTTTTTTTAACAAAAATTCTTTTATAAATCTCTTATTTTTAATAATATTAATTAATTATGCACTAAAAATTGCACTAATTTGATAAGAATTCGAATTTTTTAATTTTTCAAAAATGTAATTAAATTTATTCAAAATTGTACTTTTCTAAAATTTTAAATTAAATCCTTTTAAAGTTCATTTATTTGTGAAAATTGTAAATTTATCTCTTTTAAAATTCGAAGAATAGTTTTTTGAGGCAAACAAAAGACACAAAAATTTAGAATTTTCTTATGAATTCTAAAAATTAAATTTTTTCCAGTACGTTTAATAAAAATCCCTGACTTTTTCCTGTTTCCCAACTCTACTTTTCCTGTTTTTTTCCTGAATTCCCTGATTCCCCTGATCTGTGTCAACCCTGATTATAAAAATTAAAAATAGAATATAAAATCCTGACGTGATTGGCTATTTTATTTTGGAGGTCAGGTTCGGATTCAGCCTTAAAAAAATCTGTAAGAATCATGTCCCATTTTTTTTATAATTGTATACAAGACCAAAATTTTGCAGATCTGTACTAATTATGATCAATTTTACATTCCATCGAAAATATTCAATAAAAATTAATTTTAAATTTACCTAATTAAAAAGGATCTTTTAATCAAAATAAATAACAGGAAGATAATCATAATCTACAATTTGTTTATTTTTTAGGCTTTTTAGTAACTTTTCTCAACCCAATGAAAGGTAACTAAAAAGGTAACTAAAAAGTAAACGAATTTGCAAAATAAAATCCTGATATAATCAAAAATTGAGAAAAAATGCAAAAGAATGTAAAAATGTCCTTTCTCAGTTAATTTTCTCTTTGTGGTTTGAAACACGATCGGCCTGAGAGTGTTCCATCATATGTGTCTATAAAACATTTCTCCTCGTATTTGTGAGTCTTTCTTGAATATATCTCTTGTGTTTGTGTTTGAGAATCGTACTTGAACTGGTTCTTAGAAAGAATCAGAAGATAATTAATTGTCCTCGTGGTCCAGCATAACGAAGCTGGATTGGACCTCCTCCTCCTCCTCCTCCTTCTTCTCAATAATCGAGTCAGTCTTTTGTATACACACACCATACTCTTTCTCGTGCTAAACTTTCTGTGTCGTATATATATAAAATTGCAACAGGATTGATGTAATTTATAACGGAAATTAACTTTTCCATTTAAACCTTCATTACTCTTCTTCGACTGCGGTTTACAAGCGTTTAATCAATAAGTGAAAAAGGACGTTTTTTTTTTTATTTTCATCTCCTCTTCGAATATTCTTTTTCTTCTTCTTACAACTCCAAAACAGACGTGTTTCTTTACTCTTTTTATTAATGAATTTATTTAATCGATCATAAATTAAAGGACGTTTGTAAACTTTATTAGAGGATTTGTTCTTGATTGAGTCAATTTTTCTCAATTAATGTCAAATTGCTTTCTCGAGACGTCCCTTTAAAAAAAAATTGTTAATTATCTTAATTACAAATTGAATTTTAAATTAATTACTCTCGTCTTTTTGTTTCGAGTTAAAAATATAGGTTTTATTCCTTTTTTATACATTGAAATTATATACCACGATTATCTTAATGAATCTTGAATATATATATATGTATATGTATATTTACAGTGAATTTATGAAGGAATTTTTGTCTTTCAAATTGTGTAAATATAAAACATAATTGATATGATTTTAATCGGAGAAAACGTTTTCGAGCACTATGCTTGAAATTCCTTTCTTCTAATTTCTTTTCTTTCGGGCTTTTAATTTTTTTTGTCTTCGTCTTAGTGAGAATTTTAAATTATAGAAAATTTTAGAAGGCAAAAAATTTAGAAGATACAAATTTTAGAAGGTAAAAAATTTAGAAGACACAAATTTCAGAAGGTAAAAAAATTAGAAGTTACAAATTTTAGAAGGTAAAAAATTTGGAAGATACAAATTTTAGAAGGCAAAAAATTTAGAAGATACAAATTTTAGAAGGTAAAAAATTTGGAAGATACAAATTTTAGAAGGCAAAAAATTTAGAAGATACAAATTTTAGAAGGCAAAAAATTTAGAAGATACAAAATTTATAAGACACAAAATAGAAGATAGAAAATTCTCGGAATTAAAAAACTTTGGGAAATTAAAAAAATTGGAAAAATTTTACTATTATTTTTAGCTCGTGTTTAGTGAGACATAAATGATTCGAGAAATTTATAACTGAATTTATTATTGCATTCTGATTATAGTAGCAATTATATAGACGTAAGACTAGCACGTGACACGAAGAGACGTTTCCTCTTTGCTTCTGACATAACTATTCTTCGTACATGCTTTCTTCAACGGAAGCCTGATAGCTTCCGGTTCGGAAACAAATGTTCCCTTTTTTTTTAAATAGTCTACTTTTAATTTTCGAAAATTTCAAATTAGATTAAATTTGACCACTCAATTTTTTTTATAATTTTTTTAATTACATTCAAAAATGGAATAATTTTTCAAATAAAATATTTAAATATCTAGGATTTATTTTCTATACAGAAATTTAAATATTTCAAATGATTTTAATGTAACGCATTTTTGAAATTTAACTGTTTCTAAAAATTACAAAAATAATTGTTTCAAAAATCAATCATTTTTTGTTGTTGAAATTTATAAATATTATTATTATTATTCAAAAATTTTAATAAAAATTTGTCGGAAGAATTTCATTATTCTTATAAATAATAAAATTATTTAAAAAAAAAAATCATTATTTTCAAAATTTTCCAAAATTTAGATAAAATTGTTTGAAATAATTCAATTATTTTTATGAAATGTAAAATGCTCCGCAAGAATTCAATTATTTCCATAAATAAAACAATTTTTCACAAGAATTAAAATATTTTTATAAATAATTAATTTTTTCGCAAGAATTCAATTATTTTCATAAATAATAAAATAATTCGGAAGAATTCAATTATATTTTCAATAAAATTTTAATAAAATTTCTCAAAAGAATACAATTATTTTTAATAAAAAATTTTTTAAATTCAATTATTTTCAAGAGTTTTAATAAAAATTCAATTACATTAAAAAAATTCTGATAAAAAAAATTCTTCGTAACAATTCAATTATTTTTATAAATTGTAAAATTCTGGGCAAGAATTCAATTATTTTTGTAAATAATAAAATTCTTCTGAAAAATTCAATTATTTTCAATACAATTTTAATTAAACAAAGAAAAAATTCAATTATATTCAAAATAATTTTAATTAAATTTTTTTTTTCAATTATTTTTTAAAATTCTAATAAAATTTTTCCAAACAATTCAATTGTTCTCAAAAGTTTTTAATAAAATTCTTTGTAAATTTCAATTATTTTCAAATAATTTAATTATTTTTGAAGATAATTAAATTCTTGAATAGAATTATATTAAAACTTTTTTAAATAATTGATTCTATGCGAAAAAATATATTATTTCTGCAAATAATTGAATTTTGCCAAATTTGAAAAAATAAGTGAATTATTGAGAAGAATTTGATTAAAATTGTATTTAAAATAATTGAATTCCTGGAAAAAATTTATTATTTATTGATGGAATTAAATTCTTACGAAGAATTGAAAAAAAAATGTGTAAAAATAATTAAATTTTTTCTTGGAATTCAATTTATTAAAATTGTATTGAAAATAAGTGAAATCCTGGTAAGAATTTTATTATTTTAATACAAAAATAATTGAATTTTTTTTATTCTTTATAAATTGAGTTTTTGCAAAGAATTTTATTACAATTATTGAAAATAATTGAATTCTTCATAAAATTCAATTACTTTCGTAATTTTCAGTAAAATTTAAAAATAATTGAAATCCTGCGATGACTTTTAATATTTATAAAAATAATTGAATTTTCGATAAGAATTTTATTATTTATAAAAATACTTGAATTATTGCTAATTTTATTAATTTTTTTTAAGTAATTGAATTGTTGCGAAGAATTTTATAAAAAATTTCTAAAAATAATTGAATTCCTGCGAATAATTTTATTATCTGTGAAGATAATTGAAATTTTCCGAAGAGTTTCATTAAAATTTTTTTGAAAACAATGAAATTCTTTCAAGAAATATATAATTAAAAATGAAATTGGAAATAATTATTAAATTTTAATAAACAAACAAATGATATCAAACTCATTTTGAATAATTGTATTTTACGCTGAATTCTTTTAAAATTCTATTAAAAATAATTGAAATCCTGCGATGAATTTTAATATTTATAAAAATATGTGAATTCTTGAGAAGAATTTTATAAAAATCTATTTAAATAATTGATTCTTTTCGAAAAATATAAGAAAAATTCTGTTTTAAATAATTGAATTCCTGTGAAAAGACAACTTTTTATTTGTAAAAATTAGAAAAATTTATACTTGAATCATATAATTTTTATTTGAGTTAATTAAATGGTTCAGTTCATATTTGCTTGAAATGCTGAAATAATTGGTTCAAATACAATTTAATTGACTAAAATTAGAATTATTTGATTCAATATAGTAAAAATTTATTTGATAATAGTCCATTAATCGTCTCACATGTCGATTGCATATATTTTATAAAATTGAATTTTTGCAAAGTTTTTTTTTAACATTCTGAAAAATATAATTTTTTAAAAAACATTTTTCTTATTTTTTTAAAAACTCTTCCTGTGTATGACAAAGTAGAAATAAATACACACAATAAGTAGAAAGCCAGTAGAAAATAAATATAGAATTAAAAAATTATCACTTTATCAATAATCGCTCTATTTTTTTTTACATAATTTTAATGCAACAATTTTCTTTTTCACACAACAGTGAACATGCGATTTACCTTCGGGCTGACATTTCTGAGTGATATACCATGGCGACGTTCGTATACACATATATAAAACACTTTAAAGTCACATAAATCAGAATGTTGACTAATATACCGATTTTAAGTTCCCGTAATTATGATTTCCTTTAAAGAAAAACAAATTAATTATAAACGACTCGATAATCATTAATACAATTTAAATGCGCTCATTTAACGTTAATTTCCGTCTGGCGAGTCGTCTGATTTTTTCAATTAGGTTTCGGATATTCGTGCTCCTCGGGATTAAAATTCATTGAAAAAAAAAAGAATTTTGTACAAATTGCTCTCAATTCGACAAAAACTAATTATTTGAGATCGTAACTGAGCTCATATTTATATATGTTTCATCCTCACATTTGTATAAAATTCGCGTAGGCAGTACGAGATGATTATTTCCAGGAAGTCGTGAGAAAATTTTATACCTTCGTCGATTTCATATAAATATACTAAATTTACATGGGCGTTAGAAAATAAATTTTTCAATTTTTCGAGAAGAAAGAAATTCGACAAAAAGAATTCTCGAGAGATAATGCAAATTGCAAAATTGTGTTCTTTGTAGATTATAATTGACAGGAGAAGTTTTCTCCTCCCTAAAAATAAAATGCTTTTATTTTCCTATAATTTGAAAAAAATACTTGGATCATTAATCTAAATTAAAAATCGTATATTCTAGTAATCTATTCGTAGTTTTTTGCTTTTTTCCCTAATTTTTTACTTTGAAGAAAAATTTACTATTCCTGTACTTTATAGTTAAAAATCGAGAAAAAGTTTTGTTGGCAAAAAATTTTAAGACTTTGTTTATTTAAAAAAAAAAAATAGAAATTTAAATTATTTTATCATACAGAACATGTAATTTCGAGACACTTATCATTTCCGTAACTAGTAATTAGAATAGAAATTAGCATAGATTATTTCGAAAGTTGAACGTCTCAATTAATCATTTTTTTTATGCAATATGACTATTCGAAGTCGCACAGCATGAGTTCTCACGCATTAAAAAAGAGAGTCCAATAGTTTTGTACATAATTATATGAGTATAGAGTCAAAGATTGCCTATTTGGTTGTATTTGCTTTAGGCTATGATGTAACTTAGAATTCATGCAAAAAGTATAAAAGAACTTGATCCCAATTCAAGAAAAATTAATTTAAAGGTGTTCGTGACTCGTGCAAAAATAAAAAAAAAATCCATCGTTCGCCTGTTGAAACATGTACGAATTGTCCACGTGCCATTTTTTTTTTTTAATTGGAAATTTTGTGCCTCCAAAAATAATAGTATTTAAAAAAATACTATGATTTTTGGAGACGTAACATTTTTCTAATCTAAATTTTTCTAAACCGAGGCCTATCTAAAGATTTAAACTTTTTATTATAACTTTTTTTATTTTTTTCGACTATTTGAAAAAAATGCGACTTTTTTCGACTTTTCTTCCAAGTTTTGACACAAAAACCACATTTTTGGTATAAAATGCAATTTATTTCGATTTTTATACTATAAAGAGTACAACTACAAAAAAATGTTTCAAAAATTTTTTTTCAATGATTTTTCTATTTAAATTTTTCAAACATACAATTAAAAATTTTTCAATAATTGAAATTTTGTAAATTTTAACTGAAAATAATTGATTTTTCAAGTATTTTATTAAAATTTTTGAAAATCAACTTTTGAGGAGTTCAAATTTTGAAAATAATTCAATTCACAAAAATTTCAATCGAAATTCTTCAAGTGTAAATTTATGAATATGAAAATTAATGAAAATTAGCATCTAAAAATTATATTAAAATGTTTTTGGAAAAAGTAATACTTATAGAATTTTTTCCTTCTAATTTTTTAAAATTCAATTATTTTCAATAATTTCAATTACATATTTTTAAAATTCAAATGCGTAGAAAAAATAATAACAATAACATTTTTTAGAATTATTTTTAACACTTTGGAGGAAATAATCATGTTCAACATTTTTTTTTATTAAAATTCAACAAAAAATTAGTATCTTTTAAATTGTTATAAAAATTCTTTAAAGAAATTCAATTATTTTCGTAAAACATTGCAATATTTTTAAAAAACTGCGAGTCTTATAATTGTTTCATAATAATTTTTTAAAATTCATTTTTTTATTAGATTTATTTCTGTTCGAAAATAATTATCTTCGAACAAAATAAATTAAAATTTTTTTAAATTTACTTTTTTATACTTTTTACAATTTTGGAGAAAATTGTTTTTAAATAATTGAATTTCAAAGAAGAATTTTCTTGTTTATAAAGATAATTAAAATTTTAAAAAAATTTTAAACATAATTGAATTTCTGCGAAGAATTTTATTATATTTAAAAATAGGCGAATCCCTTTAAAAAATATATTAATTATCGAAATAATTGAATTATTGATAAGAAATTTAAAAAAATTTGGTAAATATTTGAATTTCTATGAAATTTTTACTATTTATGAAAATAATTAAATTTTTGTGTAGAGAATTTTATTAAAATTTTTTTTAAGTAGCTGAATTCTTTTTGAAAATTCTTAAAAATAATTGAAATTTTGCTATTAATTTTGTTAAAACTTTTGAATATAATTGGATTTTTGAGAAGAATTTTATTACTTTTGAAAATAATTGAATTGTTAGTTAAAAGTATAAAAAAATTCAGATTTACAACGACGAGTTTTATTAATTTATGTAAATAATTGATTTCTTAAAAAGAATTTTATTATTTATAAAAATAATTGAATCTTTGTAAATAAAGCTTTAATATTTATGAAAATAACGGAATTATTGTGAAGAATTTTATGGAAAATTTTTAAATAATTGATTAAAAAAAAATAATGGTAATTCTTTTTTAAATAACTGAATTTTCTATGAAATTTTTATTGAAGTGAAATACTGCGAAAAAATTTATAAAAAATTTCTTTTTTTTACACTTTTTAAAATTTTGGTGAAATCATGTTCATTTTTAAAATTAAAATTCTTCATAAAAATTTGATTATTTCTTTTTCTATTTTTCAAAAATTCAATTATTGTTAAAAGATTTTACCAAATTTCAATTATTTGGAAATTTTTCAATTGTATAAATTAAAAACCTATAAACTTTCAAAAATTCTTTAAAAATATATTTAAAAAATTAATTTTAAGAATTTCTTTATTATAATTTTTTAAAAATCAGTTACTTTCAACATTTTTGGTTAAATATTTTCAGTAATTCATCTTAATAACTTTTATAAAAAAGAACCATAAACAGTTATAGTTACAATAATTATGGAAAATTGAATTTTTGTATTTAAATAATAATAGGAAGAAAAATTAAAAATAGATTTGGAAATGAAGTTTAATTAAAGATTGTAGTAAATAATTTAATTTTGGAAGGGTTATAATTGAAATTTTAGGAAATTATTTAATTTAAAAAGTTTTTAATTTGGCATTTTTCTAATTTTATTTCCCATGGAGAGACAAATAATATTTATTTAAATATTTATTTTAAAAAATTATTCAAGTTTTGAAAAATTAAATTTAGAAATCAGGGGAAAATCAGGAGAGAACAAAATAAAATTCTTGTCACATGCATATGAATCGACTTTTTTTTTATTTTTAATCGACTAAATCGACTTTTTCAGCTTCTTAAAGTCGATCCAAGGCCTGAAAAGGTAAATTAGTTTACAAGAATTTACTTTTTCCTTCGAATATAAAAAAAAACAGTGCCTTAATGTTTATGCACTGCAGTGGAATAAATATTTAATCTTATCTATGAAAAGGGGTGTTGTATTCAGGAGAGTTTCTCCTATCGATCGAGGAAATGGAGCGTACACCATATAGATTCTGATAAAAATCGACATTTCGATAAACTGCGGTAATTCACGCGTAATTCTCATATATATACCGGTATACGTATATTCAGATTTCGATAAAACTGGAAGCAATTCTTTAGTGTTACGAATACTTTTATAATCTTCTTTTAATGCTTTTGTCACAAATCTTTAAATACATAAAGATATACGTGTGCGTTTGTTTATTTTTTTTTACTCACATGTACAGTAAAGTATTTATCTGGATACATGTATAAAAGTGAATAATACTCTTAGTTTCTTGACCGTTCCTTTTTTGCTGAACAGGACAGAAGTAGCCCCGGGCTAGTAAAACCAGAGTTCTAGACTCCACAGTTAGATATATTAGTCACATATGCATACTATTTATATGGACATTCTGGAGACATGCAAAGTTATAAATTTTCTTCTCTCTTTATTCACTATTCATTTTTGCAAAAATTTTTTTTTTAATTACAATTATGAAAGAAGATTTCGACCTTTTTTTTAATTAGAGAAGTTATTATCTTCGAACTCTAAACTAGTACTTATATTTTGACAATTTTTTTTCAAACTTTACAGTTTTGGATCTGCTACAATTTTTATTGCAATTATTTTTTTCCAACGATCTTTTTACCTTCAAATATCAAAGTTTAAACTATAATTAACTATAGGACTGAAGTCTCAAAGGAAAGTCTCAAAACGATGATAATTTTCAGCGATTAAGAGATGAGACTCTATACCCAAAAAAATGTCCTTTATTCGCTAGGACTTAATTCTGCTTCCCCTAATTTTAATCTGAATTAAATTTCCCTTTTGTGATAATTATTTTTCCTGAATTCATTAAAATACTTTTTTAATTATTACACTGTCGAATATGTAGGTACTTAAGTAAACCATGGCATCTTGTCACGAGTAGAAAAAAAATGGATTAGGAAACAGAGCAGTGGAGTATAGGCTTTCACTCTCCGCATGTATCGACGAACAAAAGGGGAGTGTGCACCTATATACCCACAATGGGACGATTAGGCGATACTTTAAACGTGCTTTCAACATACTTTATACTATATGCTTTGCTTCGTTTAACTTTTACCATTATATTATAAATGTATACAGCACTAGAACTCTATTATAATTTGTACAGATAATATTATACACAATGTTGAGGAAAATTTATTGAGACACTCTCTTAAGTCTTTAAAACTGATTTAAATCTTTCACGATACAAAAAAAGAAGAAGAAGAAGAAAAAGAGGAGAAATACCATTAAGGAGTCATTTTCGATTGAGAAAAAAAATAACCCTCTTGACCCTTTTTTAAGTTGTATTTTTGTAATTTTTGAAGAATTTGGGTTTTTTGTATGGTATGTGTAATTAAGATTGTTTGTGTAGAACAGTTTGACTGATGGTTAATTCTTCGTTTAAGAAATACTCTTTCTATTTAAGAAATATTCTTTCTTTTAAGGGCCAGTTTCATCAACAACGATTAAAAGTTCATCAATGATTAAATCCTTAACCGACCAATCATGAGCGGGAAATTTTATTAACCTTGATAACACCTGGAAACATCAGGGAATTTTGATCGGAATCCTGGAAAATTTATTGTTTTCTAAAGTTATTGTGCTTATTATTCATAAAATCTAGTTTTTCTTAAACATTTCAAAATTAATTCAATTTTAAAAGCAAGTTTACAATTTTCATAAATAAACTTCAAATGGTTGTAATTTGAAATTTTTTAAAATTTTACTTATTTTCAAAACTAATAAAATTCTTCACGCAGAAATTCAATTATGGTCAAAGGTTTAAAAAAAATTCTCGACAAAATTTCAATTATTTTCATAAATAATAAAATTCTTCTTTTAAATTAAATTATTTTCAAAAATTTTAATAAAATTCTTGTCAAAATTTCAATTATTTTCAAAAACTGTTCACAATTGAATTTTTTTTACAGAGATTCAATTATTTTTAATACAATTTTAATAAATATTCAAAAAATTTTTTTTTAAATTTTGATAAATTTCTTTTTAGAATTTCAATTATTATTACTAAAAACAATATTATTACCAAAAATTCAATTATTTTCATAGAAATATTACAATCTTGACAGGAATTCAATTATTTTCATGAATATTACAATTCTTTTTGAGGATTCAATTATTTTCGTTAATAATGAAACTAATCGTAGAATTTCAATTATTTTTAATACAATTTTAATTGAATTTCTCGAAGAAAGCAATTATTCTTTAAAATTTTATTAAAATTCGTCAGAAGAATTCAATTATTTAAAAATTTGTTGATTAAATTCTTTATGAGAATTTTAATTTTGAGAAACACTCAATTATTCAATAAATCTAAATATTTTTGTCTTTAAATAATTGAATTCTCGTAAAATTTTCTAATAAAAAATTGATTAAAGAATAAATTTTAGTTACAATTTCAGATAATAATTGAATTTTGAAAAGGTTTCGAATTAAATTTTCAGAAAATTCCCTAATAACTTGTTCCTTTGTTTAACTTTAGTTTTAAAACTTAAAATTACTAAAAGAAATTGAATCTTGAATAAAGTCAATTATTTTAATAAATAAAAATATTCATCACAAGAATTCAATTATTTTCAAAAATTTTAATAAAATTCATGGCAAAATTTCAATTATTTACAAAAAATTTTTTTAATTCAATTCTACAATATTTAAATGTTGAAAAATTTGTATAAAATCTCGTCAAAATTTTATTATTTTTATAATTAATAAAATTCTTCTCTGAAATTTAATTATTTTCAAAAAATTTTAATAAAATTCTTGTGTAAATTTCAATTATTTTTAAAAATTTTCCTTAATTCAATGCTTTTGAAAATCCACTATTTGAATAAAATTATTTATGAATAACTAATATTCATCACAATATTTCAATTATTTTCAAAAGTAATAAAATATTCTTCTCGGAAATTCAATTATTTTCAAAAACTGTTTACAAATTCTTGTCAAGATTTCAATTATCTTTATTCTTCATAAATAGCGAAATTTGTAGCCGAAATTCAATTATTTAAAAATATTATGATAAAATTCTTTATGAAAATTCAATTTTAAGAAACATTAAATTTATTTAATAAATTATTTATTTTTGCATTTTAATGATTGAATTCTCGTAGAATTTACTAATAAAAATTTGATTTTCATTTCATAAAAATGAATTTAAGTTAAAATTTTAGATAATAATTGAATATAAAAACCCTGTGGCGTGAATTTTGTGAAATAATTGAATTTTAAAAAAGGATTCAAATTGAAATCTTTGAAAATCTAAAATTTTCATATTTTTAACTAACAATTCTGTGGAATAATTTTTTTTAAAAGTTTAATTGCATTTTTTTTAAAAATTATTTCAAGTTTTTGTTTTCTAATATAAATTTAAATTAAAAAATTTACGAATAATTGAAATTTAACGTAAAATTGAATTGTTGGGAAATTAATTTGAAAGTTCTTGAATAATTTTTTAAAAAATTATTAAAAATAATTTAAAGCAGAATTTATAGAAGAATTTTAGTTAAAAAACACGAATAGAAATTTAATTTTAAAAAAGTTACAAATTATTGCAGAAATTCTATTATTTTCAAGAGTAAAATTTAATTTTCTTCGCAAAAATTAAATATTGTTTCTAAAATAATATAATTCTTCTTAGGGATTCAATTAATTTTCACAAATAATAAAACTCATCGCAGAATTTCAATTATTTTATTTATTTTTAATACAATATTAATCGAATTTCTCGAAAAATGTAATTATTCATAAAAATTTTATTTAAAATTCCTCGAAAGAATTCAATTATTTAAAAAGTTGCTGTGAAAATTCTTTATCAGAATTTAATTGTAGAAAACATTTAATTATTCAATAAATTATTTATTGACATTTTATTTGTATTTAAATATTTTAAATAATTAAATAATTGAATTCTAGTAGAATTTTCTAATAAAAATTGATTTTCATTTTATAAAAATGAATTTCAGTTTAAATTTTAGATAATAATTGAAAATTAAAAGCAATATAGCTTGAATTTTTAAAAATAATTGAATTTTGAAATTATTTTTTAAAAAGTTTTGTTGAATTTTTTTTATATTATTTGAAGTTTTTATTTTCTAATATATATTTAATTAGTTGACGAATAATTGAAATTTCGTAAAATTGAATATTGTAGACAAATGGGATTTGAAAATTGTCATAGAACTTTTTTGAAAATTATTAAACATTAATATTGGTAATCTAATTAATTTATTATTAATAATAAAATTGAAATGTTGAAAATAATTTTGAATAAGTTACAGTAACAATATTCTTATAATGTAAAATAATGTAAAATAATGATTTTATCAATTTTCCATCTTTAATGTATTATAAAACATGAAGAAATCGATTACTTCGAGTCGAAAACTCTGAGTTATCGATTTCTTCATGTTTTATAGTTATGAAAAATTTAATATTTAAATTAAAATTTATTTTAAGTAAAATCTTCTCTTATTTGTTTCGGCCTTGTTATATTTTTGTCAGTTGGTCCAGGATTGGTTTATCATTTTTTTTTTTTTATTAACAATTTATAATAATTTTTTATACGTTGTTTAATTTCGAGAAGGTTTGAATTTAATATTTTTGAAAATCTTAATTCTTATGGAAAAGTTTATTAAAGGCCTCGTAAAATTGATCTGACAGAATATTTACTAACGGACGTAAAATTATTCAAACAAATATTCTTTCTATTTAAGAAACATTCTTTATTTATGTGATGGAGAGAATATTTTTATTCTTTGGGAACAGATTCTTGTTTTAATCAAGTTTTGTGTTATACATTGAGTATTGGAAAATTCCTTAGATATCGCTCTGGTAGAATTCTAATGACCGACGTCTGGTTTCGTGATTCGTATGTACATATATATGTAGGAGAGTCGAACTGTCCGATAAGAGGGAATATTTTCGTATTGCGAATTGGCGCGTGTCGGTCAATTGAAATGCATGTGGTTAGAGTGTGCAACAAGAATTTCTTAAATGGTTGATTCGTTGTGGCTGAGGAATGCATGGAAATTCACAGCCCACCGCTATACTTCTTTTTAAATTGTCCTACTGCACAGGGAGAGTGTCAGTTAGATAGGTATGTACCTATATATATATATGTGACGCGTGACACGTGTTAATCGTGCTGTTGCTGCTGTTACTGCTGGCTGCTGCTGCTACTTCTGAGGCATGTGTGTATATTTGTATATATACCTCCCTCACTCCTTTCTACTGGACCCAAAGGTTTCTTATAATGTACACAATTCTATAAAATTGTGTTCTTTAGTACATATCCTGTAATAACTTATTCTCTATATTATATGTTCTCTAATACATAACCTATTAACAGCATGTGACTGTTAGAAATTCAACAGTAATTTTTTCGATCACTTTTCTCTTTAAATATTCAATAAATTGAGCTGAAATTTTGTAAGAAAGTCTAAAATATAATAAAGAAGGGCAGTGATGTGCAAGAGTTTTAATAATTCAAAAATAAATTATAATAAAACACTTTGAAACTTTAACAGCATGTGACTGTTAGAAATTTAATGGTAACATTTTCGACCACATTTCTCTTTAAATATTTAATATAAATTAAGCTGAAATTTTCTAAGAAAGTCTAAAATATAATAAAGAAGGGCAGTGATGTGCAAAAGTTTTAATAATTCAAAAATAAATTATAATAAAACACTTTGTAATCGGTAAAGACGAGAAATTGATTAAAAGTAACCAAGTGACCGTGACAACTGATAATTTTAATAAGTAATTTTAAAAATATTAAAACTTTTGCACATCACTGCCCTTCTTTATTGTATTCTAGACTTTTTTACGAAATTTCAGCTCAATTTATATTAAATATTTAAAGAGAAAAGTGGTCGAAAATGTTACCATTGTCAACCTAACAATCACATCATTTCAATTCAATTATTATTTTCTACAATTTTTAAATAAAATACTTCTTTAAATTTAAATCAATTATTTTCAATAATTTTTAACAAAGTTCTTTGAAAATTTTTATATCCATTATTCTACACTTCAATTTTACGAATATTTAAATTATTCGAAAGTGTTCTTCAATTAAATATAAATTAGAAAATAAAAAATTGAAATAATTTTAAAAAAATTTTGCTTAAGCTTTTTGAAAAAAATTATTTCTATAAAATTTTTAATTTAACGATGAAAAATTAAGATTCTCCAAGATTTTAATGTGAAACCTTTAAAAAAATTCAATTATTGCTAAAAATTGCAATTATTAGTAACTTCTCGAAAATTCAATATTATTATCTAAAACTTTCAATGAAATTAATTTTTAAATAAATTTTTATTGTAAAAAATTCTACGAGAATTCAATTATTTAAATACAAAAATAATTGATTTATTATATAATTGAATGTTTCTCAAAATTCTTAAGCATAATTACCAATTCTTTTTTAATAATTTAATTCCTATGAAATTGTTATTATTTATGAAAATAATTGAATGTTTGTAAAGAATTTGATAAAATTTTGTTTAAATAATTGAATCCTTTAGAAAATTTTAGTGAAATAGTAGATATAGTAGATTTTTACACCATTGAGTTAAAAAAATTTTTTGGTAATCATTGAATTTCGGCGAAGAATTTTATTCAAATTTTTAAGAATAATTGCGTTATTAGCGGAATCAATTTAAAATTATATTAAAAATAGTTGAATTCTTGCAACGATTTTTATAAAATTTTTTTTAAATAATTGAATTCCTCAGAAGAATTTTATTATTTATAAAAATAATTTAATTTTTGTGAAAAATTTTATAAAAATCTTTTTAAATAATTGATTTTTTTCGAAAAATTTTAGGGAAATTCTGTTGTAAATAATTTAATTCCTGTAAATATTTTTTTATTTATGAAAATAATTGAATTTTTCTCACCGAACTTTAAAAAGTTTTTTAAATAATTGCATTCTTTAGAAGAATTAAAAAAAAAATTTTTTAAATGTTTTTTTTCAAAAAGTATTATGAAAATTGTGTTTTAAATAATTGAATTTCTTTAAAAATTGTATATTATTTATGAGAAAAATTGAATTTTGCAAAGAATTTTATTAAATTTCCTGAAAATATCTGAATTTCTGTAAAGAATTTTGATTATTTATTAAGATAATTTAGATTCTTTCGAGGAATTTTAATAACATTTTTATAAATAATTACATTTTTCGAGGAATTCGATTAAAATTGTATTAAAATATTAAAAATAATTGGAATTTTGCAATGAGTTATATTATTTATGAAACTATTTGAATTATTACGAAGAATTTTATAAAAACGTTTCAAAAAATTTTTTTTTTCCAAAATAATTTATGCAAATTCTATTTTTACTAATTGAATTGTAGAAACTTTGTCAAAATTGTCTTTAAATAATTGAATTCTTAAGGGAAATTTTATTAAAAACGTAGATATACAAATATTGAATTTAGAAAAAATTTTGAAAATAATTGAAATTTTGCCATGAATTTTATTATAATTTTTGAAAATAATTCGATTCTTGTGATGAATGCAATTATTTATGAAAATAGTTGAAAATTTTGCCAAGAATTTTATTAAAATTCTTGAAAATAATTGAATTTTGCTATTTATAAAAATAATTGAAATTTTGAAGAGAATTTTTAAAAATTTTTTGAAAATAATTGAATTTATGGGAAGAATTTTATTACTTTTGAAAATAATTGAATTCTTGTGATGAATATTGTTATTTATGAACATAATTGAATTTTGGAAAGAATTTTATTAAAATTCCTGAAAATAATTGAATTTCTGCGAAGGATTTCTTTATTTATCAAAATAATTGAATTCTATTGAAGAGAAGGAAATTTTTTTTGAAAATAATTGAAATTTTGACAAGAATTTTATTAAAATTTTGCTAAATAATTGAATTTCTAGAAAGAATTTTAATATTTATTAAAATAGTTGAATTCTTTTAAAGAATTGCGTTAAAATTTTTAAAAATTAAAATTTGAAACTAATTTTAGTAGAATTGAAATAAAAATTTTTATAAAAAATTTATAAATGTAAAAATTTATAAACGAAAGCAAAATACTATAAATTAAAAATTTTCCTTTTTTGATCTTGCTGTGATTTACACAAAATTTTAATTTTCGATTCCAGAGTAAAAGAGGAGTTTAAATTAAAAATTCGAAAATATTATAAATTTATAACCGATTTGTCTAACAATTGACGAACATTACGGGACTGACATTATATCGTAAAAAATATCGATAGGAATCTCAATGGTTTTAATGGTTTAATTATGTTTTTTCGTCACGTATGAATGGACAGTTAAAGTCCCTGTTTTAGTATATGGTGACAAAGCTACCGCGTTTACGCATAAATTTATTTTTCATGTTAATGCACACCACTTCATCGTCATAATCAATTCTGAAATTCAGTAAAGTAGACGTTAAAAAACACTGTCAGAATTTTAAAAAATAATTTTAAACCTCGTGTATGGTGCGAAATGCAAATCAATCATAAAAGAAGAATTTATAAAACACACTCTGTATATTTTATTGTATTTAATTTACTTTACTTTACACTTTTAAAGTTTTTAAAATAAATGAAAATATCAAAAAAGTTTTCATTTTTTCGAAAACATTTTTTTTTTTTTTTAAAGAAATCTTTTATTGAATATAAAATATATTAATTATTACATATATTATAATAATAAAATACCAAAGCTAATCTATTGCTACGATTGTAGAATTAATTCTGCAAATTGAATCTCCTTATATAGGTGTGAAGAAGAGTAAAAAAGCGCTATCGCTTCCTTTTATCGTTTCTACACAAATATATACAATTTAATTGAAATAAACCTGCTTCATGCTTTTTAAAAAGAGGAAAGAAGATTGTAATACAGTTGTTGAAAACAAGTTAAAGATATAAAGTTAATTATCCATTTCCCCGCCACCCTTTTTTTCTCCCAATTACGGTCAACTAAATAACTCGAAAAAAAGATACAATAACAAATGATTTTGTCAATTTTTTCCAATTAAAAAAAATATTAAAAATAATTATCACCTTAAGTAAATTTCTTTAACGAAAAAAAAAAGATATATGGCTTTATAAAAATTTTATCTTTATTTAAATATTTTGAATATAACCTTGAAATAAAAGTACAAGTTGATTATAAAATCTGCTTATCTGACATTAACTTTTGTTTAAACGCCATAAAATTTTACAAAGAATTCATTATAACTGATTAAAGAATAACTGTATCTGATTAAAGATGAGTCTCAGAGTTCACTTATCTAAAAAATAATTTATTTAAAAATTTCTATAAATATATTTATAGAAAAAGAGAGATTGATACTGATATACAAAAATATGACAATGACAATGTTACAATTGAATACCTTGATGAAAAAATCAAATATAGACTATATTTAAATTAAGTAAACTGCATCTGATTCTTGCATCAATGTGTTCACAATGTTGTGAAAGAAATCGAAAAATTGAAACATTGTATTACTATTTGGATTTTGTAAATACTGTAATAATTTCTATCCAAATTTATTTTAGACATTGTAGATTTTTTTTCTAATTTTTTTCTAATTTTTTTCTAACAGAGATAACGTATATGCTCTTTCATTATTTCAATAATCCAATAAACTCTAAATAATTCAATGATTAAAGAGTCATTGACCTATTTTTTGTGTTTTTATTCTTAACTTTATGAAAAAATTTTTAATTTATCTAGGACAAATTTTCATTAATTTCTAATAGAATTACAAAATTGCCACAGGTCAGAAAAGTCAGGAATTTTTATTAAAAGTAATGGAAAAAATTAAATTTTTAGAATTCATGAGAAAATTCTGAATTTTGGTGCTTTTTTTGTTTGACACATAAACTATGAAATTAGCTCGAATTCTAATATAAATCCTTCAATTGTTTCAATTTCTGACAATAATTTCTTTTTAAATAACTTCATTTTTGAAGAACTATCATAAAATTATTACATAGAAATTATTTAATTAGTAATTTTACTTCAATATTTTGAAATTAACTGAATTTTAAAAGAGTTGGGTTTACAATTTTCATAAATAGATGAACTTCAAAATTATAATTTTAAAAAACTTAGAATTTTGAAAATTTTTAATAATTCCAATTCTTCTGAACTTCATTAAATTTTTTAATATATATTTTATTAATTATTAAATATAATGGAATTATAGAAAAATTTTAGTTAAAAACACTAAAAAAATTGAATTTTGGAAAAGTTACAAATGATTGCAGAAATTCAATTATTTTCAAATGTAACAAAATTCTTCGCAGAAATTCAATTATTATTTTCAAAAACTGTTTTAAAAATTCTTGTCAAGATTTCAATTATCTCTATAAATAGAAAAATTTGTCTACGAAATTCAATTATTTTCAAAAATAATAACATTTTTTACAGGGATTCAATTATTTTTCATAATTAATAAAACTCTTTTTTGAAATTCAATTATAATCATGAATTTTAATAAAATTCTTTGCAAAATTCAATTATTTTTTATAAATAACTAATATTCACCACAAAAATTCAATTATTTTCAAAAGTAATAAAATTCTTCGCAGAAATTCAATTATTTTCAAAAAATGTTAAAAAATTCTTTTCAAGATTTTAATTATTATTAAAAATTTTAAAATTTTACGCCGAAATTTAATTATTTTCAAAAATTTTTCTTAATTCAATAATTTTTAATATCTACTACTTTAATAAAATTTCCTAAAGGAATTCAATTATTTAAAAAAAATTTTAATACAATTCTACTCAAACATTTAATTATTTTTATAAATAATATAAATTTCACAGGAAGTCAATTATTTACAAATTATTAATAAATTTCTTCGCAATAATATAATTATTTTCAAAAATAATAACATTTTTTACAGAGATTTAATTATTTTTCAAAAATAATAAAACTCTTTTTAGGAATTCAATTCTTTTCATGAATTTTAATAAAATTCTTTGCAAAATTCAATTATTTTTATAAATAACTTATATTCATCACAAGAATTCAATTATTTTTAAAGGTAATAAAATTCTACTTATAGAAATTCAATTATTTTCCTAAATTGTTTAAAAATTCTTGTCAAGATTTTAATTATTTTTATAAGTCTTCGAAATTCAATTATTTCCAAAATTTTTTTTTAATTCAATGATATTTAATATCAGACAATATCTACTATTTTTATAAAATTTGTTAAAAAAATTCAATAATTTAAAAATGTTTTTTATAAAATTTTACACAAACATTAAATTATTTTCATAAATAATAAATATTTCATAGGAATTCAATTCTTTTATAAACATTTTGATTAAATTCTACATCATTAATTTAATTATAATGAATTCAATTATAATAAAATTCTTCTCTGAAATTTAATCATTTTCAAAAAATTTTAATAACATTCTTGAGTAAATTTAAATTATTTTCAAAAATTTTCCTCAATTCAATGCTTTTGAAAATCCACTATTTGAATAAAATTTTCCCAAAGAATTCAATTATTTAAAAATTAAAAACAATTTTGTTAAAATTCTTATTAGTTTTTAATAAATTTTTAATAAATTTCTTCGCAATAATTCAATTATTATCATAATTAATAACATTTTTTACAGGGATTTAATTATTTTCATAAATAATAAAACTCTTTTTAGGAATTTAATTCCCAAAAAAATTAAATTAAATTTATAAAAAAATTTATAAAATTAAATAATTTATATTATATTATAATTTATAAAATTAAATATTTAAATTTATAAAATTTATTAAATTTAATTAAAATTTAATTCTTTGCAAAATTAAATTATTTTTATAAATAACTATTATTCATCACAAGAATTCAATTATTTTCAAAAGTAATGAAATTCTTTTAAGAAATTCATTTATTTTCAAAACCTGTTTACAAATTCTTGTCAAGATTTCAATTATCTTTATTCTTTATAAATATAGGGAAATTTGTGGCCGAAATTCAATTATTTAAAAATTTTATGATAAAATTCTTTATGAGAATTCAATTTTAAGAAACATTCTCTTATTCAATAAATTATTTATGTTTATATTTAAATAATTGAATTCCCGTAGAATTTTCTATAATAAAAATTGATTCAAAAATGAATTTCAGTTAAAATTTTAGATAATAATTGAATATAAAAAGCATGTAGCGTGAATTTTTAGAAATAATTAAATTTTTAAAATGTTTCCAATTGAAAGCTTTGAAAATCTGAAATTTCCATACTTTTAACTTCTGACAATTGTGTAGAATTAATTTTTTTGAAAAAGTTTAACTGAAATTTTATTTGTAAACTATTTGTCTATTTGTAGTTTTTATTTTCTCTAATAAATATTTAATTGAGGAATTTTCAAGTAATCAAAATTCCGTAAAATTGAATTTTTTTTTTTTGTTTTATTTGCAAAATTATCAAACCCACGGTTAGAAAACCATTAAAGGGTTTTACTACATTGTAGTATATAAAATAAATCATAGAATTTAAACTATAAAAATAGATAAACAAAAAATAAGTAAACAAATGAATTTGAAAATTCTTAAAGAACTTTTTCAAAAATTATTAAAAATAATTGATTTAAAGAAGAATTTTAGTTAAAAATTGAGAGAAATAATAATTTAATTGAAATGATGAAAATAATTTTGAAGAAGTTACAGTAGAAATGTTCTTATAATATTTTTTTGTTGTTTAAATTTCCCTCACTTATTCTTATAATATAAAATAATGATTTTATCACTTGTCATATTTAATTATTATAAAACACGAAGAAATCGATCAAAATCGATCGAATCAAAATCAATGAAATCGATATCAAGATTGATATCTTCATGTTTTATAATAAATATTCTTCTAAGTTGTTGAATTTCAAAAAGGTTTGAATTTGAACGTTTTGAAGAATTTTAATTCCTACGGAAAAATAATAATGATTGAATATTGATTTAAAAAAGAAGTTATTGATGTTTACGAATAATTTTACAATATCAGGAATTTCTGAATGAATGTAATAGAACATTTTTTTGCGTATCCAATAATTTTTAGAGTGAATCACAGAATATTCTTTAGGGGCAGAAAAAAATTAAAATTTTGTCTGGAAATCAGGGAAAACAAAATTCAATTTTTGGGACAACCCTGACATTGTCAGTTAGTATGTATTATTAAAATTTAGTATCCCAAGAAACTAAATTTGAATATCTAGATGGTTGTCCTATATAGTTACTACCCATGATTAGCTAGATAGTAAATTTAACTGTCCATTTTTCTCCATGTGTTAATGGTAATAATTAAAAGCAAAAAAAAAAAAAATCTGGACTTGCAGAAATCTATAAATTTTTAGTGGTGAGAGAACCCGTCACCATTTCTGGTATAACTACGACTATATACAACCAGCGAAGTCATTTTTCTCATACGCCATATAAAAATCAAGCTCCATTTAGGTAGTGTAAAAAAAGCAGTGGTGCACGTCATCCAACAGCGGCGACAGCATGCGCAAACGTAATATGCAAATCGAGTGTAGGGAGACGATGTCGATAAATCACCCAGACCTCATATCCAAAGCGCCTACCATACAGGGCCTTATATACACTCCTCTTAAATAGTGAATACCTCCGGCGATGAAGGCGATCGGCCTCTGTTATAAAATACAAAAAAAAAACTCCCCCTTCTTCCTCCTTACCCTGTCGATGACACTTTTGTCGCCTTGATGACCTTACTACTACTACTACTACTACTACTACTAATACTAATACCACTGTCCCCCACCCCTAAAAAAAAAGAAATTCGCCTCTACAAACTTGAGCCACACGTTTCACAAAAGTGAGCATCTGAAAATGTTTGACAGTACCAATAGGAGCGCGCGAGAGCTCTCCCCTTGTTAAGCAGCACGCGTCGTGTGGCCCGACGTCGAAAATGCAAATTCCGCGATCGTATAACGACAATAAGAGACCAGAAGCAATAGCGACCCTATTTTCAAAAAGGGTCACCCTTTAATCAGCTCAAAATCATGTTTCGCACTTAAACAGAAACCAAATTTTATTCACACCAATCAACGCTTCTCTTGATGTTAAAAAAAGAAATTTAATTTCTTTAATTTAATTCAAATAAATTTATAATTATAGGAAATGAATTTATCATTCGGTATTAATTACCTATTTATATTAAAGGAAGAGAGATTTAAGATTTCCATTCCGAGAGATTGTTAACTTTTTCCTTTAATAAAATAAATTTAATTAATTTTATAAGATAACAGTGTTGCCAAAAATCAGAAAGGTCAGGGAAGTCAGGGAAATTAGAATTAATTAGGGAAATCAGGGAAAAGTCCGCGATTTTTATTAAAAGAACTGAAAAACATTAAATTTGTATAATTTGCATGAAAAAAATTTTTTCTACTTCTGACAATAATTTTTTTTTTTAAATAACTTCATTCTTGAAGAACTATTATAAAATTATTATATACTTTGAAATTATTTAATAAATAATTTTACTTGCAAATTTCATAATTAATTGAATTTCAAAAAAATTGTGTTTACAATCTTCATAAATAGATGAACTTCAAAGGTTTCAATTAGAAATTTTAGAAAATATGAATTTATAATGAATTTAAATAGAAATTTTAAGAACAACTGATTACAGAAATTCAATTATTTTCAAAAGTCATAAACTTTGCATAAATTCAATTATGTTCAATAAATTTTTAAAAATTCTCGTCAAAATTTCAATTATTTTTATAAATAATAAAATTGTTCTCCGAAATTAAATTATTTTCAAAAATATTAATTAAATTCTTTGCAAAAATTCAATTATTTTCATAAATAATAAAATTTATAACTGGGATTTAATTATTTTTAGGAATTTTAATATATTCTTTGCAAAATTTCAATTATCTTTATGAATAATAAAATTATTCTCAAAAATTCAATTATTTTCAAAAAATTTAATAAAATTCTTGTCAAAATTTCAATGATTTTCAAAAATTTTCCCACATTTCAATTATTTTTGGTATCTACTATATGTTAAAAAATTTTTCCAAAAGAATTCAATTATTTTAAACAAAGTTTTAATAATATTCTTTGCAAACATTAAATTATTTTCATAAATAATAAAGAACTGATTACAGAAATTCAATTATTTTCAAAAGTAATAAAATTCTTCACAGAAATTCAATTATTTTCAAAAATTGTATAAAATTCCTCGTCAAGATATCAATTACCTTTATAAATAGCGAAATTTTTGTCCAAAATTTAATTTTTTTCAATTTTTAATGAATTTTTTCGAAAGAATTCAAATATATTCAGAGAATTGAAAAAAATAGTTCTGAGAAATTCAATTATTTCGAAAAATTTAAATAAAATGCTTTTAAAAATTTATTCTATTATTTAAAAAATTTTTTTTTAAATAATTTTTTTTTTAAATTCTTTACAAGATTTAGTTAAATAAAATTTTCCTAAACAATTCAATTATTTTCAATACAATTCTTCTTAAGAATTCAATTATTTTCACAAATAATACATTTTTTTATGGGAATTCAATTATTTAAAAAAATTTGAATAAAATTCTTCACAAGAAATTAATTATTTTCATAAATAATAATAGTTTTCTCCGTAATTCAATTATTTTCACAAATAAAATTCTTCACATAAATTCAATTCTTTAATGAAATTTTTAATAAAATTCGTTGTAAGAATTCAATTATTTTCATAAATAACAAAACGTATCGCAGAATTTCAATTATTTTTTATACAATTTTAAATAAAATGATAGAAAATTGCATTTATTCTTAAAGTTTTTTTTTTTAATTCGCTGAAAGAATTTAATTATTTTAAAAAATTTTAATATATTCCAGTAATTCTTCATAAAAATTCAATTTTAAGAAATATTCAATTATTCAATGAATAATTTATTTTTGTATTCAAATAATGAATTTCTTGTAGAATTTTCTAATAAAAATTGATTGAAAAATGAATTTCAGTTAAAATTTTAAATTATATTTAAATATTTAAAAGCATTACAGCGTGAATTTTTAGAAATAATTGAATTTTGAATTAAAATCTTTGAAAATTTGAATTTATAATTACAATATTCTTATGATTAAGTATTTATTTAAAAAAGAAGTTATTGATGTTTTCGAATAATTTTATAATTAAATAAATTCGTAAATAAATGTAATAGAACATTTTTTGGAGTATCGAATAATTTTTAGAGTGAATCAGAATATTCTTCAGGATCCGAGAAAAAGTGAAAATTTTTTCTGGAAATCAGGGAAAAACAAAATTAAATTTTTGTGACAACCTGCTTGTATAAATTAAATTAATTTAAATGTATTCTTAATATTGATCTACATATAAGTAATTTAAATGGAATTTTTTTTTGTTAAAGATAAAGGAAAATTTTTTTTAAACAAATAAAAAAAACATTTTTCGTACATATTTTGATTAAAAACACTTTTCTCCGAATTTGAAAGTCAAAAATGTACCTACAGATCAATATTAACAATTCAATTATTCATCTATTATTTACATATATATACTATTTGATATTAGTTTCAAATTCAAAATTTAAAAAAAACAATCGGATGCCAATTACCTTTTTTATTTTTAACCCTTCGTGGTTGCTAACGAGGAAAAAAATTAAAAAATTAAAAGTATTTTGGCCCTAGTGGGTCCTGTCTGCGATTGGGTTAAAAAGAACTTTATCCATTTCGCCTGAATTCTCATCCCAAACGTCTTTGCCCTAAATAATTTTTAAATTCTACAAAATGATGAAAAAAATATTTCTCAAAATCAATGAGTCATCTAAACTTATAAAAATGTGAATAAATTTTGAAAAATAAATATGAATAACAAAAAAATACCATGTTTTAGGATAATCACTGATAATAGTTGTAACAGTAGGAGAAGTTTATCTATGTACTTATTAGTACAAGCCATGTGTATATAAAGACGAAAACTTTGTCTCATATCAACAGTCTTCCATTTTTCCATTTCTAAAAACTAAAATTCATAAAAGAAATTTATTATAAATTTCAAACAAAATGAGTCTAATTCGAAATATAATTTCATTTTCATTATTTCTAATAGTTTATTTTCATTATTCTCAATGTGCAGATTATACAGATGAATCAGATGCGATCAGTAAGTATTTTTCTATATACGAATTGCTTTTTTCGATTTTCAAATAAAATAATTAAGTATAAAATTATGTATACACGGAGAGACCGAGATTACTAATTTTTGTATAAAATCACACTAGAATTTACTATTTTCACATTGCAACCACCGGAAATAAGGGGACTTTTTGTATTTTTTACTATTTTCTACACTAAGTCACTAATCCCGACAAATGTTCACCAAATTAGCAAAGTTTCTTACTATTTCGTCCAATAGTTCCAAACAACTGTAGTAAACTCAGAAGCATTGTGTACGTAAAATTACTATAGTCGTTTGTAAATGCAGAAAGAAAGAGTGAAAGAAAAAATACGGATTTTTGTCGCCGGTTTCCCGTCAATTCTTGACTAATGGAGGTAAACTGGAAGGATTTTTACATACACAGACACACACACACTTATATATTTGTTGGATAAATATTTGAAGACACACACATGTTTATTTCACTTATATTCATAGACGCGGTTAATTAATACACTAATACACAACTGCACGCACGACAACGAATTTCACTGAAAGCATACATATTTGTTTCCTTATATATTGAATGATGAAAATTTACAGCACTTACGAGAAAGCAGTTTACTTTTAACAACTTATTATAAGACATAGTCCTTGGGACAGGAATAAATGCAAAATTTATTAATTTATAATGGTCAATTTCTGAGATACCGAACGACCTACGTTTCACTTTATATTTAATTATTGTAGATAATATCCAAATTTATTTTTCATACGCGAAACATAGTCACTGTCAATGATCGGATGGCATCGGCTCATTTACGGAGATTGACGAAGTTAGCAACCAATAGAAATGCAGGCGCCATATGACTGCACTCGCTAGCCACACTTGCTCACCAAAAATTACTACAGTGGATCGTAGGTTTTAGTGGAAAATGTTTTCATTTGTCAGATTTTGTCTAATTAAATTAGAGAAAACTATAATCAATTTTTGCTACATTTACAACTCTTACACAAAATATTAAAACTTGCTATTTCAATGTAGCAAATTTATCTATTTCTTTTGTAAATTTATCTAATTCTGTAGCACATTATGCTAAAAGTCCCCTTATTTCCGGTCATTGCAACCATTTTTAGTAATTTTTACGAATGTGGGTCTCTCCGTGTATATTTTTAAATTTTATTTACTTAAAATTAACTTTAAGTAAAATTATTTTTGTGTTTCTTTTAATTACAATGTTTTTATTATGTCTTTATTGACTTAAAATTAACTTCACCCAAAATTATTTTTGTTTTTCTTATAACTAATTATTTAATAAAATTGTGAATTTCTTTTTAAGGTAAGTGTTCTACACTAGTTGCTTCAAATAAAAATCACAATGTAGATGGAGAATATAACAATACTGAATACATGTGTGTAGACTCAGGCAAGATATACACAGAACGTGGTAATTATCAATAATTATGAAATAAAAAAAAAATATATTTTAAAATTTGTTTCGTATTGTTAACAGCGTGTGACCAGAAATCCAATATTAATTTTGTCAATCATTATCATATTCAAATGTGGTAATATTTTAAAAATTATTCATTATAAAACTCTTTTAGAGTTGCCACAAATCAGGGAATCCAGGAATTCATATCATAAAATTATTACTTATAAATTATTTATTGAATAATTTTACTAAAATATTCCAAAATTATTAATTGAATTTTAAAAGAGTTTATGTTTACAATTTTCATAAATAAATAAATTTCCAAATGGTATCAAAAGTTCAAATTTTAGAAAATTTTCAATTTTGAATTGATTTTGATTAGCAATTTTACAGAAATTAGTTTTTTGAATAATTTTAATAATTAATAATCTTATGAAATTAGTTAAATTTTTTAATGTGTGTTAAATTAATTATTAAAAATAATGGATTTATAGATCATTTTTGTTAAAAACACTAAAAAAAATGGAATAAAATTTTTGAGAAAATAAAAATGATAACAATTTTATTATTTTCAAAATTAATAAAATTCTTCGGTGTAATTCAATTATGTTTAAAAAATTTTTTAAATTCTTGTCAAACTTTTAATTACCTTTATAAATAATAAAATTTTACTACAAAATTCAATTATTTTCAAAAATTTTAATAAAATTCTTGGCAAACTTTCACAGGAAAAAAAAAGTCTGACTCCGTTTACACCTTAAATTCAGCCCATGTATTTCACATAAGTCTGTCCTTGTTTAACGGGGCTGACTCCGTTTACATCATAAATTCAGCCTCAAAAAGAGGCTGAAAGTAAAACTTTTTTTTTAGTGTGTTCAATTATTTTCAAAAATTTTAATAAAATTCTTGGCATAATTTCAATTATTTTCAAAAATTTTACTCAATTCAATTATTTTTAATATCTACTATTTTAATAAAGTTTTCCAAATCAAAAATTGTATTCTCGTAGAATTTTCTAATAAAAATAGATTTAAAAATGAATTTTGGTTTAAATTAAAAATATTAGGATGGATTTTTAGAAATAATTGAATTTTAAATTCATTTCAAATTAAAATTGTTGACAAACTGAATTTTTTCATACTTTTAACTAACAATTCAATTATTTTCAAAAGTAATAAAATTCTTCTCTGAAATTCAATTATTTTCAAAAATTTTAATAAAGTTCTTGCCGAAATTTCAATTATTTTCAAATTTTTTCCTAATTTAATGACAATTTCCTCGGAATAATTCAAGTATTTTCATAAATAATAAAATTCTTTTTCGGAATTCAATTATTTTCGTAAAATCTTCGTAGAATTTCAATTATTTCTTATACAATTTTCATCTAATTCCTAGAAAAATGTAATTATTCTTAAAACTTCTTCTGTAAAATTTAATTATTTTCAAAAATTTTAATTAAATTCTTGGGAAAATTTTAATTATTTTCATAAATTTTCCTGAATTCAATAATGATTTTCAATATTTACTATTTTAGTAAAATTTTTCAAAAGAATTGAATTATTTAAAAAAAATCTTAATAAAATTCTCCGCAATAATTTAATTATTTTCATAAATAATTACAATCTCACAGTAATTCAATTATATTTACAATTTTTTATCAATTTCTTCTCAATAATTCAATAATAAAACTCATCGCAGAATTTCAATTATTTTAAATACTATTTTAATTTCAATTCTTTCGAAATTATTTGAATTTTTTTTTTAATATGTATTTAATAATTATTTCCAAAATTTTAACGCAATTCTTAGAAAGAAATCAATTTTCTTGATAAATATCAAAATTCTTCACAGAAATTCAATTTTTTTTTGAGGAATTTTAATAAAATTCTTCGCTAAATTCAATTATTTTCATAAATAACAATATTAATGACGAGAATAAGATTTTCAATAGTAATAAAATTCTTTTCAAAAATTCAATATTATTTTTAAAAATTAATAAAAGATTCTCGTCATGATTTCAATTCTCTTTATAAACAACATAATTCTTCGCTGAATTTCAATCATTTAGAAAAATTTTAATAAAATTCTGCACAAAAATTTAATTATTTTTGTAAATAATAAAAATTTCCCAGAATTTCAATTATTTACAAATTTTTCAGTATAAATTTCTTACCAATAATTCAATTATTTTTATAAATAATAAAACTGTTCTCATGAATTTAATTATTTTTATAAATAAGAAAACTCATCGCAAGATTTCAATTATTTTCATAAATAATAAAACTGTTCTCATGAATTTAATTATTTTTATAAATAAGAAAACTCATCGCAAGATTTCAATTATTTTCATAAATAATAAAACTCATCGCAGGATTTCCATTATTTGTGTAATAAAATTTAAATCAAATTCCTCGAAAAGTGTATAGTTATTCTTAAAAAGTTTTTGAAAATTCGTCGAAAGAATTCAGTTATTTAAAAATTTGTTGATTTCAATTATCATTATAAATAATATAATAATTCTTCACAAAAATTTAATTATTGACAAAAAATTTATTAAAATTCTTGGTAAAATTTTAATTATAGCAGTCACATTCTGTTATAATTAGGAAACAAATTTAAATAAAATAAATAAATTCTAATTTTATTAAGTCTTATTTATTTTTCAGGAATGTGTATCGAATACAATGGTAAAACAAATAAATATTTTTGCCTTTAATGTAATTATAAGAAGAGAAAATTTCACGACATTAACGCCGGTTTGGAAAAATTCAGAACTGAATCAAGTCTGGAATGAAATACACTGCCCAATTTGTGACCGATCTGCCTGAATGTTTAAGATGTTAAAATTGCATTTGCAAATAGTCACGTGACTAATTTTTAACTAATAAATACCCGAGATTTTACTGCCCTTGGGTACTAGAAGAAAATACAGTAAAAAAAAAACTGTCGTAATGAAGCTCGATTTTAACAATTTCTTTGCATTTTTGGACAAAGCAGTCCAACGAGAATTATTGTATATTCAGTTATTCACAGTATTGAAAGAATATAAGAATTTAATTATTTAATAATTTTTAAAATATTGTTTACTGTAGTAAATTTTTTTTTAAATTCAGTTGTAATCTGGTAAATTCTGTTGTAGGTATGTAATTAAATAGTAAATAAAAAATTTATAAAATATGGATTTTACCGTGAAATAAAATTATAATTAATTTTACTACACGATATTCTCTCTAAATCTGAATTTGAAAAGCTACTAAACTACTCAGACACTAATTTATTGAGCCATAAATTAACTTTAGTAAGAATTATATTTAATTTTTACTAATTTTTAGTCATTTTTTATTTTCACCTGGGACTTTAGTTAAAAGAGTTATAACTATTAAGCAATATTGTAATATTTAATGAAAAGCTATAGTAAACATCATTACTAATGTAAATTAATGTATTTTCAATTTTTCACTGTATCAGATTTAGAGAGAATATTTAATAACAGAATCGTAAAGAATTTGTTGAGCAGAAATTCAGCAAATCACTGTTTATACTTTTAGGCGAAATCAATGTGTTGAATCTCTTTCTATATTTATAGCTAATTAACTTTTAATATCAAGAGATAGCTGTCTATCTTAAGAAATAAGTAAATTAAAATTTTACTTATCAACGGTAAATATATTCATTTATCAAAGTGTAAATAGAAATATGTAGGTACAAATTTCAAGATCAAAGTTATTGTATGAAATAAATCCATCATAAAAATTTAGTATTACAACATGTATTCATTACGTAAATAGATATTACGCTCAACGGTTGGAGGTGTGTCTCCCAAAAAATTTTAAGTTATGTTTATATTGAGATTCAATCCTCTTTATGTATTATCACTTCAAAATTAACAACCATAACCTAAAATTTTTTCACAGTTGAGCGTCAGATATGATACATATAATACAGTATGCAATTAATTAACTAATCAGTTAGTTAATTAATTAATTATAATAATATTAATATCAATTATTATTTTGAATAATGTTGTATCCATTAAGAAAAATTATACTTGTAATAACACATTGTTTTTAAATAATAATTTATAATAATAAAATCTATTATTTCAAATAGTGCTTTTTTTCATTATAATGCAGGCCTTGGATATTATGACTTTTCGACTTTTGGCGATTATTTTCAAAAAATGCTACTTTTTTCGACTTATTTTCAAAAATTGCGACTTTTTCGACTTTTCTTCCAAGTTTTGCCACTAAAACCACATTTTTGGTATGAAATGCAATTTATTTCGATTTTTATAGTGTAAAATGTGTAAATAGACAAACCTTTTAAAAATTATGTTTGAATGATATTTCTAATTAAATTTTCGAAATACACAATTAAAAAATTTTCCAATAATTGAAATTGTCTAAAATTTAACTGAAAATAATTGATTTTTTCAAGTATTTTATTACAATTTTTAAATAATCAACTTTTGAGGAGTTTTAATTGCAAATTTTGAAAATAATTGAATTCTCAAAAATTTCAATGAAAAATCTTCAATGTTTAAATTTATAAATATGAAAATTAATGAAAATTAGCTTCTAAAAATTATATTAAAATATTTTTGAAAAAGTAATACTTATAGAATTTTTTCCTTGTAATTTTTTAAAATTTAATTATTTTCAATAATTTCAATTACATATTTCCGAAAATTCAAATACGTACAAAAAATAATAACATTCAAATTATTTAGATTTTTAACACTTTGGAGAAAACAATCATGTTCAACATTTTTTATGAAAATTCAACATAAAATTAGTTTCTTTTAAATTGTACAAAAACTCTATAAAGACATTCAATTATTTTCGTAAAATTACATTGCAATATTTTAAAAAAACTGAGTCTTATAATTGTTTGATTATAATATTTTAAAATTCATTTTTATTAAATTTATTTTTGTTCGAAAATAATTATCTTCGAACAAAATAAATTAAAATTTTTTTAAAAATTTCTTTTTTTATAAAAAAAAGTGACTAAAACTGGTGCTTCTGCCCTATTTACAAATTTTCTTAAAATTTCTTCGCAATAATTCAATTATTTTTAGAAATAATAAAATTTATTACAAAATTTCCATTATTTCCTATAATAAAATTCATTGTAAAATTTAAATTATTTTTAATAATAAAATTCTTCTGAAAAATTCAATTATGTTTAAATTTTTCTTTAAATTCTCTTAAATTTTCAATTAGTTTTATAAATAATAAAATATCTCTCCGAAATTCAATTATATTCAAAAGTTTTAATAAAATTTATAGCAAAATTTCAATTATCTTTAAAACTTTTCAAAAAGAATTCAATTACCTAAAACATATTTTAATAAACTTCTCTACACAAACATTAAATTATTTTCATAAATAATAAAAATTTCATAGAAATTCCAATATTTACAACATTTTTTTAAATTTCTTATCAATAACTCAATTATTTAAAAAAATTTTCAAAAAGAATTCAGTTACTTAAAAAATACTTTATTAAAATTCTCTACATAAACATTTAATTATTTTCATAAATAGTAAAAATTTCATAGAAATTCAAATAATTACAAAATTTTTTTAAATTTCTTATCAATAATTCAATTATTTTTAAAAATTTTAATAAACTTCTTGGCAAATATTAAATTATTTTCAAAAATTTTCCAAAAGAATTCAATTATTTAAAAATGATTTTCTCCAAAATTTTAAAAAGTCTAAAAAAGTAAATTTTAAAAAATTTTAATTTATTTTATTTATAGATAATTATTTTCGAACAAAAATAAATCTAATAAAAATTAATTTTTTTAAATTATAATGATACAATTATAAGACTCAGTTTTTTAAAAATATTGCAATGTAATTTTACGAAAATAATTGAATTTCTCTAAAGAATTTTTGTACACAATTTAAATGAAACTAAGTTTTTGTTGAATTATATTAAAAAATGTTGATGTTTATTTTTAAAATTAAAATTATTTATATAAATTTGATTATTTCTTTTTATATTTTTCAAAAATTCAATTATTGTTAAAAGATTTTACCAAATTTCAATTATTTTGAAACTTTTCAATTGTATAAATTAAAAACCTATTAACTTTCAAAAATTCTTTAAAAATATATTTAAAAAATTAATTTTAAGAATTTCTTTATTATAATTTTTAAAAAATCGGTTACTTTCAACATTTTTGGTTAAATATTTTCATTAACTCATCTTAATAACTTTTATAAAAAAAGAACCATAAACAGTTACAATTACAATAATTATGGAAAATTGAATTTTTGCATTTAAACAATTGGAAGAAAAAATTAAAAATAATTGATTTGTAAATGAAGTTTAGTTAAAAATTGTAGAAAATAATTTAATTTTAGAACGGTTATAATTGTAATTTTAAGAAATTTAAGATTATTAAAGAAATTTAAGAAATTATTGAATTTCAGTAGGTTATAGTTTGAAATTTTTCTAATTTTATTTCCCATAGAAAAACAAGTAATAATTATTCAAATATTTATTTAACAAAATTATTCAAGTTTTAAAAAATTGAATTTAGAAATCAGTTAAAGGGGAAAATCAGGAGAATACAAAATAAAATTCTTGTGAAATTATGCATATGAATAAAATAAACGACTTTTTCTTAAAAAATTGAATTTCCATGAAAATTTTTATTTATTAATGAAAGTAATTGAATTATTGTGAAAAATTGTATAAAAATTTTGTTAAAAAATTGATTTTTTCGAAATTTTTTTAAAAAATGCTTTTCTAAATTAATTGAATTCCTTGCGAAATTTTATTATTTATGAAAATAATTGAATTTTTGATGAAATTTATCAATTTTTTTTAAAAAATTGAATTCTTTTGCGAAATTTTATGAGAATGCCGGATATTGAAAATAATTGAATTTCGTATATTTTTTGAAAATAATTGAAAACGTTTTAAAGAATTTGGTTTATAATTTTTGAGAATAATGTATTTTTGATATAACAAATGTAATCAAATGTAATCAAAAATAATCAAAAATAATCAAAAATAGCAAGAAACGAGCAAAGAAAAATAGTGAAAGAACAGATTCGAAGAAAAAATTGTATTAAATATTTCGGTAGTACAATTAAAAATGCAAAAAAAAACTTATAAATTGCAATTCCAGAGAATAGTTAAAATTATTTATTCTCCTATTTTCAACTCATTAAGAACGTTTCGATTCTAAAAATCGTGACGTTGGTCCTTAATCAATTAACAATATATATAGTAACTCTTCCGGAAGTTTAGAGCTCGTTCAACACAGTAGCGATGCCTCGGCAACGTTCGCCCCGATTCCGCGAATGCAAATCAGTCGATAAATCAGACCAAGAAGACACGTCCCGTGTGCCCGATTCATTATCGACAGCTGCCGATGCATTCTCGCCGGGTGTCGATTATAATGCGAACTCTGCACACAGCGTCGTTAAAACGGGGTTGAAAAGCTCTTTGGTACTTGGAAAGAAATAAGAAGAAAGAACCTTTATTTTTTCTTCTTTAAAAAAAAAAAGAAAAAAAAAGGCCACAAACTAACTTTCAAGGAGGGGGGGTGAGAGAGGGGGGAGATTGTCAGGAAAGAGTGAGGGGGGATGAGGGAAGATTCAAAGTATGAAGAGAGGAAAAGGGGTGCGCGATTTTCAATCGACAATCAATGACGCGCGTCGTCCCCGGGATTAAAGGCCAATGAAGAAAGAGATAGATCTAGATTCGCGGTACTGGCAGCAGCCAATCGGATCTGGTTCAAGGAACCCAATGAGGATTTGCAATGCAAATCAGGAACGCTTGGTTATATACCCGATGAACAACTGAATGCGCACACGCCGTTCGTCCTTTTCCCTTTTACAACACACGAGATATCCCTCTTTTTCTATCTCTCATTCGCCATCCCTCTTTTGCCACTAACTTTTTACCGTTTCCCATATCACTCCCTCTTCCTTTTCATCATTTCACTCTTTTCTTATTTACTTATCTTTTTCTCTCTCTTGTTCTGTCTCTATCTTTATCTTTCTCTCTCTCTCTCTCTCTCGTTCTCTCTCTTTTTCTTTCTCTCTCTGCTACTATAACTCGAGTTTGCTATTCTCGACAATTTTTTTTTTTTTTTCTTTTCCCTTTCGTTTCTTTCTGCTTGTTTGTTTTTTCACACGACACAAAACACATTCGCGATTCGATTATTTAGATGTATGTAGATTTTTGTTTCTTCCAAACGACATTATTTATTGTCTTACTCGAAATTTTCGTCCTTTTTTGTTGGGGGATTTTTTTTAATTCTTTTGAATAAAAAAGAAAATTTCAAAAACACTGGAAATTAAACCCTAAGTGAGAAAAAAAATTTTTTAAACAAAAAATAAGTAGCGAACCAAAAAAATGTATGAAAACCAAAGTTTTCATACATTTTTTTGGTTCGCTACTTATTTTTTGTTTATTACTAAATGTGAACAAAAAATTTAATTGATTCAAATAACCGATTAATTGACTATTATCAATTAAATGTTTACTTAAATCAAATAATATTTATTGGATTGACATTAAATGGTTCAATTCATATTTGCTTCAAATACTGAAATTATTGAATCAAATATGAATTGAACCATTTAATTGACTCGAATAAATATTATATAATTGAATCAAATATTATTTAATTGAATTAAATATTTAATTGATAATAGTCAATTAATCGGTTATTTGAATCAAATAAATTTTTTCTCCCAGTGCACTAATGACAAAGCAAATGGTCAGTCACTAATTTAATGTTCCAGGAAAATTTGAATAATTTTCCTATTGAAATTTGTTATTCTCGAAAAATACAATTTTGAAACCTTAGAAAATACTAAAAATTACAGACTTAATTTTTTTTAATAAATTTTAAATTTAAAAATTTTTTTTTTTTTTTTCTTAATTTTTTTTATAGAGAATTGACATCGTGAAACGTGACACTATTACAAGGAACTATAATTTCCTTTCATGGAATTCCAAATAGCGATCTCATGTGCGTTATAATGTGTTTTCGAACGCATAAAGTTATAATTTCCTTACAAACGTTATTGTTTTAAAGTCAAAACAATGTGATCTTTGGAATTCTATCGTTTCATTATATATATAGAAAGAGTGAGAGAGAGACTTATAAATGACTCGAAGAAAAACGGTATTTGTATATATTTAACATACTAAAGAAGCCATCGACTCGAATTCGATGCTCGGGATTTGAAATTCGAGAACCGACCTTGTTGGATTAATAAAACTACCGATATACTAGAAATATGGTATCGATGTCTGCGTCCTCCAACTTTTCTCACGCTCTGATATGATTTTTTTTTCTAATTTGGAATATTTCTTTGCCTCATTTTTTAATTCAAATAAATTCGTTGGAAGAATTCAATTATTTTCATACTTAATAAAATTCTTCACTGGAATGTAATTATTTTTAATACAATTTTTAATAAATTATTCTAAATAATTGAATTATTTTTTTTAATTTTCTTAAAAAGGATTAAAAAAAAATTCAATTATTTTCAAAAATTTAAATAAAGTCCTTCTCAAGAATTCAATTATTTTCATAAATAAACAAAATTTCGCAGGAATTGAATTATTTAAAACAGAATTTTCCTAATATTTTTCGAAAAAAGTCAATTATTTAAATAGATTTTTATAAAATTATTCGCAAGAATTCAATTATTTTCAAAAACTTTTAATAAAATTCTTTTTAAAAATTCAATTATTTTAAAAAAAATTAATAAACTTTCCAGGAATTCAATTATTTTTAAAAATAATAAAATTTTTCTCAGAAATTCAATTATATTTTTAAAATTTTAATAAAATTTTTTACAAAAATTCAATTATATTCGTAAACAATAAAATTTAACTCAGGAATTCAATTATTTTCATAATTTTTAATAAATTATTCTAAATAATTGAATTATTTTTTTTAATTTTCTTAAAAAGGATTAAAAAAAATTCAATTATTTTCAAAAATTTAAATAAAGTCCTTCTCAAGAATTCAATTATTTTCATAAATAAACAAAATTTCGCAGGAATTGAATTATTTAAAACAGAATTTTCCTAATATTTTTCGAAAAAAGTCAATTATTTAAATAGATTTTTATAAAATTATTCGCAAGAATTCAATTATTTTCAAAAACTTTTAATAAAATTCTTTTTAAAAATTCAATTATTTTAAAAAAAATTAATAAACTTTCCAGGAATTCAATTATTTCTAAAAATAATACAATTTTTCTCAGGAATTCAATTATATTTTAAAAATTTTAATAAAATTCTTTGCAAAAATTTAATTATATTCGTAAATAATAAAATTCAACTCAGGAATTCAATTATTTTCATAAATAATATACAATTTTCAATGAAATTCAATTATTTATAACACAATTTTCATAAAATTTTTTTTAAAAAATCATTTCTTTAAAATTTTTTTTTTTAAATTCTTCTCAAGAATGCAATTATTTTAAAAGCTTTATTAAAGTTCGGTGACAAAAATCCAATTATTTTCAAAAATTTTAATGAAATTCTTCGAAAAAATTCAATTATCTTCACGGACAATAAAATTGTTCGCGGGAATTCAATTATTTTCAGAAATTTTTAAAAAATTCATCTCAAGAATTCAATTATTAAAAAGAAATTAATAAACTTCCCAAGAATTCAATTATTTTTAAAAATAATAAAATTCTTTTCAGGAATTCAATTATTTTTTAAAAATTCTATTAAAATTCTTTGCAAAAATTCAATTATTTTCATAAATAATAAAATTCTTCTTAGGAATTCAATTATTTTTTAAAATTTTTAATAATAATCGTTGCAAGAATTCAATTATTTTTATAAATATTAAAAATCATCGCAGGATTTCAATTATTTTTAATACAATTTTAAATTAATTCATTATAATAATTGAATTGTTTTTAATATAATTTTCATAAAATTTTTTGACAGGATTGAATTATTCTTATCAATAATATACAATTTTCAAAGAAATTCAATTATTGATAACACAATTTTTATAAAAAATTTTGAAAAAAATCATTTTTTTAAAAAGATTTTTTTAAAATTCTTCTCAATCTAAATATTTGAATGTAAAAATTGTAAAAACTTTATTAAAGTTTGTTGACAAAAATTTATTTATTTTCATAAATAATAAAACTCATCTAAGGTAAAAAATTAATAGGTATTTAAATATTTATTTTTAAAAATTATTCTATTTTTGAATGTAATTAAGAAATTTAGGGTCCCAATCAAAGAACCCGGTTATAAGTTTTTAAGACTCAAAATTCTCGACCTTTAAATAAAAAAAGGATTTAAATTTTTTAATTTCTTGAAAACATTTAATTAAATTTAACATTTAAATTTTAAATTAATAAATTTTACCAGCGAGAGAATATCTGTATCTTTTTTTCTGTAGAGGAGTAAAAATTTGATAAAGTTAATTAGGTCATAACTATCTGTGAGATGGCTAAGTGGCTTCATTTCTGGATTTCTATAACTAAAGTCCAGGGTTCGATTCTTCACGACTCGGATATTTTTTCCTTTCAGAATTTAATCAATTTCCTAACGAGTATTATTAATAATTATATAATTACATAATAATACAATAATAATAATTATTTAAGGTATTATTAATTATTATTAATTATTATTGTTATTAATTCTGCCATACTGACGAAGAATTATTATTAATATTAATTATTATTATTACATAATTAATTAATTATTAATTTATTATTATTAATAACGTAACAAAATTGTATTGGAAGTATAAAAGTAATAATAACGCCTGCAATTGTAGAAATTCGAACTCGCCAAGGTGTTTAGTTGCTTCGCCCACGCCACACATGCCCGGGTGTTATCTGGATCGCGCGTTGCGGTAGCAGGCCGGAGAAAAGGGCGATAGTGCCTTGGAATGAGTGGCGCGGAACGGGCCAGGTAAAGGTGCTGAAGAAAGGGGAGAGGGGGGATGGGGACTAGAGGCCCACTTTATGTGTTAAAACACTCCCTCCAAACTTTTCAAGGAACTATATCCACAGGGAGAAAAAGATGTTCGTGTCCAACTGAGTAGCCACAAATCGACCACCCGGATTATCCCTGTATCACTTACCCGAAATTAATTTAATTTCAACAATAAAAATATTGAATTAAATTGAATGAATAATAAAATAATAATATTATCATTAAATGCTTGTAATAAATAAATAAAAAAAACTAAATAATTATTATTTATTTTTTTGTTAACGGAGTAAAGATTTGTTGTTGTTAACTTTTCAACATTCAGTTCCTCGTGATATTTTATTGTACAATTTTATTGTAATTTACAAGTTTGAATGTATAATATAAAATTGTTTTATAATTGGACAATAAATAAATCGTTATATCTGGAAAATGGTAATTGTGCAAAGATTGGAAGGACATAAATTATCACCATTTTACTCTTAAGTAGGAGGTATTATGTTTTGATTGCTTGCGCATGGATTTTATATAGTTCTCAAGTTAATTAAACTTCCCTTCTTTGAAAATAATTCTGCTTTATATACGTATATATATATATGTTTTGGATGCGAGTAAATATCAGCGGAGCAAAAAGATAGAAAAGATAGGTGTATATGTATCTTTCTGGACGGGTCGACGTCTCTATCAATATTATGCTAAGTCGTTTCTTGGTAAATTGTTTCATATCGCTTGTGCTTGGGTAGAATCCTTGGTAATTCACGCGTGAGCATTATTTTTATATATGCATAATATATAAATGTGTGTGTGTGTGAGTGCAGAAACGAAACTGTTGCGTCTGTATCACTCTTAGACCGGATATCGCGAGTAATCGGAGAAACAGTGTTCAACGTTTCTTTTATTAAACAGAAAAACAAAAGGTTATGTGCTTCTATATAGGATATACTTTCCACGGAAGGAGATCTTACCCCTCGTGCAAGCTTCAGCCTTTTTTTACCTACTTGGAAATCAAATCCCTTTTTTTGTATTTTTATACACTTTTCAGTTATCACTTTGTTCATAAAAGAGAATAATAATTAACAATTAACAAATGTAGGATAAAAAGAGCATATATTATACAGACCTGTGGGGTTAAGTTGACTACACAGGGGTAAAATTACTTTCCTGATTCTACTCTCTAAATGTGAATTAGTAAAAATGTTTACAAATTTGAATTATTCACTGATTTTTTGCTTTTGAATTAGTAAATTTTACTAGTAAATTAGTAGAAATTACTATTAATATAGTGAATTTTACTAATTCAAAAGCAAAAAGTCAGTCACTAATTCATTTTCACAGTTTTATAAGTTATGTTGCTAAATCTCAAGATTTATGCATTTGTAACATTATTTTTAAGCAATTTTATCTGAATTAAATTCTCAGGCCTCGGATCAACTTTAAGGATAAAAAAAAGTCAAAAAAGTCGATTCAAAATACAAAAAAGTTGTTTATTTAAATCATATGCATAATGTCACAAGAATTTTATTTTGTATTCTCCTAATCTTCCCCTTTCACTGATTTCTAAATTCAATTTTTTAAAACTTGAATAATTTTGTTAAATAAATATTTAAATAATTATTATTTGTTTTTTCATTGGAAATACAATTAGAATTTCAAATTCAAACCTTCTGAAATTTAATAATTTATTAAAATTACAATTAGAACTCTTCCAAAATTAAATTATTTTCTACAATTTTTAACTTAACTTCATTTCAAAATCAATTATTTTTAATTTTTCTTCTAATTATTTAAATACAAAAATTTAATTTTCCGAAATTATTGTAACTGTAACTGTTTATGGTTCTTTTTTATAACAGTTATTAAGATGAATAACTGAAAATATTTAACCAAAAATGTTGAAAGCAACTGATTTTTAAAAAATTACAATAAAGAAATTCTTAAAATTAATTTTTTAAATATATTTTAAAATAATTTTTGAAAGTTTATAGGTTTTTAATTTATACAATTGAAAAATTTCCAAATAATTGAAATTTGGTAAAATCTTTTAACATAATAATTGAATTTTTTAAAAATATAAAAAGAAATAATCCCATTTTTATGAAAAATTTTAATTTTAAAAATGAACATGATTTCTCCAAAATTTTAAAAACTCTAAAATAGTCAATTTTAAATGACAAATTTCGCAAAAGAATTCCATTATTTAAAAAAAATTGATAAAATTCATCAAAAATTCAATTATTTTCATAAATAATAAAATTTTCACAAGAATTCAATTAATTTAGAATAGCATTTTCAAAACAATTTCGAAAAAATCAATTATATAACAAAATTGTTATACAATTCTTGACTATAATTCAGTTACTTTGACTGATAATAACATTTTTCCTGGAAATTTAATTTTTGGAAAAAATATTTGATAAAATTCTAAGCAAGAATTCAATTATTTTCATAAATAATAAAACTCATCGAAGAATTTTAATTATTTTTAATACTATTTTAAATTAATTAATCGAAAAATTCAATTATTTTCACAAATAAAGTTTTCCACAAGAATTCAATTATTTAAAATAAAATTTTCATAATATTTGTAATATTTCGGAGAAATTAATCATTTAAAGCAATATTCGTAAAATTCTTGTGAAGAATTCAATTATTTTCAAAAATAACAAAATTTTTCACAGAAATTCAATTCTTTTTAAACATTTTAAGAAAATTTTTCGCATTAATTAAGTTATTTTCAATAATAAAAAAATTCTTCAATTATTTTTTGAAAATTATAATATAATTCTTTGCAACTATTCAATTATTTACATAAATAATAAAATTCATCGCAGGAGTTCCATTATTTTCAATTTTTCTTCGAATTATTGAAATACAAAAATTTTATTTTTTACATAATTATTGTAACTGTAATTGTTTATGGTTATTTTTAATAAAAGTTATTTACATTTCAATTTAAAAAATTCAATTAAATTCGTTGGAAGAATTCAATTATTTTCATAATTAATAAAATTCTTCACAGGAATTTAATTATTTTTAATAGAATTTTTAATAAATTATTCTCAATAATTTCATTATATTTTTAAATTTTCTTAAAAGGATTAAAAAAAATCAATTATTTCCAAAAATTTTAAGAAAGTCCTTCTCACAAATTCAATTATTTTTATAAATAAAAAAATTTTCACAGGAATTCAATTAGTTTTTACAATTTTAATAATAATCTTTGCAAGAATTCAATTATTTTTATAAATATTAAATCTTATCGCAGGATTTCAATTATTTTCACAAATTTTTCGTAATTCAATGATTTTTAATATTTACTATTTTAATAAAAAAAATTCCCAAATGAATAGAATGATTTAAACAAAATGTTTATAAAATTCTTCGCAAACATTTAATCATTTTCATAAATAACAACATTTCCACAGGAATACAACTATTTAAACAGACTTTTCCTAATATTTTTCGAAATAAATCAATTATTTAAATAGATTTTTATAACATTCTTCGCAAGAATTCAATTATTTAAAAGATTTTTAATAATAATCGTTGCAGGAATTCAATTATTTTTATAAATATTAAAACTCATCGCAGGATTTCAATTATTTTTAATACAATTTTGAAGATTTTTCATTGAAATTTTTGAGAATTTAATTATTTTCAAAATTTTTCAATTAAAACTCTTCAAAAGTTGATTATTTAAAAATTGTAATAAAATACTTGAAAAAATCAATTATTTTCAGTTAAATTTTACAGACTTTCAATTATTATGATCCACAATTTTTGAACGTTTAAATGAACGAAATATTTTTTATACAAAATTTTTTCAGAAATTTTCCATTTTAATTAAAATTAAAAACTAAAAATTTACATTTAGAACCTTTATAATTAATTTTTTTGATAGTGACGCAAAATTTTTGTAGTAAAAATTTAATTTGAAGAAGAAATAAATAAATTTCGTTCATTTGAACGTTCAGAACTTTAGAATCATCAATTATTGAAAAATTTTATAATTGTATATTTCAAAAATTTAATTAGAAATAAAATGATTCAAAAAATCATTTTCGAAAGATTTGTCTATAGTTATACTTTTTACACTATAAAAATCAAAATAAATTGCATTTTATACAAAAAATGTGGTTTTTGTGTCAAAACTTGGAAGAAAAGTCGAAAAAGTAGAAAATGCCGCAATTTTTGAAAAACAGTCGAAAAAACCGTATTTTTTGAAAATAATCGAAAAAAGTCGAAAAAGTCATAATATCCGAGGTCTGAATCCTTTCAAAAAAAGAAACTATGGCCACATGTCCCCTGGAGTTACCCTATTATCTTTTCGAACACCCGAAAAGAAGAACAATATTTAAAAAATTCTCGCGAATGACTCATTAAAATTTTGTTCGCAGACAGATCGCAATTTGAATTCTAGAAAGTCTTGTCATATCCGGATCTCTTTCTTTACATATACACACACATATAAATAACTGATATTAAAATATGCTATAACTGACATTTTATATAGAAGCGATCAATTCACGTGATTTCGCGAGACTGCTGTTTCCCTACCATCGAAATTCGACAATGAATATATAAATTTCAAAACTTGAATGACGATCACCGAAATTTTAGCGAACCTGTGATCGAAGATAATCTACACATGACAGAAAATAATCTGTTCGAGTCGAACCGTTAAAAAAAAAGAAACGAAATGTTAAACGTTGATTGAAAGATCAAAATGACGATTGGAAATTTTTTTTTCTGGAAGGAACATTATTCATCTCAATATTCTTTTTAAGAAATGATAAATGATTCTTTTTATTTTTAGAAACAGAATTTATTAATACATGTATAAAATGATTAGAAGAAATGAAAAATGTTAATTCGATTAGAAGAAATTTTTGAAAAAAATAAATAATTTCTTATTAAGGAAAATTTTAAAAGAAAGTAAATAATAAAAACGTATTTAATTCTCTAAATTTTAATTAGTAAAATAAAAATGGTTAGTAATTCAAATTTGGAAAGAACAATAAACAGAAAAAGTATTTGCAATATGTTCATCCTTCGGAAAATAGAGAATTTTCGCAAATTTAAAAATCAGGACATTATTTCTATAGATTTTTTTGACAAATGGGTTAATTGTGGGGACATTTTAGAATTGCGTAATAACCCCGCAGGTAGTGGCAATATTTTCAGTAGCAAAGTTTTCTGAATTTAGTTCAAAGAAAGGGTCGAGCGTGTAAATTACCCTTCGTATATGTATTCAATCTTTTCTCTCCTCTCACTTTTGGGAAAATGAAAATTTTGGAAGAACGATTTCTCCTCATTCAGAAAATGAATTTCAAAAGATCCGTTGCAAATTCAGGTCTACACATATATTTATTTTTTTCCACTATACGCACTTGCTGTGCGATTTGACTTCGTGCACGTTCCTCAATATACAATAAACGTTTACTAGAGATTAAGAATAAGTTTCACCACACAATTGATTGATTCTCTATTTTCATTTCGACACAATTTTTTTTTTTTTCTTTTTGAGGAAAAATTCGAAAACTTCCCCTTCCGATTGTGTATGATGACAATGCTCGACTTAAATTGCGTGACTGTCACGTCCGCTCAGCTGCGTGGATTTTTGTTTGCTGGGTGTAAAAATATTCTACCATGATTTATTGAAATTTGAAAGTATTTTGTTTTCTAAAGTTTTGAATATACGTTTTTCATCACGGTATTTAAATTCTATTCGCAATTTTAAAAAATATTTGACACAATTTTAGAACATATTCGTCACAGTTTTAGGACATATTTGTCACAATTAACTAACTTCTTACTACCTTTTTTTTTAAATAAAATTAGCAATATTAAAAAATATTAGAATTTAAAAATTTTCGAATTAAAATTTTTTTTGAAAATACTAAAACAATTCAATTTTGTAGAAATTACAAAATAATTGCAGAAATTCAATTATTTTTTTTAAAAAATTAAAATTCTTCTTATAAAATTCAACTATGTTTAAATTTTGAAAAAAATTCCAATTATCTTTATAAATAACAAAATTCATCTCCAAAGTTCAATTATTTTCATAAATGTCAAAAAAAATTCTTTTCCTAATTTCAATTATTTTCAAAATATTTTCTAATTTCAATGATTTTCAGTATCTACTATATTTTAGTAAAATTTCTTAAAAAGAATTCAATTATTTTAAAAATTTTTTATTAAAATTGTATGCAAGCATTTTATTATTTTCATAAATTTTAAATAAAATTTCCCAAAAGAATTCAATAATTATTAAACAAAAATATTGATAAAATTCTACACGAACATTCAATTCAATTATTAAAGAAAATTGTATTATAATTCGACGCAAAAATTTAATTATTTTAATGACTAATAAAAATTTCACAGGAATTTAATTATTTACAAATTTTATATAAATTTTTTTGCAATAATTCAATTATTTTTAGAGATAATAAAATTTTATATAAGGATTTTAATTATTTTCATAAATAATATAAAACTCATCTCAGAATTTTAATCGAACTCCTCGAAAAATATAATTATTCTTAAAAATTTAATTAATATTTGACGAAAGAATTCAATTATTCAAAAATTTTGTTCGTAAAATTCATCATTAAAATTTAATTTTGAAAAACATTTAGATAATTGAATTCTCATCAAAATATCAATTATCTTTCTAAATAATTTAAATTCTTTTCCAAAATTCAATTCAAAATTTCATTCTTCTTAAGAATTCAATTATTTTTTGTAAATAATAAAATTCATCGCCGGATTTTATTTCTTTTTAATTCAATTTTAAATGAAATCCTTCGAATCATTGAATTTTTTTCAAAGTATTAATAAAATTCTTTTATAAAATATCAATTATTTTCAAAAGTTTTGAGAAATTTTTTTGAAAAAATTTAAATATTTTTACATAAGTGTTGAAATTTTTACCTGAATTCAATTATTTTCATGAATAATGTAAAACTCATCCCCGAAATTCAATTATTTTCAAAAATTTTTCATAAATTTAATAATTTTCTATTTCTAGTATTTTAATAAAATTTTCCAAGAGAATTCAATTATTTTCAAAATTTTTTAATAAAATTGTATGCAAACATTTAATTATTTTCATAAATGATAAAAATTTCACACGAATTCAATTATTTTCATTAAAAATAATTTAAAATTCTAAAAAATAATAATTGAATTAAAATGATAAAAAAAAATGAAAAAATAAAAAATGATGAAAATAATTTTAATAAAGTTACAGTAACAATATTCTTATAATAATTTTTATCTCTAGTTCACCTTTAATTGTTATAAGTTGTTTAATTTAAAAAAAAGGTTTGAATTTAAATTTTTTTGAATGTCTTAATTCCTGTGGAAAATCCTGTTGCAAAAATAAGATTAAAAATAGAAATTGTGCAAATATTTTTCTTCTAATTTTAAAACAAAATATTAATTTTGTTAAAAAAATTGTGATTTATAAACAAAAATAATGCAAAGTAAATAAATTTTCTATTTCTTAATAACAGTTATTTAACAATTTTCTATTTTTGTTTACAAGTAAAGAACAGAAATCAGCATAATTTCAATTTGACAAAACATAAAATTTATCAAAAATTTTAATCTTTTAATGAAAAGAATTGACATTAAATTCTGATAATTTCTATTTGTCCTTACAATTTTGAATTAATTATAAAATAAAAATAATTATAACAATAATAAAATAAATCTATCTAAATATAACAAAAAACAAAAGTATTTAAACTAGAAACAAAAAGACAACTTCAGAGTGTGAGGGACAGAAACTGAATGAATGAAAGAATATTCAAATTATTGTAGGTAGTTAATTTGTCACAATTTAAGAAAATATTTGTCATAATTTTAATATAAAGGATATTTAAAATCGTATTACTTTAAATATTATTATTATATTAAGAATCGTTTTACGTAATTTTACGTAACAGATGTTTTCTAATTTTTAAAAATGTTGAGTTCCATTCAGATTTAGCAGAGAACAGTTTCGACAATGTCAACTGAGGATTTAATATGTTTAACGATAAGATTTGATGAAGCGGATGATTTTGCACAATTCAAAATCGTGTAAATGACTTTTTAACAATCTTGACTCAGCAAAATTCACAGCTTTCTAACATTTTTTGAACCCCACATACTATTGTTGAAAGGCCATAAGATCTAAAGAAAACATTTTATATTCCAATAGAAATGAAGAAATCGTGATAGGAATTTCGAAGTAAGGTTTTTTTTTCCCGATATATTTTTATATTTTTACAAGAGCAGTGTGTCCTAAATGTTGGATTTTTTTTTTTTTTTTGATTTCGAGGGCGTGGTGGGCTGGGTCTCGTTGTTATTCCAAAATGACGAATCATAATGTATAATATAATACAAAATTTATGTATATATATATATGGGTATGTGCATTTATATCAAACATAAGAGAGTAAAAGAGTTTATGCGCATGTGAACGTAAGCGATACGATTCTTTCTTTCTGCTTTTTTTTGTATTCTTTCTTTCTTGCTCTCTTTTCTCTCTCCCTTTTCCTCCCTGTTTGCTCCCTCTGTCTTTCCTTCTCTTTTCACCTGGTAATTCTATCTTGTTCCTCTTTCCTCCCCTTCTTACCTCATCACCCTACCCCCCTGGTATGAGTACTCACTCCCTCTCATATTGGTGAAGAGAGCTAGTACTTACACGGCTTATTCAAATGAACCGAGGATTGTCCGATGTATCTCGGGACCTAACTGGATTCTTAAAATTAAAAAAGAAGAGTAGGCACCAGTAAGGCAGAACTCAGACAGAACCTTTAAGAAGCACTTTGTGCCTCACCTTATTGTACATTTTTTACAGTCTACTGCATCTTTCTTTGAAGCAGTGCCGTATATATATATATATATATTTATATTAAATTGACAACAAAAGTGTGGTTATAAATTTTTTTCATTATGCATTTCGAAAATTACCGTCGCTTATATTTATTTCCATATATTTTAAGAAATTGCGATTTCGATTTGATAAATTGTAGGAGAACATAGTCAAGGTTGGACCTCTTCTATTTTTTTAAATAAAAACACTGACCCCTTTTTTTAAAACTGAATCCCCTTTTTGAAAAATAAAATTGTAGGGGAACATAGTCAAGGTTGGACCCCTTCTATTTTTTAAATAAGAACACTGGACCCTTTTCTTTAAACTGAATCCCCTTTTTGAAAAATAAAATTTTAGAGAAACATAGTCACGGTTGGACCTTAGTCAGGGTTGGACCCCTTCTGTTTTTTAAATAAGAACACTGGCCCCTTTTTTAAAAACTGAATCCCCTTTTTGAAAAATAATATAATTGATAAATAAAAAAAATGTTTTCAGAAATAGAACAAGCGTCACTAAGCTCCACCTTATTGTCAGTTCATTCTTCTCATTACGAGTTCACATTCTTATGTTCACATTACAACATTCTTAATTCCTAATCTTATTCAAATTGCACTCGAGTGCAATCGATAATGATCTGTTATTTTCAATATATACTTTTAAAAAATGTTACACAACATATTTCAGTATTTATTTATTTATTTATTTATCTATTAAAAATGTAATAAATTAGAATAGACAAAAAAATGAATAATTTAAATCATGTTTAATAGTTTGGAGGGATGGTGAATAAAAAGATTATTATTATTGTAAAAACGGAATTTTATGACTTTCACTTATATCGTTCCCTCTGCATCTAAAAGTGACATTGGTGTCGTGTTTTAGTTTGCTTTTGAAATAACTTAAATACCATTTCGAGTATAGCTGTCGTGACATTTTTCGTTAACTGACTTAAAATGAAATTGCATTTTTAAACAGTAATTACACTTTTTATTTTTTATGCAACGAAAAAGAGGAACCGCTCTCTAAATCTGAATTAGTAAAAATTTTTTCTAATTTGAATTTTTTGACTGATTTTTTGCTTTTGAATTCGTAAGTTTTGCTAATAAATTAATCAAAATTACTATTTATTAGCAGAAATTATTAATTCAAAAGCAAAAAGTCAGTCACCAATTCAAATTACTAAAATCGTCGACTAACTCAAATTTAGAGCATAAAAGAATTATTTTAAAATGAAAATAAATCGTAAATAGTCCGAATGTGAAAAAAATTGATAATTTGAGGGTAAAGAAAATATTGCTATGGAAAAAGCAAAAGAAAAAAAAATTGTGACACCTTTGTCCCTGACACTTGAAACGCAGGGCATTGTGCTCGTATCGCATTGGCAAAGTTTACAACGTGGCTGACGCCCACGCAAAAGTTCGGTGCGCGCCAGTTCACGGATTCTCCCCAACGGGGGGTTGACACATTCCTGACAAACTCCTCTATACCAGCAATCACAAATTAATCTTTTTAACTTGTTCGTTTACTTCTTTTGTAGTTTTTAGAAATAGAAATAAAAAAAAGAAAAATTGCCATAATTTCTATTTCTATTTATAAAAAAGAAAATCATTCACTGATTTCTAAATTCAATTTTTCAAAACTTGAATAATTTCGTTAAATAAATATTTAAATAATTATTATTTGTCTCTCCATGGGAAATAAAATAAGAAAAATTTCAAATTTAAACCTTCTGAAATTTAATAATTTCTTAAAATTACAATTATAACCCTTTCAAAATTAAATTATTTTCTACAATTTTTAACTAAACCTCATTTCCAAATCAATTATTTTTAATTTTTGTTCCAAGTATTTAAATAGAAAAAATTTCATAATTAATAAAATACTTCACAGGAATTTAATTATTTTTAATACAATTTTTAATAAATTATTCTAAATAATGTAATTATATTTTTAAATTTTCTTAAAAGTATTCAAAAAGATTCAATTATTTCCAAAAATTTTAATAAAGTCCTTCTTAAGAATTCAATTATTTTCATAAATAAAAAAATTTTCACAGGAATTCAATTATTTTAAAAATATTATTAATAATCGTTGCAAGAATTCAATTATTTTTATAAATATTAAAACTTATCGCAGGATTTCAATTATTTTCACAAATTATTCGTAATTCAATGATTTTTAATATCTACTATTTTAATAAAATATTTCCCAAAATAATTGAATAATTTGAACAAAATGTTTATAAAATTCTTCGCAAACATTTAACTATTTTCATAAATAACAAAATTTCCACAGAAATTCAATTATTTAAACAGAAATTTCCTAATATTTTTCGAAAAAAATCAATTATTTAAATAGATTTTTATAAAATTCTTCGCAAGAATTCAATTATTTCTGAAAATTTTTTATAAAATTCTTTGCAAAAATTCAATTACTTTTATAAATAATAAAATTCTTCACAAAAAATCAATTACGTTCAAAAATTTAAAAAAAAAATTAGCGTCAAAATTTCAATTATTTTCATAAATAGAAAATTTTTTACAGAAATTCAATTATTTTTAAAAATATTATTAATAATCGTTGCAAGAATTCAATTATTTTTATAAATATTAAATCTCATCGCAGGATTTCAATTATTTTTAATAGAATTTTGAAGATTATTCATTAAAATTTTCGAGAACTCGATTATTTTCAAAATTTGCAATTAATACTCCTCAAAAGTTAATTTTCAAAAATTGTAATAAAATACTTGAAAAAATCAATTATTTTCAGGTAAATTTTAGACAATTTGAATTATTGGAAAATTTTTTAATTGTGTATTTCAAAAATTTAATTAGAAATATCATTCAAACATAATTTTTAAAAGGTTTGTCTATAGTTATACTTTTTACACTGTAAAAATCGAAATAAATTGCATTTTATACCAAAAATGTGGTTTTTTTGGTAAAACTTGAAAGAAAAGTCGAAAAAGTAGCAATTTTTGAAAATAAGTCGAAAAAAGTCGCATTTTTTGAAAATAGTCGAAAATAGTTTTAAAAAAATCGAAAATGTCATAAATATCCGTGGCCTGCATTTATAGAAAATCCAGAAAATAATGAAAGAAACTAGAAGAATTGATTTTAAAATGAAAATAAATTGTATAAGTATGAGATCACTCTCATACATTTTGGAAATTAAATTTCAAAGTTACATATTTTAAAAATTAATTTTTAAAGTTATTTTGGAAATCAATTTTCTAGAGTTATTTTAGAAATTAATTTTTAAAGTCATGACAGTTTCTTTTTAATAAAGAAAAATCATAAACAATTGTAAAAATGACCCAATATTTAGAATATAAGAACTATAATCTTTCAAATCACGTTAAAAATCAAAATAAGTACACTTTCTATTTTTCAATAATATTATAACATATTTAGAAAACTAGAAAGTGTATATTTTGATTTAATGGCGTCAACGAAAACTAATGAAACTGATGTTTATATAGTGACAATTTGATTATTTTCTTAAAACAACATTTTCAATTTCTCGTCACTCATAAATCAGTGGTCTGATAACTTATTTATTGGATTGTGCTGACTATATATGCGCGTTAACTTATATACACATACATGCGTTTTTTTTAGAGAAAAAAACGAAAATTAAACCAGTCCTATTCACTGGTTTTGAAAATGTTACTTGACCTGTCACATTGCCTGACAGTTCAAACAAACTGCACGTCAAAATCTTCTCCTACTCGCGGAAGTATATCTAAATATACACATATTTATGAGGCGAGGAAAAAATCATCTGTTAAATAAGATGGACATATTGCAAAGGAAAAGGAGTTTATTTTCATTACGCATCAAAACTTGTCATTATTGGAAAAGAAACTTTTTTCGAATATAAAAAAAAAAAAAAATTTTTTAAATTAAAAAATCCATTTAAAAAATTTACAAAAAGAAACTAAAAAAATGAAATAAAAATTTATATAAAAATTTCCAGAAAATATATATTTATTGTCGGAAATGAAATCGTAGGGGAAAAACAATTGCCTTTTTTTCTATATATATATAAAAGAACAGAAACTTGATTTATTTGTGCTTGTAAAATAAAGCTTTAATAAGAAATTTATGCCAACTTTCTACAACTTTCAATGCATTCCTTATATGTGTATAAGATAAAATTACTAGCAGAAGCGAAGAGGGGGCAGTCATAAAACTCTCCTGCCAACTTTATGTATTACATGATTACAACATAAAATTTTCAAAGTCTTATTGCTTCTCCAATAATGAGACCCTAAATTTCTAATCATAATAATGTAAAAAAAACTTTTTTTCTTTCAAAATTAAATTTATCGAAATTTATATAATTTCTGAAAATTAGGATAAATTAGGAAAACTATTCAAAGTATTAATTAAAAGAAAGTGGAAACAAAAGAAGAAACAAAAATAAAGAGAAGAGATGTATCGATGAGAGAAGTAAAAGGGATTGAAGGGACAAAAAGAATTGAAGTAAAGAAGAGAAAGAGAAAGAAAGAGAGAGAGAGAGAATGAGAGATAGAAGAGTCGAAGACCTCGAGATGGAGAATCGCAAAAAGCGAGACGAAATTGGACGCATTCCACGGAGTAGTGCCGAGAAGTGGAAGAACAGGACAAAAGAGGATCGTGCGGGTGATTACAACAACATTAATAAACAAATGAACCTCGAGGCGGGAGAATTTATCGACCAATCAGCTTTTGTGGGCGGATGTTAGGCGGAGCCACCTTCGACCAACCTCGAGATTCCTCCACTTGTTGGATTCTCTTTTTCCTTCTCCCTCTCTCTTTCTCTCTCTCTCTCTCTCTTATCTTCTTTGTCTCTCATTCCTAACAAACTTTCTTTCTTCACCATTCATCCCTTTATCTGTCGATTGCTTCACTTTCCTTTATTTCTTCTTCTCTCTCATTGCCACGAATTCTTCTTTAAATATTTTATCTTTGATACATCAAATTTTTTGTGATTAGATGTAAAATATTTCCTTTCGTTGCTTTACATAATTTGGATTTTTTCTAAGGATATCAAAAATTGAGACAAAAAATGTACCAAAATTGTTGCGATGCAATAATTTTGGTACATTTTTTGTCTCAATTTTTGATATCCTTAGAAAAGCTGTGGCTATTTTTCGCAAACATTTTATCCTGAATTTTTAACTGTATTAAGAAAATAATTTAAATATTCCGTAAACTTATTTTTAAGGTGATTTTTTGTGAGGAATTCAATGGTCATAAAATAAAATGGGTCAGAAAATAATTTAACCCATTTTTGAATTTTAATTATTCTTAAAAATTGACAGATTTTGAAATCCATGTGAAATTTGGTAGAAAATATTTTCTATAAAATTTCACAAATTAATAATGCACAAAATAATAATTAAATGGAAAAAATAAATTTTTATAATTTTTGAACGCGGAGAAAAATATAAAGTAACTTTTACTACTTTCATACACGGAGAAAAATATAAAGTAACTATTACTATACTTTTATAGTAAAAAATTGCCGATAAAGCATTTCTGTGGTAATTTTTACTATACTTTTGTAGTAAATTTACTTCGAACGTAGCAAAATTTACTCCAAAAGTATAGTCAAAATTACCAGAAATGCTTTACCGGAAATTTTTACTATAAAAGTAGTAAAAGTTACTTTATATTTTTCTCCGTGTAGTAAAACATATTTCTCTGGTAACTTTTACTAGTTTCGGAGTAAATTTTGCTACGTTCGAAGTAAATTTGACTAATTTTTACAAATTTACTAAAAATAAAGTAAGTAAAAAGTTTCGAAGTAAAATTTACTTCGATCGTAGCAAAATTTACTCCGAAAGTATAGTAAAAGTTACCCGAAATGTTCTACTATGAAAATAGTAAAAGTTACTTTATACTTTTCTCCCTCAAGTATTTGAAAATGAAGCTTTGTTTTAAGACTAAAAATGCAAAAAATACTATTATTCAATTTTTTTTATTTGAAAATTTATTAGTTTATTTTTCCAACTATAACTTAAAATCTGTAAATCTTTTTTTTTATACCTCTTTCCGTAGTCTGTAATTTTCTTTAAATTTTCAATCAAAATTTTTCGCTACTTTTGTTTTGAAATTCCGTAAATTTTACTACATATGAAGTAAAAGTGCAGAAAAAAATTATTAAAACTAATTTAGAATTTGGAGAAATTTCCTTTAAAAATAGTAAAATTTAATTATTAAAAATTGTTATTTTCAGAATAAGTTTTACTATTTTCAAAAACCATTTTTTTTTTTTTGCAAAAATTAGAAAAATTTACTTTAAAAATAATAAAATTTACTCTAGCGCCTCGTCGGCTGCAAGTTACTGAATTAATTAAATATTCGAAAATTTCAATTTAAAATTTGTTGGAACTCAATTATACTTTCAGAAATTTCAATTCAAAACCTTGTGAAAATCAATTATTTTCTAAAAATATAATTTTAAATCTTGTAAAATTTAATTAATTACTGAATTTGCGTCTGAAATTTTTTCAGACAATTATATTCAAAGGATTTCTTTTGAAAATAATTGTTCTGCAATTTAAAACCTGTTGGGATTTAATTATTTAAAAAAAAAATTCAAATTAAAACCATGAATTTATTTAACAGAAAAACAAACTCAAACACTAAATTTTAATTAATAAAAATGTTTTATAATATAAAATAGTAAATTTTTAAATAAAATTTTAATAAAAAATTTTGATTTTTTGCTTGTGAATTTGTAAATTTTACTAATAAATTATCATAAATTACTATTTATTAGTAATATTTACTAATTTAAAAGAAAAAAGTCAGTTACTAATTCAAACTAGTAAAATTGTTTTCTAATTCAAATTTAAAGAAAACCTTGTAAATTTATTAATTTATTATTATTAAAAAAATTTCAATTTCAAACGTTCTAAAATTTAATTAGTTTTTAAAAATTCAGTTTTAAACCTTATACAATTTAAATATTAATAAAAACTGCAATTAAAAATTCTCTAAAATTAATTACAGGAATCACAGTGGATTTTTTTTTGTAAAAAAGGAGATTTTATTTTTGAAAAAGGGGAGTCAGTTTAAAAAGAGAGGGAATTTAAAATTAATTAAAAATTATTGTATTATATTTTATTATAGCGGATAAATTTTATTAAAAATTTTTTTTTACTTTTCCACTTAGTCACAACTTTTTTCAAATGAAATTATTTTTTTTTTTTTTGTTAAACTTTTTCTATTAATAAATATTTTTAAATATTTTGTTATCTTTTTCCGTAGTCTGTAAAACTTTTAATAAATTTTTAATCAAAAATTTTCTTACAACGCTAATTTTGTTTTAAAATTCCATGAATTTTTCTACATATTACAAAGTGAATTTCAGAAAAAAAATTAGTAAAATTAATTTAGGACTTGGGGAAATTTCCTTCAAATGTAGTAAAATTTATTATTAAAAATTCTTGTTTTCAAAATAAGTTTCACTATTTTCAAAGACAATTTTTTGTTGTTGTATAAAAATTGGAAAAATTTACTATACAAAAATAAATAAAATTTACTCTGAAAGTAATAATTTTTAATTAGCTAATTGTAGTGTTCGAGGCAAATTTGAATAATTTTGCTATCAAAAATCGTTATTTTTAGAGTAAATTTTGTAAAATCCAATTTTATCGATAATTAGTAAATATACTGTAAATTTAGTAAAATTTATTCTGGAAATAATACAATTTGTCAAAAATTTCGAAAAATTTGGATTTTTCTCAGAAGTAAAATTTATTTTCTGTTTGTTACCTTTTATGAAAAAATTTCCAAGTTTAAAGACTCTGAGAAATAGTATAAAAAGATTTTTAAGTTTCAAAAAAATCTAAAAATTTTCCAAAGTTTGCGAGAAGTGAAAACTTTTTTTTCAAGTATAATTCAAAATTTGTCTACCTTTGCAAAAAAATTTTTTTTCAAGGATAACTCAAAATTTTTCTATCTTGCAAAAAATGATAATTTTTACAAGTTTTTCTTAAAAATAAGGGAAAAAGGGGTAAAAATGTATGAGTTTAGGTGTCTTAGAGGGTTTTAAGAATTTAAGGGCATAAAATAGGGAAGAAAAGGTGATTAGGTAAAAAAGGGCAATAACTGTGATTCATGTAATTTTTTTGAAAAAATTGAGTTATAAAATTAAAGATTCAAAGATTGCAATTGTTTGCTTGCTTATTAAAAATTCATTTTGGTAATTATTTAAAATTTCGGCTTTTTTAATTTTATTTATTTTTACTTTTATTTACTTTTAATTTACTGTTAATTAAGAAAATTTGAAACCGCAGCTTTTATTGATTATTTTGTATGTAACGAAGACTTGAAGATCATTAATTTTTTAAAAATAATTGATTCTCTTTTTGTATTTTTACTTAAAAAATTATATTATATTATACGCAACAGAGCAGAAAAATTGAAAATATTTTTTTTATTTATATATTAATATATAATTATATAAAATTACAATATATCTGAGTAGAGTATAAAGCTACAAAAGAAGAGTGAAGATATATATTCGTAGATGCTTATAATCTTCATAGGGAGAATGATTGCAATTCTAAGCCGAGCGCGTAGGAGCCTTTAGCAGTCATTAACATTTTTTTTTCTGCGTCAGGAAAATGTTGCAATATTCATTAGATGGACCCTTGACGCAATTAATTCGTTATTTCAGCCAATCAAGATCCCAGAAGGACAATTCAGTGGTTAATGACATCATTAAGGGCTCGAGAAATGAGAAACGGAATTCATAAGTGCTTTGAAAAAATAAAATCAGTTCGTAAGAATTTAATAAACAAAATTCAGACAATAAGGTTTTTTTTAAAAAATTCGTCTTAAAATACCGCAAACATTTTTTCTTTTTTCAATTATCATAAATAGAATAAAGTAAAAATTATGTCAAATTTAATATTTATGCGGAAATTTTATTTAATATTTATTTTTTAATAATAGTTATCCACGATTGGGAAATATTGAGTAAATATTATTCTTAACAAGTAAAATAAAACTAAACAGATGTCAAGAAAAAGGTCTCAATGTTTGCTTAAAGTTCTATATTGTTTGTGTAATAATTTTAATAAATTTAGTAAATTTAATAAATTTAATAAATTTTAATAACTAATAAAAAGAATAATAAATATTATATTTAATTATGTAGGAAATTTTATAAATAAATAATAATTTTTTATAATAATAATAATAAATAATAAATTTAATTATGTAGAAAATTTTATTTTATTTGACACGTCTTCAGGTATAACAGTAATTTTTATATATTTCGAAAAATTTTCTTGTATAATTATTTTTCGAACAAGACTTCAAATAAAGAAAATGAGTATATCTTGTATTACAATAGTTATCCATGATTGTGAAATATTAAATAATTATTATTCCTAGTAAGTAAAATACTAAACAAATGTGAAAAAACAACAGTCTTAATGATTGCTTTATCAAGTGTTTCGATAAAAATTTCGCAAACAATTAAATAATACTATAGTAAACAAAAATTGTTAAATTATAAAATAAATAAGTTTAACAAACTGTTCACTCTTCAATAAATAGTAATACATTAATAATTCTTCAATAAATAATGATAAAGAATTTAGTTTTTCATAATATTGTAATTACTATTTATCTTATATATAGGTATCTATTTTTATTCTAACGATCAATTAAATACTTTTTCATATATTAAATTTTATAAACTGAATGAAAATTGATGATAATTTTTTTAAATTTTAATTTCTTCAAAAGACTATAAGAAGAGTAATTTCTTTTCTTTAAAGAGTAATTACAAATTCGCACATGTGTTTCTTTTTCTAGAAAATATGTAGTCTATTCAAACATGTAAATAAATTATTTCCGATGATAATAATTTTAAACAAATTATTATATCACAAAAGAATATATTTTTCATTCAATCTGTTTTTCTTGTTTAGCATTTTAATCTCTAAATTAATAGGCTAATTAAATTCTAAATTTAAGGTATAATAACAATTTTGCTTATATTCTTATTATTATTCTATTAAAAAGTAGTCTATCGGAAGTAATGAGAATGGAAAAAATTACATAAAAGGTAAATAAAATTAACATAATAAAAGTACAGGTGCAGTTGAATATCGGCATGGGTATATATAATAGTAGCAAAATTTGCGATTTGTCTTTAGTAATTAAACTGATTTCTACACTGATTTTCTACTATATAGAGAATTAAGAAAAAAATTTCCAATTAAGGAGAAAATTTTTATTTTCTTTAATAAAAAATTATATTCGAACAAAATGAAATTGTTTGTTTTTGTCTTTCTATGCACTATTTGCATTACTTTAAATTATCATTTGGCGTTTGCTAGAACATCGCCTGTTACAAGCAGTCCTTACGATAGATTTACATCAAGAGAAGAAGCAGAAGGTAATAGTTCTTTTTTTAGTTCAATTATGACAATTTTTTTAAATAATCACTTTTTTCTGATTAAAGATATCAAATTAGTATCAAATTGGATTCGAATTATTACAAAAATTTGGAACGAATTGATATTTCTATTAATGAAAATATTGATATCAATTCGTTGCAATCTGACATTCTTAAGTTCACAGGCCTTGGATATTATGACTTTTTCGACTTTTTTCGACTATTTTCAAAACATGCAACTTTTTCGACTTTTTTTCCAAGTTTTGCCACAAAAACCAAATTTTTTTATATAAAATGCAATTTATTTGGATTTTTATAGTGTAAAAAGTATAACTATAGACAAATCTTTCAAACATTATTTTTGAATGATTTTTCTAATTAAATTTTTGAAATATACAATTAAAAATTTTTTCAATAATTGACATTTTGTAAAATTTAACTGAAAATAATTGATTTTTTCAAGTATTTTATTACAATTTTTAAATAATCAACTTTTGAAGAGTTTTAATTGAAAAATTTTGAAAATAATTAAATTCTCAAAAATTTCAATGAAAAATCTTCAAGTGTAAATTTATAAATATGAAAATTAATGAAAATTAGCTTCTAAAAATTGTATTAAAATTTTTTTGAAAAAAGTAATATTTATAGAATTTTTTCCTTGATATTTTTTAAAATTCAATTATTTTCAATAATTTCAATTACATATTTCCGAAAATTTAAATACGTACAAAAAATAATAACATTAAAATTTTTTAGAATTATTTTTAACACTTTGGAGAAAACAATCATGTTCAACATTTTTTTATGAAAATTCAACAAAAAATTAGTTTTTTTTTAAATTGTACAAAAATTTTTTAAAGAAAGTCAGTTATTTTCGTAAAATTACTATTTTTAAAATTATAATATAATATTATAATAATATATTACTACAGGATTTTAAGTATTTCCTTAAGTAAAATACTTAAATAAACTTAAATACAAATAATTACAATAAATATTAACTAGTGACCGAAACTGAGCGTTAAAGTGCCCAAAACTGGTGCTTTTACCCTATTTACAAATTTTTTTTAAAATTTCTTCACAATAATTCAATTATTTTCAATAACAAAATTATTCGCAAAAATTCAATTATGTTCCAAAATTTTTTTAAAATTCTTTTAAAAATTTTGAAAAAGAATTCAGTTACTTGACAAAAAATTTTAATAAATTTCTTTACACAAACACTTAATTATTTTCATAAATAGTAAAAATTTCATAAAATTCAAATATTTACAAAAGTTTTATTAATTTCTTATCAATAGTTCAATGATTTTCATAAATAATATATTTTTTTACAGGGATTCAATTATTTTAATAAATAATACAATTCTTCGCAGAAATTCAATTATATTCAAAATTTTAAAAAGATTTTAATTATCTTCATAAATAAGAAAATTCTTCTCCAAAATTCAATTATTTTTAAAAATTTTAATAAAATTCTTGTCAAATTTTCAATTATTTTCAAAAATTTTTCAGAAGAATTTAATTAATAAAAAAAATTTTTCTCCGAAATTTTAAAAAAGTATAAAAATGTAACTTTTTAAAAATTTTACTCTAAAAAAAATGAATCTTAAAAAATTATAATGTAAAATTTATAAGACTCAGTTTTTTAAAAATATTGCTATGTAATTTTACGAAAATAATTGAATTTCTTTAAAGAATTTTTGTATAATTTAAAGGAAACTAATTTTTTGTTAAATTTTTTTAAAAAATGTTGATGTTCATTTTTAAAATTAAAATTCTTCATAAAAATTTTGATTATTTCTTTTTATATTTTTAAAAAATTCAATTATTGTTAAAAGATTTTACCAAATTCCAATTATTTGAAAATTTTTCAATTCTATAAATTAAAAAAACCTATAAACTTTCAAAAATTATTTAAAAAATTAATTTTAAGAATTTCTTTATTATAATTTTTAAAAAATCAGAAAAAAAATCAGAAAAATTAGAAACAATTGATTTGGAAATGAAGTTTAGTTAAAAATTGTAGAAAATAATTTAATTTTTGAATGGTTATAATTGTAATTTTAAGAAATTATTTAATTTCAGAAGGTTTTAATTTGAAATTTTTCTAATTTTTTCCCCATGGAAAAACAAATAATAATTATTTAAATATTTAACAAAATTATTCAAGTTTTGAAAAATTGAATTTAGAAATCAGGGGAAAATCAGGAGAATACAAAATAAAATTCTTGTCACATTATGCATATGAATCAACTTTTTCGACTTTTTTTATATTTTTAATCGTTTATAGCGACTTCTTTTGCTCCTTAAAGTCGATCCGAGGTCTGAGTTAACAGTAAAAATTCAGTTAAATTTAAGAATTTAAGTTATTTGTTTTGAGTAATACACTTTTGATTAGAAACAGTTTTTTATAGGTTTTTGCGTTGATGTAAGACCGCATCTTCCAAGACGATTTGTGTGTGTAGAAAGTCGGGAATCATATTTCACTAGGTTCCAAGCAATGTGTAAGTATTTTTAAAGAATATGCTTAATTGATCGTAAATAATTTATAATTGTTATAAATTCAGGTATTTTATTTATAATCTATATTAATTTATAACAATTATTATTAGTTAATATTAACAATTGTGACGAGCTTCGAAAAAAGGTACCTAAGAAGTTGGTACTTTTCTTCAGAGCGCGTCAAAATTATTAATTGTTACTAGTAGTTTAGTTACTAGTAGTAATTAGTTCATATTAACAATTATCATTAATAATAACAAACTATCATTTATACAGTAAAACTATAAATAAGTATTTTAGAAATAAAAATATAAAAATCAAAAATACATTATAAAAAATAATTCATCTTATTTATAATTTTCAGTACGTTGCATTAGTGAGAGTTCAGAGGGATTCTACTGCGTGTAATAAATTTATTTAATTTATACGATAACGTAAAACAATGTATATATAAATTGTAAAGCAAATAAGATTAAAACACATGTATCTATAAAAATAAACAACTAAAACAGTAAAATTTAAATTCAATTTAATAATATAACATATTCTATCTATTCTTTATACGATAAGTTTTAAGAAAATAATCGTTTGTGAAAAATTTCACAATCATGAGAAAGGAAAAGAGTGTGTCACGCTAGAGTAAAATTGCGATCAAGGGAATAAGAAACTGAACGACCATAAGGTTTTGTTTGTTTTTTTTTCTTCGTTTTTTTTTTCTTTTAAAGTGATGCCTCGCCTTAATCTGTAAAGCCCGAATTAGGTGGCGGCGCACCCTTTCCTGCATTCGAGTAGGTTCCTTCGATCACAGTAAACTCATTAACCGGAAGCGTCCTATTACCGGAAACTTAATAGTCCGTGAAAACAATAGAATTACGCGCTGAATCAAATAAAAAAAAAATCAAGTTCCTGCGATGTACAAAATATATCTATATACTTGTAAAATGGTTATAAATTTACTTTGAGACATAACTAGTTTGTTTTCTTCAAGATTTACTTTATGCCTCGCTTTATGCCTCGCTTTATGCTTGAATTAACAATCTTACTAAATTTCCGGCTAATAGGAGTGTTTCAAATTTTTGGAATTGTCACTGAAATTTATCGAGTATTTATTCAGTGACATTAATTAATTTGATTTAAATCCCCTAAAAGATCTAAACTCTTATATTTTCTTCCCCTTTCCCCTTATTTTTAAGAAATAGAAAAATTGTCATTTTTTGTAAGGTGGAAAAATTTTGAGTTATCATTGAAAAAAAAAAAAATTTCTACTTCTCGCACAAACTTTGGAAAAATTTAGAACTCCCTTTTTTGCAAAATTCCCGCAAGCTAGCTTAAAGCTTGAAATTGTGTAGTTTCGCCAAAAAAAAAAAAATTGCGGTTTGTCCTGAAAATAATGGTGTTTCTTATAATGTCGTTTGTTTTTGTCCTTCGATTCGATCGTTTTGTGGCAAGTGGGCGGGACTTTCATTTAAATTCCATAAGGAATGACTCGAGCTTTTCGCTTTTCATATACGGCCGCGCGCGCTCTGTAATGACCACTTGGCCGAACCGTCTTTGCAGTCGCCATGTTATTTTCTAATTTATGCAGCGTTTCACGAAAGACGTCATAACGTGCTTGTTTCAATAATAACCTCGCGAGAACGTGCAACGAGTAATAATTGTTTTTAATTTAATGCGAATTGCAAAGACCTATAATTTTGTGAGAGTCGAGCGCGCGCACGAGTTTACGATACAATTTTACCTGTATATAAAGTAATAAACAGAAGCGTGCGCCTACAAGTTTATTTAAATGATTTTCACCAATGAAAAAAGGTTTCAATTTTTCAATAGAGAATAGGTTTTTTTTTTCTTTATTTTTTATTTTCAACTTAATTTTAACTTACTGGTTTAGATTCGTTTTGCTATATAGTTTTGGTTTACTTTTTGATTTACTTTTTAGTTTATTTTTTATTTTATTTTTTATTTTACTTAGTTTTTTTTTGAGGTAATTTGGTATTGATGACAGTAATGACAGTAATGACAGTGAGGATTTAATAGAATGGAAATTGAATTTTATCCTCGGGAAAAAAATCTGAAAATCACTGATCTAAAATGTAAAAGGATCTCTATTTCCTTAGTGAAGCTTTACCATAGTTTGAAAATGTAATTTATTTATTTATTCCCGTCTTAGAAGCACGGGACTAATTACCAAGTTATACAAGGGAGAGTCATGAGAGTATAATATATTTTCAGGTCAATTGCAAACTTATTCTTCTACTTCAATTACTATTCTTTACGAAGATTATACTCCTATTCGAACTAAATGTTTGTCAATTTCTCCCAATTCATTTTTGAATATTATCAAGTTTTCTCCCTGGAGAAAGCAAAAGGCTTTTTCAGATCTGATATAATGATAATAATTTCAGACTTCGTACTCGATAATTAATTTTAAAAAAGTAGCAAAATGTAGCTTTCAAACTAAAAAAAGTAGCTATCGAATAATTGAAATTGACAAACCCGTGTAGAAAAATTTAATTAACATTTTTGAGAATAATTAAATGTCTGTGGAATTTTATTAAATTTTTTTGAAAATAATTGAATTTCTAAAAAGCATTTTATTATTTATGAAAATAATTGAATTCTTGCGAAAGATTTTATTAGAATTTTTTTAAATAATTGAATTTCAAAGAAGAAATTTATTACTTTTACAAATAATTGAATTCTTGTGATAAATATTGTCATTTATGAAAATAATTAAATTTTCCAAAGAATTTTATTAAAATTTTTCCAAAGAATTGAATTTTTGGGAATAATTTTGTTATTTATCTTTAATAATTGAAATCTTTCAGAGGAATTATTTATGTAAATAATTGAATTCTCGGGAAGAATTTTATTAAAATCTAAAATAATAATTGAAATATTTCAAAAGAATTTAATTAAAATTGCATTTAAAATAATTGATTTCTTTCGAAAAAAATTATTAAAATAATTTGAAATTAATTGAATTCCTGTGAAAAATTCTAATATTTGTAAATAATTTTATTTTGTAAATAATTGAATTCTCCCAAAGAATTTTATAAACATTGTTTTAAATAATTAATTTTTACCGAAGTATAATAAATATCATAAAAATTTTATTTTAAATAATTGAATTTTTGTGGAAAACTTTATTTGTGAAAAGAATTAAATTTTCTGATTAATTGATTTAAAATAGTATTTAAAAAAATTTGAATTCTTCGTTGAGTTTTATTATTTATGAAAATAATTGAATTTAACAAAGAATTTTATTAAAATTTCGGAAAATAATTGAATTTCTGCAAAGTATTTTATTACTTTCGAAAATAATTGAATTTACGCAAAAGAATTTTACTAAAATTTATGCAAATAATTGAATTTCTGCGAAGAATTTTATTATTTTAGAAAATAATTGAATTTTGCAAAGAATTTTATTAAAACTTCTAAAAATAATTGAATTTTCGCAACGAATTTCATTAAAATTTATTAAAATAATTGAATTTTTCAAAGAATTTTATTAAAACTTCTAAAAATAATTGAATTTTTGCAACGAATTTGATTAAAATTTATTAAAATAATTGATTTCTGCGAAGAATTGTGTTACTTTTAAAATAATTGAATTTTGCAAAGAATTATATTAAAACTTCTAAAAATAATTGAATTTTCGCAAAGAATTTGATTAAAATTTATAAAAAAAATTTTATAATTAAATAAATATAATAATATAATAATTAATATAATAAATTTTGCAAAGAATTTTATTAAAATATTTGAAAGTAATTGAATTCCTGTGAAAAATTCTAATATTTTTGTAAATACAAATTGAATTCTTTCAAAGAATTTAAAAAAAATATCTTTAATATTTGATTTTTTCGAGGAATTGAAATTTTATTTTTAAGGATAATTACAATTCTCGAGCAATTCCTGTAAAATTGTATTAAAAATAATTGAAATCCTGCTATGAGTTTTATTATTTATGAAAATAATTGAATTTTTGATGAATTTTATCAATTTCTTTTTAAATAATTGAATTCTTTTGCGAAATTTTTTATTTAAAATTTACTTTTTTACACTTTTTAAAATTTTGGAGAAATCATGTTCATTTTTAAAATTAAAATTCTTCATAAAAATTTGATTATTTCTTTTTATTTTACAAAAATTCAATTATTGTTAAAAGATTTTACCACATTTTAATTATTTGGAAATTTTTCAATTGTTAAAATTAAAAAAAACTATAAACATTCAAAAATGATTTAGAAACATATTTAAAAAATTAATTTTAAGAATTTCTTTATTATAATTTTTTAAAAATCAGTTACTTTTAACATTTTTGGTTAAATATTTTCAATAATTCATCTTATTAACTTTTACAAAAAAGAACCATAAACAGTAACAGTTACAATAATTATGGAAAATTGAATTTTTGTATTTAAATAATTGGAAGAAAAATTAAAAATAGATTTGGAAATGATGTTTAGTTAAAAATTATAGAAAATAATTTAATTTTGGAAGGGTTATAATTGTAATTTTTGGAAATTATTAAATTTCAAAAGGTTTTAATTTAAAATTTTTCTAATTTTATTTCCCATGAAAAAACAAATAATAGTTATTTAGATATTTATTTAACAAAATTATTCAAGTTTTGAAAAATTGAACTTAGAAATCAGTGAAAGGGGAAGATTAAAAGAATACAAAATAAAATTCTTGTCACATTATGTATATATGAATTAAATAAATGACTTTTTTTTAAAAATTGAATTTTCATGTAAAATGTCATTATTAGTGAAAGTAATTGAATTATTGTGAAGAATTGTAGAAAAATTTTGTTAAATAATTGATTTTTTCGAAATTTTTTTAAAACTGCTTTGCTTAATTCATTGAATTCCTGTTGAAATTTTATTATTTATGGAAATAATTGAATATTTGCGATAAATGTTATAAATTTTTCTTTTAAATAATTGAATTCTTTTGCGAAATATTATGAAAATACTAAATATTGAAAATAATTGAATTTCGAATATTTTTCGAAAATAATTGAATCGATTTAAAGAATTTGATTATAACTTTTGAGAATAGTTTTTTGATTTCTAGTATTAGTGAATTTAAATTTTAAAGTAGTGGAAATTCTCAAAAAAAAGCAGAATTAGTAGCTTTTAGTGGCTGAAATCTAAAAAAAGTATACCCATATAGTAGCATAACGTAAAAGTAGGTTTTAGTAGATAAATGCGAAGCCAGCAATTTTGAAAAATTGTTTCGAAAACATTCAACTAGCGGCTTATCTAAACTTGATGAAATTAAATGACTGTAAACATTATCGGAATACAAGGGTGGTTAGTGTACCAGGGAAAGCGAGAGAATTCGCGGAACTGCAAGAAGAAGAAGAAGAAGATGACGAAAAAGATGAAGATAAAGAAGAAGAAGAAGAAGAAGAAAATGAAGAAGTCTCGCACACTGTTCACTCCTGGAAACCAATAAATAAAATTACGCGAAACGTATACCGTAAACCGATAACCACGAATGTGTTCAATGTCCAATGTCTTTTTTTCTCTCTCTCCACCTCTGAATGTAATGTAAAACTTCTCACTTCCTCTGAATGTAAACTATTCATTTTCTCCTTCCCCTGAATGTAACGTACTTGTCCCTTCTCTCTTTCTCGAGATCGTAACATATCCTTTCTCGCTTCCTAATTCGAAACGTGGAAGCAGAACTCCGCGTAGGTCCCCTTTTAGCATAATCCTTGGACAAGAGCCCAGTATGTATATGTATATATACACGAAACGTACTTCCCCCCCCCTCTCTCTCTCTCTTTCTTTCTCTATGGTCCATGGTCAATCTCGTGGATGTTGTGTGTTTCAGAATCATCCATTCCGTATGTATAGGCTGAAGCTGAGGCAAACTGAAGTAGCTCCACCTTCACGGTGGATATAACAGCGCAGTGCTATACGTTGGGCATCGCGTTGTCTGATCATCCTCGTCCTAATGAAGGCTGGTTTATCTCAAGTCTTTCGATTCCCAGTATAACCCCATACCCCACGTATGAGCACTAGATGGTTGCTCATGGTGGTGGTGAACACCTTCGCGGTGGTGCTAGTTCACCATCTCGTACATTCTTTTCCAAAAGTTTACATTTATTCCCATTTTATTCACTTCATTCGGTTCATTCATTTCATTCATGTTTATACTCATTACATTTGTTTTTACTCCTTTTTTTGTTATTTTACTCTTTTTTTGGGCCATTTTACTCATTTTTGTTCACTTCTCCGATATCATTTCAGTCATTTTCTTTTTATTCTTTCTCTAATCAATGTGAACTTGGAAAACTTGTTTATAATTTTTAATTAACAAAAAAAGACAAGAAAAAATAAAAGAATTTTAAAATTCCTTTTTTTAAAGTCGACGGTACGTTAATTTATTCCATCATAATTCTAATCAAGGAAATTTTCATTCTTTCCCAAGTAGAATACAATCAAAATTCCTACAAGTTCCTTTATGTATATACAGTGAAATTACTTATACACATCAGGGAAATCAAATATAATGTTGGATTTTATTTTTTCTGACTAAAGAACTGGAAAGAGATTCAAACAATAAGAGTTGATGATCGATGAAGGAACGAATGATTAAGGAAAAGGAATAAAGCATTCCAATCCTGTGGTGGAATATTCTGCAGACATTTATTTCCAGCTTGTATAGTGTATGGTATACATTGCCCTTATCTGTAATGGGCCTCTCATGCCCATCAGGTTCTCGTCAGGGGATCCTGACGCACTGCCTCCAAAGACCATATTATGATTCATTCACTTCATATTACGTTGATCGTTGTTAAAAAAAGATTCAACATCCAAATAGAAACATTTATAAATATATATATGCTTACACGGATATATTTTTAACATTGTGTCAAGAAAATGACTCTCCACAAAGTGGTAACTTTTGACAATGAATAATTTATTTTTTTTCAAATTAATTTTTTCCAAATTTCTTATGTAGATCTTTTTAATAACATGCGACTGTTAGATCGACTTTTTTTCGACCATTTTTCTCTTAATATATTGAATAAATTGAGATGAAATTTTGTGAGTTTTCTAAAATATAATCGCAGAAAGGGAAATGTTGTGCAAAAGTTTGAACATTTTTGAAAATTAATTATTTTTAAACACATTAAAATTATTAGTTGTGACGGACATTTTTGATCCAACTTTTTCTTTACTAATTTTAAAGTATTTTATAATAGGAATTGATTTTTTTAATTATTAAAACTTTTTCTATCTCACTGCCCTTCCTCATTATCTTTTAGAGTTGTTCATAAAAAACTAGATTAATTTTTCACCTAATCCCCTTTTTTATCCATTTAAATTTTAAATTCTTAAAATCTCCTAAAACACCTGAACTCATAAATTTTTACCCCTTTTCCCATAATTTTTAAGAAAAACTTAAAAGTTCTTAAAACTTGGAAATTTTTTCATAAAAGGTATAACAAACATAAAGTAACTTTTACTTCTAAGAAGTAAATCCAAATTGTTTGGAATTTTTGACAAATTGTAAAATTATTTCCAAAATAAATTATACTAAATTAACAGCATATTTTACTAATTATTATATTTACTAATGAAAAAAATTTACTATACGAATATTAAAAAACTTGCTCTTAAAATACAGATTTTTAAATAGCAAAATTATTCAAATTTTCTTTGAACAATACAGTTAGCTATTAAAAATCCTTACTCTCAGAGTAAATTTTACTGTTTTGTATTTTTTAAGTTAATTTTTCAAATTTTTACAAAATAAAATTGTCTTTGAAAATAGTAAACTTATTCTGAAAATAACAATTTTATTATTAAATTTTACAATTTTTGAATTAAATTATTTATTTAAAAAAGCTCTGACAAAAGTGAGAAAGTCCAAAATAATCATTAAAATAAATTTTATGCGCTATAATATGAATTAATAAATTTACAAAGTTTTCTTTAAATTTCAATTAATTAAAACATTTATGAGAAATGAATAAAAATGAGTAGAATGTCCATAAAAAGAGTAAAATAAATAAAATGAGTAAACATTATTAAAAAATTTTTTTAAATAATTAAATTCCCGTGAAGAATTTTATTTCTGAAAATAATTGAATTGAATAAATTATTAATGAAAATAATTAATTTCTTGTAAAGAATTTTATTCAAATTCATTTAAATAATTTAATTTCACAGAATTTTTAAAAAATTTTTTGAAAATTAAATTCTATCCAGAAATTTCATTAAAAAATTGAAAATAATTGAAATCTGCGACGAAGAATTTTATTAAATTTATTGTTTTTAAATACCGAATTGAATTCCTGTAAAAGTGTTTATTTTGAAAAACAACCGAGTTCTTGGGAAGAATTTTATTAAAATATCTTAAATAATTGAATTGCTTCGAAGAATTTTATTTTTTATGAAAATAATTGAATTGTTTCTCGAAGATTTTTACAAACATTTTTGCCAATAATTGTATTCTTAGAAAGAATATTATATTTCACAAAAATAATTATATTCTATAATCAATTTTATTATAATTTTTCAAATTTATAAAGCACTTTATGAAAATTTTTTAAAATAATCGAATTCTCGAGAAAAATTTTATTATTTTATTATTTTTAAGTAAACTAAAAGTAATTTTAAAGTAAATAGAAAGTAATTTTAAGGGAAATTGAAAGTAATTTTCAAGTAAACAGAAAACAGTTTTAAATTAATTTTAAAAGAACTGTAAAATAAATTTTAATTTGTTTCATTCGAGAATTTATGAAACTATCGACGAGAGACTATTGTGACAGACTGTACAGTGTGCAGGCCACCCAAAGCTGGAGAGTAACAGGAGGTGGGTGAACACACCAGTGGGAAGGGAGAAATCCACGATGTTAATTTTAACTTAATTAAGGCTTAATTGAGAGAAAACATTATACTCTCCGCGGCCGCGACATTGCTCCCCTGAACGCATCTGCAACGCAAATACGAATTTGAAATTTCAAAAATTGCGCGCCCATATAGTTACAAAATTCTTCCTCTTGGGGGTTGCTTAATCGTTGATCGTGAGCAATTAAAAGAGCCAAATAAGTGAAAGTGAGAAATTGTTGTTGAATTTCTTTTCAATCCTTACTCCACTTAACTTTTAAACTCTAGGAATTAATTCAGTTTCGAAAATTTTAATTGGCAGAAATCAATTATAATTCCTAGAGATTAAAAGTTAAATATTGGGAAATGTAAAACTAAATTGTATTTGAGTTTCATTTAATATTTTACAGGGTTGCCAAAGGTCAGGGAATTCAGGCAAAAATCAGGGAAATTAGAATTGGTCAGAGAATTCAGGGAAAAGTCAGGGATTTTTATTAAAAGTAATGGAAACAATTAAATTTTTAGAATTTATAAGAAAATTCTGAATTTTTGTGTCTTTTTTGTTTGCCTCATAAACTATGAAATTGACAAGAATTCTAATACAAAATCTTCAATTTTTTCTATTTCTAACAATAATTTCTTTTTCAAATTTTTTTAATTAAAATAAAAACTTAATTTTTGAAGAGCTATCATAAAATTATTACTTATAAATGATTCAATGAATAATTTAACATTAAAATTTCAAAATTAGTTCGATTTCAAAAGAGTTGCGTTTACAATCTTCATAAATAGATGAACTTCGAAGGTTTCAATTTGAAATTTTAGAAAATATCAAATTTTTAATGAATTTAAATAGAAATTTTAAGAACAACTGATTAGGAAATTTAATTATTTTCAAAAGTGATAAACTTCTTCACATAAATTTAATTATGTTCAAAAATTTTTAAAAATTCTCGTCAAAATTTCGAAAGAATTCAAATATATTCAGAGAATTGAAAAAAATAATTCTGAGAAATTCAATTATTTCGTAAATTTAAATAAAATTCTTTTAAAAATTCTATTATTTAAAAAAATGGTGCAAAAATTCTTTACAAGATTTAGTTAATAAAATTTTAATTTTTATCAAATTTTCCAATACGATTCAATTATTTTTAATACAATTCTTAAGAATTCAATTATTTTTATAAATAATACATTTTTTATGGGAATTCAATCATTTAAAAAAATTTGAATAAAATTCTTTGCAAGAAATCAATTATTTTCATAAATAATAAAATTTTTCTTGAGAATTTAATTATTTAAAAAAAATTTGATAAAATGCTTTATAAATTTGAAAAATTATAATAAAATTAATCATAGAATACAATTATTTTCGTATAATATAACATTCTTCCTAGGAATTCAATTATTTAAAAACAATTTAATAAAATTCTTTGTCAGATTTCAATTATTTTCAATTTTTTAATGAAATTTCTCCATAGGATTTAATTATTTTTAAAAAGTTTTTAAAAATTCTGAGAAATTCAATTATTTAATAAAATTTTGAATAAAATTCTTCACAAGAAATTGATTATTTTCATAAATAAAAATATTTTTCTCTGGAATTCAATTATTTTCACAAATAAAATTCTTCACAGGAATTCAATTCTTTAAAAAAGTTTTTAATAAAATCCATTGCAAGAATTTAAATTATTTTTTATACAATTCAAAATAAAATGATAGAAAATTGCATTTATTCTTAAATTTTTTTTAAATTCGCCGAAAGAATTCAATTATTTTAAAAAAATTTTGATAAAATGCTTCATAAATTTGAAAATTATAATAAAATTGATCATAGAATACAATTATTTTCGTAAAGAATAACATTCTTCCTATAGAAATACAATTATTGTCAAAAATGTTTATAAAAATCTTCAAAACAATTCAATTATTCTCGTAAAAAATAAAATTCTTCCAAGCAATTCAATTATTTAAGAAATTTTAATAAAATTCTTTCCAAGAATTCAATTTTTTTCAAAAATAAAATTTATCATAGGAATTCAATTATTTAAAAAAAAAATATTTTTCTCCGGAATTCAATTCTTTTTAAAAATAAAATTCTTTACAGGAATTCAATTCTTTTCAAAAATAAAATTCTTCACAGGAATTCAATTCTTTTTAAAAATAAAATTCTTAACAGGAATTCAATTCTTTAAAAAAATTTTTTAATAAAATTCGTTGCAAGAATTCAATTATTTTCATAAATAACAAAACTTATCGCAGAATTTTAATTATTTTTTTATACAACTTTAAATAAAATGATAGAAAATTACATTTATTCTTAAAATTTTTTTTTAAATTCGCCTAAAGAATTTCAATTATTTTTAAAAATTTCGATAAAATTCTTCATAAAAATTCAATTTAAAGAAATATTCAATTATTTAATAAATTATTTATTTTTGTATTTACATAATTGAATTCTCGTATAGAATTTTCTAATAAAAATTGATTAAAAAACGAATTTCACTTAAAATTTTAATTTATAATTGAATATTAAAAGCATTAAGCGTGAATTTTTAGAAATAATTTAATTTTAAAACGGGTTCAAATTAAAATCTTTGCAAATTTGAATTTATAGTTAGAATATTCTTACGATATAAAATTATGATTTTATTACTCTGTCATCTTAAATTTATCATAAAACATGAAGAAAGAGTAAATAAATGTGATAGAACATTTTTTTGAGTATCTAATAATTTTTGGAGTGAATCAAAATATTCTTGAGTTTCAAGGGAAAAAGTGAAAATTTTGTCTGGAAATCAGGAAAAATTCAGGGAAAAACAAAATTAAATTTTTGTGACAATCCTGTTTTAGTAATTATTAATGAACTTGATCAGAGTGAAAGAGGTCAATGACTGGTTGGCTTTTTCTCTATATATGTTGATCGTCGAAACGCGTCTTTGCAAATCCTCGTTGTATATCTTTGTTACAAGCTCACGTACGTTCCTTGAATGGACTTTGCTTAATTCCAAACGTTACACGCCTCGTTCTCAACAACTTCGAAAAATAAAATAAATAAATAAATAAATACACTAAAGAGAAAATCGGATCAAACTTCTTCTATTTTTACACTTCACTTCATCCTTTTTGTAAATTTTCAAATTTTAAATTGATATTTGTATGACAAGAGCACAAAAAGGAAAAATTGATAGTCCAATATCATTTTTTTTAAGTACAAAAAAAAAATCAATTTCGAAACAATATGAACAACATTATTGTCATTATTGTCATCGATTTAGACTCTTAATTATTTTACCACAGTCAAAAGTAATTTGTAACCAAGATAATAAATTGAATAATAAAGAAAATAAACTCAACAAGTATATAAGATTGTATGAAATAAATGTCAAATAGTATACATTTGTATTATCAATTTATAACAAATTTTCTTGTCTCACAAAAAAAATATATAATTGCTCGTGTTTTCGTACTTATGAATGTCTCTATTAACAAGTCAAAAGATAAAAGTAAAGTGCTAGAGAAAATTAAATTTTTTGTTTCTTCTACTTTTCTATATCTCACTTCCTGTGTCTCTAATAATTTTCTTGCATTTCGAGCATTCATCAATGATTTTTTTTAATCGTTTATATAACACTTACGAAGATAAGTTTATACTTTTAGTTCGATTTCAAGAGTATGTTAGACTATTAAGTGTAAAGTAGGCTGCTCCATTAATGTTCGCGCAGTTAAACTGGTATTTATATTGGTGCATTATATTCTCCTATAATGTTCTCATAATATATATGTTTATAGATTTAGTACGCCTGTTCTATTAAATTCAACAAGTTCGACTGGAAATAATTTCTTTAACAATTAAACATCGATGTTTCGATATTGTTATTTCGATGATAATATTATTTTTCTTATTACAAAAGTGATTTAGTAAAAGGTGAAATAAAATTTACTATACGAATGATATTACAGAATTTACTCTGTGGAAATAACGATTTTCAATAGCAAAATTTTTTCAAATTTAAAAAAAAAATTCTTAATTTAAAAAAATTTCTTGATTTGGAATTACATCAATATTTGGAGTAATCTAATTGGTTTGATTTTTTGTTTGTTTCAGGGGTGAAGTTACCTCATCGCGACCAACGATCGGTGAGTCATTTTCAGTAACATAGCGGCACAACAAAATTTTTGTTCTTTTATTTCATTTCCATGTTTGTATATTTTTTATTCTCTTTTATTTTTTTTTTAAAGTTCTGACCAAGGCGTTAAATAAATACTTGATAGGCGCTAAATAGACGCTAATTAAGCGCTAAGTGGGTGCTAATCAGGTACTAATCAGGTACTAATCAGGCGCTAAAGAGACGCTAATTAACGCTAAGTAGGTGCTAATCAGACGCTAATTAACGCTAAATAGGTGTTCGTCAGGCGTTAAATAGACGCTAATTAGGCTAATCGCTAATTTTTTGCTAATCAGGCGTTAAAGAGACGCTAATTAACGCTAAATAGGTGCTAAATAGACGCTAATAAAACGCTAAGTAGGCGCTAATCAGACGTTAAAAAAATACTTCATAGACGCTAAATAGACGCTAATTAAACGCAAAATAGGTACTAATATGGCGCTAAATAGGCGCCAATTAAGCGCAAAATTGGTGCTAATCAGGCGCTGATTAGAAACAATACGAGAAAGTCGTAAATATTAATTAATAAATAAAATTAATTTTGTGTGAATGTTGAAATATTCTGCATGATAAATATTTGTGTCGCTATGTTCATCTTTTTAGTTTGAATGATTTTAGAGCTAAAGAAAATAAATGTACTTTTCAGGTGAATTTGTTTTACTTTTTCAACTTTTTAAAACTTTATTCCAGGGATCACAGTTAGTTCCCTTTTTTACCAAATGACCTTTTTTCCCTTTTTTTATTCTCTTAAATTATTAAAATCCCCTAAAACACCTAAACTCATACATTTTTTCCCTTATTTTTAAGAAAAACTCTTATTCAATTAATTATTAAAAACTTATTTAAAAAACTTATTAAAAATTGTCATTTTTTTGTAAGGTAGAAAAATTTTTAGTTGTCCTAAAAAAAGAAAGGTTTTTACTTCTCGCAAACTTTAGAAACATTTTAGTTCTTTGAAACTTAAAAATCTTTTTGTGTTATTTCTCAGAGTCTGTAAATTTAGAAATTTTTTACATAAAAGGTAACAAATATAAAATAAATTTTAATTCTAAAAAAAATCCAAATTCTTTCGAATTTTTAACAAGTTGTATTATTTTCAGAATAAATTTTACTAAATTTACACTATATTTTACTAATTCTTATATTTACTAATTGAAAAAATTTACTACGGATTTTACAAAATTTACTCTGGAAATAATGATTTTTAATAGAAAAATTATTCAAATTTTCCTTGAATATTACAATTAGCTATTAAAAATTCTTATTTTCAGAGTAAATTTTATCTATTTTGAAGTAAATTTTTACAAAATTTTTTACAAAAAAAATATTCTTTTTGAAAATATATAGTAAAACTTATTCTAAAAATAAAAATTTTCAATACTGAATTTTATGATTTTTGAAGGAAATTTTTCAAGTCCTAAATTAATATTTTAGTAATTTTTTTCTGAAATTTACATCGTATGTAGTAAAATTCATGGTAATTTTAAAACAAACGTAGAATTGTAAGAAAAATTTTCATTAAAAATTTAAAGAAATTTACAGACTACGGAAAAAGATTTTTTGCTGAAATGCAAAAAATACAATTATTATTCAATTTTTTTATTTGAAAATTCATTTGTTTTTTTTTTAACTAATTTCAGATCATAATTTTTTTTTCTAAAAAATAAAAAATATGACAAAATTATGATCTGAAATTAGTTAGAAAAATAAACAAGTTAATTTTCAAATAAAAAAAATTGAATAATAATATTATTTTTTGCATTTTTAGCCTAAAAACAAAGATTTATTTTCAAAAAAATGCCTCAAAAATTGTAAAAATCAATTTTTTCATTTAAAAATTTTTTATGTGCATTCAAAAACATGTTTTTTTTAACAAAATTACGCATGCATTTCAGAATCTGCCAATTTTTAAGAAAAATTAAAATTCAAAAATGATCAAATTATTTTTCGAATGATTTTACTTTATCGATGGCTCCAAAATAAAAACATATTATTCGCGAGAGCGTTTATAAAACAAGTAACTCACGAAAACAAATAGAAAACATGCTTATTTAAAATGACAGTTTTTTTAAGGCTATAGTACAATTTTTAATATTTATTATTTTTAAAGTGTAAACAAATTGCAAAAATATAAGTTAATAAAATTTTTTTATTAAAGCTAAATTTACTTTAAATAATAAAAGTTTTTTATTTGGCATTTTAAATTGGCTTAAAATAAATGACAAAATTTTTAAAAATTACCCTAAAAAATATTTCAGATGAATAACGCTTTTTGTACTTTTTTTCGTGAGTTACGTGTTTTATAATTTCTCTCTCGCGAATAATGTATTTTCATTTAGGTGCCATCGTTATGACCATTGAATTCCTCACAAAAAATTAATAATCTTTTGAAATATTTAAATTATTTTCTTGATACAGTTAAAAATACAGGTGTAATACCCTCACCTTAATAAAAGTTATCGTATACTCAAAAGTTACCGCTTCGTTGGAAAATCACTCATACGTTTGTTTCTTGTTTTTATTTTCTTTCTATTATTGATAATTAAGTTAATAAATAAGCAAAGTAAATATCTAGGAAAAATAATTTATGGTTTTCTACAGAATTTCCTTCTTCTTTTTTTTTTAAATTTTTTCTTAGATTATTTTTTTCTTACTCGCTTTAAGTTAGGAAAAATTTAGAAATAATGACTATGATGAAGTTTACCAAACAGCGTTCAATTATTTCCAGCTGAGTGGTAGAGACAAGTGTATGTTTAGTAAAGTTCCTACAAATAAAGTAGTCATTGTGAAGCGTCATATACTTTGACAAACGAAGCATACTTATGATTTACTTCTCAATTTTTAAATTACATTAGTTATCATTTTATTTGAATATTCCTTTAAGGATACTTTTTAAATATTTGTCACAGTTTTTCTGCAGATATCAAATTGAGACATTTTGCTTCGTAACATTTTTAATTCGTTTTTTGTCTCAATTTGATGTCTGCAGAAAAATTGTGTTGTTAGTATTAAAGAAGTTGCATTTACATTATTTTTTTTTGTAGATAGTGTAAGAGTTTAATTTGTCAAATGTAATGAAATATTTATTTGTCTGATAATGTAGTAAACATAGATACACTTGTAGTAACATAGAAACATAGTTGTACTATGTAGTAACATAGAAACACTTGTAGTAACATAGAAACATAGTTGTACTATGTAGTAACATAGAAACACTTTAGTTGTAGTTATAAAATGTGAAAATTTAAAAAAAGGGAAGAAGAAGGGTAGAACAGCTATTGTCTTAATTACCACTATGAAAATGTATTTGTTATGCTATTATGCTATTGTTATGCTATTATTATGTTATTTGTTAATTGTTATGCTTCACATTAGATTCCATATAAAGAAATTTTTCCCTTTTTCTGATATTAAGATTGAGATTAAAGATCATTAGGAATTGTATTCGCATACAAGAAAAGGGAGAGAGGGAGAAAAAAATAATCTTAATGTAACACTGTGGGGTATCGGCGAGTGACCCCACGCGAGGAATAACCATTTAAAAGTCTCTGCGATGAAAGATTATCGCCAAGTGAAGCTAAAGAGCTTGGGCATTGAGATTTCTCTCAAGGCCGTACGTCCGCGTGGAAAGCCTTGAAGAGTCAGTGTGTTGTGCTGCTGCTGCTGCAACTTGTGCTGCAAGCAACCCAGTGGAAAGCAAAAAAAAGGGGTTATATTATTATGAGGCCTCGATAGATATACGCCATGCCATGCACAAGTTACAAAGTATTCAAAAATGGTTTGCGCACTTGGAGAACGGCATGACGGATCGGCGGACGCTCGTGATGAATCGCTCCGTTATAATTTCTGACTTGGACTGATGATGAATTCGTCCCTCTCCTCTCGCCTTCCCTTTTTCAACCCTCCTCGTCATCCCACATTCACACAATCAAACACCTTTACTTTCATAATTAGACCACTCGTCAGGTACTTTTCACAGCAAAACTCGCAAAGATTTATTTCTCTATTTCTCTTTTCTTCAATTTTTCCATCTTTCAGTCTTTTTTTTTTTTCTTCACTTAGTTTCTTTCTTTTTGGTAATTAATAAATTGTAGCAATATTCAGGGACAAAAATATCTAATTACGTCAATAAATTCTCTTTTTGAATTGGAAGTAGAAATCGTCATTTTCTTTTCCTTTTTTTTGGGACAGAAATGGAGTCGCCTACTCATCCTGAAATAAATCCATCTCGACCGGTTGTATGCTTCGAAGTTAGTCAATCAATTGTCGACCCCGTGACCGCTTCAGGCATTTTGAACATAATTTGCTTGACGTCATAATCACTCTTCAAGCTCCTTAACATTTTGAATTTAAACGATGAAAATTACACCTAAATTTGTCATTTTACATTAGAAAAAAAAATCGAGTCATCACTTTGAAAAACTGCGTACCAAAGGGTATATTTTTTCCCACAAATCAATTCTTCAACTAACTCTTTCCCCACAATCGTGTCGTTCCTAATTTTATGCCAATTGTTTGCAAAATTATCATTAATTATGAATTTCTTCTAAATTAATTCAGAAGAAGTTAATTTGGAGGAAATTAATTTAGAGGACACTAATTTTGAAGAAATTAATTTATAGGAAATTAATTTAGAAGAAATTAATTCGGAGGAAACTAATTTTGAAGAAATTAATCTAGAAGAAATAAATTCAGAGAAAATTAATTTAGAAATAAATTCAGAGGAAATTAATTTAGAAATAAATTCAGAGGAGATTTACTTAGACGAAATAAGTTTAAAAGAAATTAATTTCTGAAGAAAATAATTCAGAACAAATATAAATTTGTGAATAAATTAAAGAATTATTGAATGTGTCGAAATATAGAACTATTCCTGTTGAATTCATTGACAAAAACCTTGAAGATATATTATTTCGGATAATAATCTTAAAGTGAAAAAGAGATTAAGACGTAATTAAAATAAATTAAACACTTCTCGTAATGTTTTTCTTTTAGATTAAATTTCTGAAGAGTGTGGAGACCGATTAACATGAGCGACAGTCTATCTTGAGGTATATACATATACACCAGGAAACGGAAGTGACGTCATTGTCAGGAGTCGTTGCATGCCTCGGCATACACATTTATTCTTTCGTTTATTGGAATTGTTTGTTTGTCTTTGACTTTATGAGCTCTTGCAAGAAGGAGGCATTTAAAAACACTCTGGCGACTCTATATCGTCTCAATAGTTGACGAAAAAAATCAATCATCCGCTCTCAAAATTCTTTTTCTTTTAAATTTAATTTTTCAATTTTTAAAAATGAATTTTTAAATTTAATTTGTTTCTTCGATTTAAGATATTTCTTCAATTTAGAATTTCGTTAATTTCTTTAATTTAATATACGAAAATGTGCTTTAGAATTTGGAAAAATTTCCTTAAAAAATAGTAAAAATTTAATATTCAAAATTGTTATTTTCAGAATAAGTTGTTTTATTATTTTCAAAGACAATTCTTTATTTAAAAATAAGAAAAATTTACTTGAAAAATAATAACATTTATTCTAAAAAAAAGGATTTTTAATAGCTAATTGTAATGTTTGAAAAAATAGAATAAAAAAATTTTAAAAATTGCTTTCTTCAAACATATTTTTATATAATTTTTGGAAGCAAATTTTCGTTAATTATTTTGTTTTTTAATTTTTCAAAACTTACGCTAGCTATTACAGTTTATAGAAAAAAATTGCAATAGTCACATTCTAAAAAGCAATAATCCCCCTTTAATTTGTGACCAGGCTATCAAAAATTTATTTAAAAAATTTTTAATTGACACATTTTAAGGAGCAATAATTCATAACTCGAACAATTTTAGACCAAATTTTTATTTCTTGGTCACAAATTAAAGGGAGATTACTGCTCCTTAAAATGTGACAATTGAAAAGTTTTTAAATACATTTTTGATAGCCAGCGTCCCCACCCGCCCGTATCAGAAAAACGAAAATTGGAAAAAAAATCGAAAAAAATTTATTACTCGAACAATTTTAGACCAAATTTTTATTTCTTTGCCACAAATTAAAGGGGGATTACTGCACCTAAAAATGTGACAATTGAAAAATTTTTAAATAAATTTTTGATAGCCATCGTTCCCACCCGCCCGTATCAAAAAAACGAAAATTGGAAAAAAAATCGAAAAAAAATTCATAACTCGAACAATTTCAGACCAAATGCTTATTTCTTGTTAAGAAATTAAAGGGGGATTACTGCTCCTCAAAATGTGACAATTGAAAATATTTTTAATAAACTTTTGATAGCCAGCGTCCCCACCCGCCCGTATCAGAAAAACGAAAATTGGAAAAAAAATCGGAAAAAAATTCATAACTCGAACAATTTTTAACCAATTCTTTGTTTCTTGGTCAGAAATTAAAGGGGGATTACTGCTCCTCAAAATGTGACAATTGAAAATATTTTTAATAAATTTTTGATAGCCAGTGTTCCCACCCGCCCGTATCAGAAAAACGAAAATTGGAAAAAAAATCGAAAAAAATTCATAACTCGAAAAATTTTTGACTAATTTTTTGTTTCTTGGTCGCAAATTAAAGAGTGATTAATGCTTCTTTTTATTGAACCAATAAGAATTTTTTTAAATAATTTTTGATTTAGTAAAATGTAAAATCCTTTAACAGTAATTGAATTTTGGAAAAATATATAAAGAAGTAATCAAATTTCATTATGAAGAATTTTAATTTCAAAAATAAACATTAAAATTTTCTAATTAAATTTAAAAAACAAGAAAATTGTTTCTAAATAATTGAAATTTTTTGAAAATAATTGAATATTTCTCAAGAATTTTATTTAAAGTTTTTAAAATAATTGAATTTCGGGTAAGAATTTTCTTATTTATAAAGATAATTAAATTTTTTTTAATATTGTGAACATAATTGAATTTCTGCGAAGAATTTTACTATTTTTGAAAATAATTGAATATTATTGCTAAGAAATCATAAAAAATTTGGTATAAATATTTGAATTTCTATATGAACTTTTTACTATTTCTAAAAATAATTAAGTGTTTGTGTAAAGAATTTTACTAAATTTTTTTTTTAAAGTAACTGAATTCTTTTTGAAAATTTTTAAAAATAACTTAAATTTTGCTATGAATTTTTTATTATTATTAAAACTTTTGAAAATAATTGAATTTTAAAAACATACAAGGTAAAAATTCTGTAAGTATTACTTTTTTCAAAAATTTATTTTAATATAATTTTTAGAGGCTAATTTTAATTAATTTTCATATTTATAAATTTACACTTGAAGATTTTTCATTGTAATTTTTGAGAATTCAATTATTTTCAAAATTTCCAATTAAAACTCCTCAAAAGTTGATTTTCAAAAACTGTAATAAAATACTTGAAAAAAATCATTTATTCTCAGTTAAATTTTACAAAATTTGAATTATTGAAAATTTTTTTAATTGTGTATTTCAAAAATTTAATTAGAAAAATCATTCAAATAAATAATTTCTGAAAGATTTGTCTTAATACTTTTTACACTATATAAAAATCGAAATAAATTGAATTTTATACCAAAAATGTGGTTTTTGTGGCAAAACTTGTAAGAAAAGCTGAAAAAGTCGCAATTTTTGATAATTAGTCGACAAAAGTAGCATTTTTTTTTAAAATAGTCGAAAAAAGTCGAAAAAGTCATAATATCTGCAGCTTTTTGTAATATGGCTTATTGCAAAAGTAGTACGGCGTATTACAAAGTATTACAGCTATTGTATTGAATAGTATTGTATAGTATTGTATAGTATTGTATAGTATTGTATAGTATTGTATAGTATTGTATAGTATTGTATAGTATTGTATAGTATTGTATAGTATTGTATAGTATTGTATAGTATTCTATAGTATTGTATAGTATTGTATAGTATTGTATAGTATTGTATAGTATTTTATTGTATTGTATTGTATATAGTATTGTATTGTATTTAATAAGATTACGCTCACGTAATAACGCATTATTCCACCATTAGTACAAGAAGAGTTCACAGTCGACTACCTGAGTTAATTCCCCCTCGATATGTATAGGTGAGTAAAGCTGCGTGTATATAGATATATTCTTAAACGTTAAGAAGGCGCTAATGATTGGGTAACCAGCAAAAAAGTGTTCTAGCTTCTCGAACACTGGACTCGGGGTTTCTGCTCGAGCGTAATTGACAATTAGTCACTAAGCCTCGTGCCTCTTCTTGGAGTCATTTCAATCGTAATTTGCGTTGGCAGCATAATAAACGTATCCTCCGCTTCGACGACGTAGTATCTCTCTCTCTCCCTTTTTCCCTGCTTTTTTTATTTCAATGATTTTAATCTTCCTTTTTTGCCTCATTCTCTAGTTCTTCTTTTTTTTTGCTGTCTTTTTCCCTCTTTGTCTTTTATCTCTCTACTATTCTGAATTGAGAAAAGAAAAACACTCCGGCAGTTATCTTATTGTGTTTATAAGCAATGCATCAGGAATGGAATTTGATTTGTTTGAAAAATTTACTCAGGCATGCAGTGTCGTTTCATTCGAGGCACAAATAATAATTCGAGACTATAATCAACATTCAATGTGATATCGATATTTTTTGTCAATATACGCGAAACACGCAACTATGTCATCATGTGCGGATGATCATCAATATGTCAATTTTAATTAGATATTTTTGTTTTCGAGACGATTCTACTCCAAAACAAAATTCTATCGCATAGGGAAAGTTCATAGTTTTCTTCCGTAATAATCTTGTAATTAATTCCCCCGGGGGAATTAATTACAAGATTATTAGGGAAGAAAACTATGAACTGAGTTCAGAACTATTATCACTACAAAAATTAAGTAACTTTGTAAATACTTCTTTTTGGCACTTATTCTCAAATTATTACAACCTTATTTCTTTTAATTAAAATTCAGAAATATTACCTAATATATACAGATGTAGATAATAATTTATTTGACCCCGATTTAAATAATTAAAATTTGGGTCAAAAGCCCTTTTAAGAAGATGATGATGAGAGAAAAGCGAAAGTGTTTTTTGATTTCGGGGCCGTAACAGAATTTTAAACGATCGCTAGTCGCATATTCTCTCTGCTCCGTATCCCTAAGGGTCCCGCGCTGGCGGACCAATTTCAGAACCAGTCGAACAATTAAACATCGCGAGATGAACAAAACGGGGAGTGATGCGATGGAAAGAGTAGAAGCAAAACTCCAAATGAAACCAAGTGAAAAGAAGATAATAACAAGAAAGAGAGAGAGAGAGAGAGAGAGAGAGAGAGAGAGAGAGAGAGAGAGAGAAGGGAGAAAAAGAAGATGGAAATCGTATGGTTGTAAAATCCACGCGGGTTGCACCAAACGCAATTAACCGCTAAAACCGAATCCCCATAGGGGCCCCTCACATATGTAGAAAACGCTAAGTTCGAGACTAAAAACGAGAAGTGGAGATGAAGAGGAGGGGTGGGGGGAGAGAAAAGAAAAGAAGCGAAGAATGACTATTACAGAAGAGAGGGTGAAAGAAAGAAAAGGAGAATATGAATATGGAGGTAGTAATAGGAGGGGGGGGGAATATCGCGGTTTGGCCCTCTTCTCCTCTCTCGTTTGGTTTGGTCAGCCCTGCCAGCCCTAAGGGCTCCAGACGGAACGCTTTTAAAATTTATTGACAATCATAAATTTCGAAAATAAAACCTTATATTCCACCGTGCAGACCGGTGGAAACACCGTGTGTCCAGAGAGAAAGAGAGAGAGAGAGAAAGAGTAGAAACTGCGTTCCTTTGGCTCTGTTCTGCTTCGCGGACCAACGATCGTTTTTTTCTTGACTTGCTCCTTTTGCGGAGAACTCGAAACAAAAGAATTCGTTTCGAATTTGCCCCCTTCAACCTTTCCTATAGCCACGCACCCGCCTTTCCATCTTCTTCCTCGTTTCTCTTATACTCTCCCCCCCCTCCTTTTTCCATCTCACTTGAGCTTTATGTCCTGCTTCTCTTCCTTTTCTATATATATATATATTCGTCTCGAATCTCATCTCCTCTGCTCATGGACCCAGTAGTCGATAATTACTTCTTAAATTCTTAACAGACATCAAAATTGCGAAAGACTATTCGCGAAGGGACGTCTTTTAATTCTATCGTGAAACTTTAAAGTGTTTGCGGACATAGTTAGTCATATAGTTTCCGAAAATTTAGCAAAGCATGCGGCCAAAGGCAAAAATAATGTTTAGGATCAAAGAATGTGGATAATAGTCCAAATATAATCTCTAAATTTGAATTTGTAAAAATGTTTACTAATTTGAATTAGTGACAGACTTTTTGCTCTTGAATTAGTAAATTTTACTAATAAATTAGTAAATTTTACTAATAAATTAGTAGAAGTTACTATTTATTAGTAAAATTTACTAATTCAAAAGTAAAAAGTCAGTCACTGTAATTCTAATTATAGTAAACATTTTTACTAATTCGAATATAGAGAGTATACAAATTTTCAGGTTTTAAAAATATTTTTATCATTGACCATATGATTTGCTAGTTTTTGTCCATAGTCAAAATATGTAAATATTTGACCATTTCCAAAAATCTAACAAACCATGGTCCGTAAAATTCGTAATTTGATTGAGAGAAAGACGAAAAGTTATCGTAAATTGTACGATATAATTTTGGAGAATTTTAGAGAAATTACAAATGATTGTAGAAATTTAATTATTATCAAAAGGAAAAAAAAATTCTTCGCAGAAATTCAATTATTTTCAAAAATTTTAATAATTTCCTTTGCAAAAATTCAATTATTTTCAAAAGTAATAAAATTCTTCGCAGAAATTCAATTATTTATACAAAACTTTATAGTAAAACTTTTGTCAAGATTTTCATTATCTTTATAAATATCAAAATTCTTTCCAGAAATTCAATTATTTGCAGGAATTTTAATAAAATCCTTTGCGCAAAAATGTAATTATTTTCGAAAGGAAAAAAAATTCAATTATTTTCAGAAATTAAAAAAAATTCTTTTCAATGTTTCAATTATTTTTATAAATAGCAAAATTCTTCGCAGAAATTCAATTATGTTCAAAAATTTGTTTAAATTCTCGTCAAAATTTCAATTATCATTTAGAAATAATTAAATTCATCTCTGAAATTTAATTATTTTCGAAAATATTAATGGAAATTCTTGACAAAATTTGAATTATTTTCAAAAATTTTCTTCAATTCAACGATTTTTAATATTTACTATTTTAATAAAATTCTCCAAAAAAATTCAATTATTTAAAAAAAAAATTCAATAAAATTCCAGGCAAACCTTTAATTATTTTCACAAAATAATAAAAAATTTTCAAGAATTCAATTATTTATAAATTTTTTTATTATAGTTTCTTCAAAATCATTCAATAATTTTTTTGAAAATAATAAAATTTTTACAGAGATTCAATTCTTTGCGTAAATAAAAAAAATTCTTTCTAGAATTTCAATTATTTTCGTAAAATAATAAAATTCTTTTTAGAATTTCAATTATTTTTAATACAATTTTAATTGAATTTCTCGAAAAGTGTAATTATTTTTAAAAATTTTATTAAAATTCTTCAAAAAATTCAATTATTTAAAAATTTATTTGATAAATATTAAAATTCTTTCCAGAAATTCAATTATTTACATAAATGATAGTATTCACCGGAAGAATTCAATTGTTTTTAAAAATTAATAAAATTCTTTGCAGAAATTCAATTATTTTCAACAAATCTAAAAAAAATTTTCAACATTTCGATTATCTTTATAAATGAATAGCAAGTTTTTTTCGACCAAATTCAATTATTTTTAGGAATTTTAATAAAATCTATTGCGAAATCCAATTATTTTTATAAATAATAATATTCATCACAAGAATTCAATTATTTTCAAAATTAATAAAATTCAAATATTATCAAAAATTTTAATAAAATTAATAGCAAAATTTCAACTATCTTCAAAAATTTTTCTTAATTCAATAATTTTTATATCAATTATTTTAATAAAATTTCGCAAAGGAATTCCATTATTTAAAATTTTAAAAACAATTTTGACAAAGTTCTACACGAATATTCAATTATTTTCTATTATTACGAAAATTTTACATCAATTCAATCAATTTTACATAATAAATTTTGTCGATAAAAATCAATTGTTTGGAACTTTTTTATAAAATTTTTCGCAATAATTCAATTATTTTCATAAAGAATAAAACTCGTTATAGAATTTCAATTATTTTTAATACAATTTTAATCGAATTCCTAAAAAATGTAATTATTCTTAAAATTTTTGTTAAAATTCCTCGACAGAATAAAATTATTTAAAAATTTGTTAATAAAATTATGTATAAGAATTCAATTTTAAAGAAACATTCAATTATTCAATAATAAATTATTTATGTTTATATTAAAATAATTGAATTCTCGTAGAATTTTCTAATAAAAATTGATTCAAAAATTAATTTCAATTAAAGTTTTAGGTAATTAATTGAATTTTGGAAAAGTCACTAATAATTGCAATTTTTAGAAATAATTGAATTTTGTAAAGGTTTTCAATTTCAAATTTTTGAAAATTCGAATTTTTCATACTTTTAATTAAAAATTCTATGCGGGACTAATTTTCTTCAAAAAGCTTAATCGAAATTTTTGTAAAATTATTTTAATTTTTTATTTTCTAATTTATATTTAATTGAAGAATTTCCGAATAGTTGAAATTTCGTAAAATTGAATTGTAAACAAATGAATTAAAAAATTCTCAAAAAGTATTAAAAATAATTGAATTAATAAAGATTTTTTTTAAATGGTAGAAAATAATCACTACCAGTCGAGAAGACTCCTATCACGAAGAAAAATAAAAAGTATAACATTTACTACTTTTATAGTAAAATATTTCTGGTATAGCAATTTTTGTAACTTTTACTACTTTCACAGTAAATATTACTTACGTTCAAAGTACATATTTGTAAAAATTAGTAAAATTCACTTCGAATGTAGCAAAATTGACTCTAAAAGTAGTAAAAATTACCAGAAATTCTTTATTATAAAAGTAGTAAAAGTTACTTTATATTTTTTTCCGTGTAAAGATCTACAAAAACTTATGTTTTTAGTAGGTGAGTGCGAGGGCTGCAAATTAATTAACCCTTTGCCTGCTCGACAAAAAACTAATTATTACTTTCTATTGACAACTTATCAGTATTTATTCTTTTCGAAAACGAAGATCTTCTTCTTCCTTTTCTAATTGCAAGATGAGATAAACAAAAACAAAAGCAAAAAGCAAAAAAAAAGAAACAACATAATAATAACACAAGAGGAATGAAATCTTTGAATCTTTGCAGGTGCTCGATATATGTTCGTCCATTCTTTTTTCTCTCCCCCACCCCTTTTGCTTGAGACAAATAAACTAATTTCAGATTGTAAAGGACATCTGTAAGAATGATGAAAAAAATGCCCGATCTTGTTTGCTGGCCTCACGATCCATTTCGTCCCGTAGACTGCATCTCTCATGCCCCCTTGATTTTATCCCGAGGCGACACGATAAATAATGAATGCCTTTTCCACGCCTCCGAAATGCTGGTGATTAGCCATGAAATATCGATTTTCGTATACGCGAAGAAATTACTGTGAGCGCAAACGTCGACCTGGAAGATTCTTCACGAGCGCGCGAGTATATATATATATATATAGGGAAAGAGAGAGAGACGCAGAGTTTATATTGAGCTTCTTCTTACAATTAGAGTTTCTCTCAGGGCAAAACACTCGAGATATGTAACCAGGAGTTACTCAAAAAAGTTACTCATTCCAAGACGCCGCCCAAGATAAGTGTTGTCGATTTGCAATTGTAATCGTTTGTCTGCTTCTGATATGCCTTTTTGAGAAATGTTCGAATAATGCAAAATTTAATCTAAACTTGCTTTCAGAAAAAGAAACAAGAGAAAATAGAACTGAATTAAATAAATTACTTCGATATTTCCTTTCGGTGGGGGTGTGGTTTTGTAATTTCACTTTCCTCTCGATTTTTACTTCGACTTTGTCTTTTACTTTCACTTTCACTTTTACTTTGATTTTTCTCTCGATTTTGACTTTGACTTTGACTTTGACTTTGACTTTGTGATCAAAAAGTCAAAGGAAAATCGTACCTCAATAAAAAGATTTTCAGGTTTTAAACTTTTTTATCTTTGGACAGGGTTTTCTAGATATTGTCCACACGTTAAATATTATTATTATTTTGTTGTTTTAATTGATCCTTAGCCAATTAATTGCATATTGATTATAATTGTTATTAAAATATTTTTTTTCATTGGCCATGGTTAGACAGATTTTGACCACAATTAAAATACATAAATTTTCAAGTTTAAACTAATTTTTCCTCTGGACATGGTTTGCTACATTTCCTGACATAGACACAAATAAAAAGATTTTCACAGGAATTCAATTATTTAAAGTAGAATTTTCTTATTTCGAAAAATAATTGAATTCTCACCAAAACTTTTGTTAAAATTTTTGAAAATTCTAATTAAATTCTTTTTAAAGAATTTCTTTGAATATTTTTTAAAATAATGGAGTTTCTTTAATAATTTTATTTGAAAATTTTGAAAATAATTGAATTTTAAGAACAATTCCTTTCAAGTTTTTAAAATAATCGTGCTTGTTAAAAATTGAAATTGAATTTTATTAAAATTTTAGAAAATAATTGAATTCTTTTGAAAAATTTTATAATAAATTAAGAAGAAAATTGAATTCTTTCATGAAACTTTTTTGAAACTAATTGAATTTTTGCAATAAACTTTACTATTTATAAATATAATTGAATTTTTTCGAAGGTTTTATTAAATTATGGAAAATAATTGAATTCAATTATTTTCAAAAATTTTAATAAAATTTCAATAAAATTCTTTTCAAGATTTCAATTATCTTTAAAAATAATAAAATTCTTCACCAAAATTCAATTATTTTCAAAAATACTAAAATTATTAGCAGATATTCAATTATTTTCAAAATTTCTTTAAAATTCTCATCAAGTTTTCAACTATCTTTATAAATAGCAAAATTCTTCCTAGAAATTCAACTATTTACAGAAATTTCAATAAAATTCTTTTCAAGAATTCAATTATTTTCAAAAGTAATAAAATTCTTTGCAAAAATTTAATTATGGTCAAAAGTTTGAAAAAAATATCATCAAAATTTCAATACCTTTATAAATATTAAAATTTTTCTCCAAAATTCAATTATTTTCAAAAATTTTAATGAAATTCTTTTTAACAAATTCAATTTTTTTTTCAAAAATTCTCGTCCATTCAATGATATTCGATATCTACTATTTTAATAAAATTTTCCAAAAGAAATGAACTATTTTAAAAATTTTTTAATAAAATTCTAAGCAAACTTTTTATTATTGTTATAAATAACAAATATTTCACAGCAATTCAATTATTTACAAATTTTTTTATAAATTTCTTTGCAATAATTCCATTATTTTCAAAAAATATTGAATTTATCTTCACTGAGATTCAATTATTTTTATAAATATTAAAGAACTTTTTCAAAAATTATTAAAAATAATAAATTTATGGTAGATGTTTAGTTAAAAACACGAAAAAAAAATTCAATTTTGTAAAAGTTACAAATTATTGTTCAAAAGTAATAAAATTCTTCTTACGGATTCAATTATTTTCAGAAATAATAAAACTCATTGTTGAATTTCAATTATTTTTAATACAATTTTAATAGAATTTCTCGAAATATTGAATTTTTTCGAAGGTTTTATTAAATTATGGAAAATAATTGAATTTTTTCGAAAAATATTATTAAAAATTTTTTAAAAATTGAATTTCTTTTTGAAACTTTTTTAAGAAAAAAATTGAATTTTTTCAATGAATTTTACTATTTATAAATATAATTGAATTTTTTCGAAAAATATTATTAAAAATTAAAAAAAAATTAAATTGTATCGTGAAATTTTTTTGAAGAAAAAAATTGAATTTTTACAAAGAATTTTACTATTTATAAATATAATTGAATTTTTTCGAAAAATATTATTAAAAATTAAAAAACATTTAAATTATATCGTGAAATTTTTTTGAGAAAAAAATTGAATTCTTTCGTGAAATTGTTTTGAATATAATTGAATTTTTTTAATAAATAATAAATTTTGAATTTCTGAAAAGCTCTTCTCAGGAATTCAATTATTTTTTTAAATTTTAATGAAATTCTTTGTAATAATTATAATAATTCACTGTAAACATTATTTGCTTCTCTTCTTAGCCTGCTTATCAAAGAATGATTTCCATCATTTGTTCTATGAAATAGAACAGAATTTAAAACACAATTTTCGACAATTTTTATAAAATTTTTTTGAAAAAAATCATTTCTTTAAAAATATTTTTAAGAATGCAATTAATTTAAAAACTTTATTAAAGTTCGATGACCAAAATTCAATTAATTAAATGATTCTTCTTGAAATAAAGAAATAAATTCGCAAACTTATAATTACGTGAATCAATTATAAGTTTGCGAATTAATTCCATTAGGAAAAATTTTAAATACTTCCACACAGCATTTTTATATGTCGTTACAAAAATAAACATCCGCAATAATCTCATCCAAGCTGATTCCTTACTATAAACATGCAGGTCACTAATACAGGCTTGTAAATTTATCTTGAGAATTCCTCAAATCTCTCTCTCTCTCTCTTTCTCTCTCTCTTTTTATTTCTCTCTCTAGTCAAAGAGAAGAAATAAAAATGAAATTAATAAATACATGTATATAGCAAAAGGGGTCTAGATTTTGAAGTGTGATGAAGTCGAATGGATGTTTTTTAAGAAAAGAAAAAAAAATTAAAGGAATGAGGGACTCTTAGAAATATGGAAAGAGAGACTAATTCCTCGAGTGGGACATGCTCTTGTAAAATTTAAGAGAGTTGAAGGAGGAAAGCTTTATGATAAAAAAGTTGAATAACGAGGCATTTGGAATTTAAGCTGATGAGTAACATGGGCGAATGGAAAGATGGATCAAAAAATCCGAAAAGGGTTGAATGTAGTTTTATGTGAGAAGATATATTCTCCAATAGAAATATACTCATTCTCTCTCTTTCTCTTTCCTTCTCTTGGCAACCTTTAAAATTGGAATAATAATGTTCTTTCATCTCTCGAACTCGAAATGATGACTCGACGCCTTTCAATATTGTGGGAACAAAAATCGGCGAGGCATAGTTCACTTTTTTTTTACTTTTTGTTTCTTTATCTCCTCTTTTATATACTTTAATTCGATTCTCAATTTTTACTTCTTCCCTATAATTCCTACTTGTTAGCAAATTTCTAATTTCTATTATTTACATTCGTTATTTCTATTTTCTATTTTTTAAACTTATCATTTGTAATTTACTAAGTTTGGATTATTTTGGCCAAAAAAAGACGAAAGTTAGGTTGTTTTCTTCCGAATTGCATTTGCTTTATTAATTATAGTTGTAACTATACTTTCACTCTACTTTTATATTTTTATTTTACTTTTCTTGATTTTACTTTTCCAGTTTTAATTTTTCTTTTCATTGGATATTTTTTTTGAAATTATTTTCGAAGGAACAAAAAGGAACAAAAAGGAACAAAAAGATTTTTAAAAAAGGCGCTTAAAGAACAAGAAAATATAATTTTAAGAAAAAATAATGTTATCTTTTGATCGAGAATTGAATCCCGTGGTGAGCATTGATTTTTTAAAATTAAATACACTCTCGGGATAGTTTTTGATGCTGCCGTTGCTCTTCATTCTTTGAGAAAGATCGAATCGACGACAACAGCCTCGTCATCCAACATTGATTACGAGTAATTATTCGTTTCTATTACGATACAAAAATAACATTCGACGGTCGTTGCTTTGATCATCCTGCGATAATAAAATGTCTGCAAATTTAATTTTTTTCATCTGAATACAAATTGCCAAACGGGATATTTTTGTTTTTCACCACCTCCACAGTACTTTCTTATATTGTGTACCATTGGAAAAGAATATTTGTAAAAAATTCCAAAAAGAAAGAAACCTAACTGTCTGCTTTTGATTTTTTTTTGTGACAAATTTACAAGAAATCGAGTTAAAAATCCATTTGTCATGAAACCAAATAGAGTAATAAATATAATAAATATAAATTCTTTATAACTGAAATTGGTTTCAACTTGTATGGTAATGTTCAATTAATAATGATGACTCATCCCGAAATTAATTTTCGTGGACAAATTGGTTATTAATAAACAGATTTTTATCACCTTATTTATTCTCGATCCAAATTTAATCACTTTTGGAAACTATTTTCTTCAACCTATGAAAATTTTTCATTTTTATGAGAATGAACAAAAAAAAAATTTAAATAATTGAATTTATGAGAAGAATAATTGTGAAATTAAAATTAAAGACAGATTCAACGAAAATTGAAAACGAAACAAAAATTAAGCAAAAATGAGCGAAACGAAAATAAAAAAAGGGCTAAAGTGAAAAGGTAAAGTCGAACGATCTCTTAGGCTATTAGTTTTATCAAGTGAAGGTACTGAAACAGGAAAAAAAAAGTAGAACATAAAAGACTTGAGAGTTAGAGTGAGAAAGAGAGAGAGAGAGAGAAAAGCACTCTCGCGATTCTTGCATACCCATTACAATACATATTCAGTTCGGTAAGAGACGGCGTTCTCTTCAGCACACAGATATCTCAAATCTGAGCGCGTTCGATTCATTTAAGAGATAAAATCTTTCGTTCGAAATATGAATATTATATTATAAGCGTAGCCAATGCTGCTTCCAGAGTGAAAAAGAAATCATTGACTCTAGAGGGAGCACATTGGGGGTAAAAGAAAAGAGAAGGGATCATTTCTGACTTCTGATGATGCAGATCATTCATTTTATTTTTCTCTCTTTCTATACATATATATATCTCTTCATCCGTCTTTTTACTTTCAGCAACAAAAAGGAGAAAAATACGTTCTTTAAAAGGTCCTTCACCTCAATAACACTTTAAAAAAAAATTAAAAGCCTTAAATTATAATCACATTTTTTTAAAAATTAATATTTTTATATCCTTAAAAAATATTTTCATAAATAATGTAACTCATCGCAGAATTTCAATTATTTTTAATACAGTTTTAATGGAATTTCTCGCAAAATGTAATTATTCGTAAAACTTTTATTAAAATTCATCAAAGAAATTCGATTATTTTAAAAAGCCGTCCTATAATTTATTTATTAGAATTTAAGTATTATTGTCAATACATTTTTAATTAAATTTCTTTAAAAAATTAAATTATTTTAAAAAATTTTAATGAAATTCTTTTCAATAATTCAATTTATTTTAATATTTACTATTTTAATGATAAATTTCCTAAAGGAATTAAATAATTATTAATTATTTAATACCCTTTATTTATAAAGGGTTTATAAATATCTTTATAAATAGCAAAATTCTTCGTAGAAATTCAATTATTTTCAAAAGTAATATAATTCTTCGCAAAAATTGAATTATTTTTAATACAATTTTAATTAAATTCCTCAAAAACTGAAAATATTCTTAATATTTTTATTAAAATTCGTCGAAAGAATTCAATTATTTTAAAAAATAATAAAATTTTTCTCAGAAATTCAATTATTTTAAAAATTCTTTTGTAAATTCTCATCAAGTTTTCAATTATCTTAATAACTAAAAAAATTCTTCGCAGAAATTCAATTATGTTCAAAAATTTACAAAAATTTTAGTCCAAATTTCAATTATCTTTATAAATAATAAAATTTTTCTCAAAAATTCAATAATTTTCAAAATTTCTTTAAAATTCTTATTAATTTTTCAATTATATTCAAAAATATAAAAAAAATTCTCGTCTAAGTTTCAATTATCTTTAAAAATAATAAAATTTTTTTCAAAAATTCAATTATTTTCAAAATCTCTTTAAAATTCTCATAAATTTTTCAATTATCTTTAAAAATAGCAAAATTCTTCCTAGAAATTCAATTATTTTCAAAAATTTTAATAAAATTTTAATAAAATTCTTTTCAAGATTTCAATTATCTTTAAAAATAATAAAATTCTTCACCAAAATTCAATAATATTCAAAAATACTAAAATTATTCGCAGAAATTCAATTATTTTCAAAATTTCTTTAAAATTCTCATCAAGTTTTCAATTATCTTTATAAATAGCAAAATTATTCCAAGAAATTCAACTATTTACAGAAATTTCAATGAAATTCTTTTCAAGAATTCAATTATTTTCAAAAGTAATAAAATTCTTCGCAAAAAATTTAATTATGGTCAAAAGTTTGAAAAAATTATCGTCAAAATTTCAATTATCTTTATAAATATTAAAATTTTTCTCCAAAATTCAATTATTTTCAAAAATTTTAATGAAATTCTTATTTTAACAAATTCAATTTTGTTTTCAAAAATTCTCGTCCATTCAAAGATTTTGAAAATCTACTATTTTAATAAAATTTTCCAAAAAAATGAATTATTATAAAAATTTTTTGATAAAATTCTAAGCAAACCTTTTATTATTTTTATAAATAACAAATATTTCACAGCAATTCAATTATTTACAAATTTTTTATAAATTTCTTTGCCATAATTCTATTATTTTCAAAATTATTAAATTTATTTTCACAGAGATTCAATTATTTTTATAAACATTAAAGAACTCTTTCAAAAATTATTAAAAATAATAATTTTATGGAAGATTTTTAGTTAAAAATACGAAAAAAATTCAATTTTGTAAAAGTTACAAATTATTGCAAAAATTCAATTATTTTCAAGAGTAATAAAATTCTTCGCAAAAATTAAATATTGTTCAAAAGTAATAAAATTCTTCTTACGGATTCAATTATTTTCAGAAATAATAAAACTCATTGTTGAATTTCAATTATTTTTAATACAATTTTAATAGAATTTCTCGAAAAATGTAATTATTCGTAAAAATTTTATTAAAATTCGTTGATAGAATTTAATTATTTGAAAATTTGTTGATAACGATTCTTTATGGGAATTGAATTTTAAGAAACATTCAATTATTCAATAAATTACTTATTTTTATATTTAAATAATTTAATTGTCGTAGAATTTTCTAATTATAATTGATTCAAATATGAATTTCAGTTAAAGTTGTAGATAATTGAATTTTGATCTTTGAATGTTTGAATTTTTCATACTTTTTAACTGAAACTTGTGTAGATTTAATTTTTTTGAAAAAGTTAAATTGAATTTTTTTTAAGTTATTTGAAGTTTTTATTTTCTAATATTTGATTGCGAAGAATTTCCGAATAATCGATGAAATTTCGTATAAAATTGAATTGTAAACAAAAGGATTTGAAAATATTTAAAGAAATGTTTTAAAAATTATTAATAATAATTAATAATAATTAATTTATAGAAGAATTTTAGTTAAAAATTTTGGAAAACAATAATTGAATTAAAATGATGAAAGTAATTTTGAATAAGTTACAGTATATTCTTATAATATAAAATGATTTTATCGGTCGGTAATTTTTAATTATTATAAAACATGAAGATATCGATGACTCTGAGTCGAAGACTCGGAGTTATCGATATTTTCATGTTTTATAACAATTTTTTATAAGATGTTTACTTTCAAAAAGGTTTGAATTAAAACTTTTGTTAAATATAAATGTAGTTTTAAAAACCTGGAAAAATTCCGTTTTTTAACCTGGAAAAGTCAGGGAATTTGAAATGATGAAAAGCGTAGCAACCCTGAAAAAGTATCAAATTGATATAAAAATTTTTGATTAACTTTTGATTTAATACACATTTTTGGTATCAATTCGTTGCGATTTGACACTTTTAAATAAACAGTGATAATATTGAAAAAAATGAGAAAATAATATTGAAAAGTTGAATCGAAAAAAATCGAATTGGTCCCAAATGTATAATTTTTCGTCTCTTGCAACTTTGGGTCTAATTCCCCCCTCCCCCCCTCACACCCCTTCACCCATTTTACCATTTCTCTCTTGATCTCAGTATATTTCATTTCTCGAACCCCGTTCGGTGAAACGTCACTTTGAAGAATTCTTCACGAGTCAGAAAAATGAGCATCGTCATGATTTTTGAAAGTAAAAAATGAAGAGTGTCGAGCGGTTGGGTCTGTCTGCGCGCAAGAGAAGCGAGCCCTTTTCAAATCTTCACTGCCTCCCTCTCCCCCTCCTCATCACCTTCTTCTTCTTCTTCTTCTCTTTCATCGTCGATTATTCTTTACAACCACAAACTCAAATTTTACACCTATCTTTAAGTTTATATTCACATATAGACTTCATTTCTGTGTATAATTAGGAATAAGATTGAGGAATTGCAGTTTTATGTATCGCAAGTTTTACGTATATATATGTGTCTTGAAATTCTCGCGGGCGCATAATCATCAATAAAATTCGTTTTAGGCCCCACCTTGAGGGCATTAAATCGTAATTGTGATTTGTTACTGTCTATAGCGAGAGAGCATTCTTTTTATTACTTTTCATGGTGTATTAGATTTTTTCGTTGCATACTTTTATATAAATTTTTATATAGGTGAATGTATATAGTCAGGATTGGACCACCTTTTGATTTTTGTTTATAATTATAATTTTGAGAGTGAATCGAAATATTGAATATTCTTTAGGTTCAGGAAAAAAGAAAAAATTTTGTCGGAAAATGTGCAAATTGTTGTCGGAAAATGTGGAAATTTTGTGGATTTAAAATATTTTTGTCATTGCCCATGATTCGACAGATATTGACCATAGTTAAAATATATAAATTTTCAGGTTTTTAAAATATAAATATTTTTGTCGTTAGCCATGGTCAAGGTTGGACCTTTTATAGTCAAAGAAAATTGTATTCTAAATAGTAAGAAATTTTAAAGAGACTTTACTTTTTGAATAAAATTCTATCAAGCAACTCCCAATTTACCCTCGGCATTATTGCATTTCGCAAAAGGAAAAAAATTATTCCATAATCAAGATCGAGAATTGCAGATATAAATTCCATAGTTAAAAATCGTGAGAACAATGTATGAGAAGAGTTTATGATATACATTAAGAGTTGTACTGTATAAAGAAAGGGAAAATAGAATGAGGATATATGGGCAGAGAAAAAGAGAGAGAGAAAAGAAAAAGATACGAATTTAAAGCAAGAGAGATCCTCCTAAAGGCTGATTGGCCGTGTAATCCCCATTAGGGCCCACGAATCGATTTCGTCCGCGTGCGCGTTCGATATTCAAATAATCGAACAATGAGGTCCCGCCGATCAAACGCCCCTCTTTTTCCGCGCAACCCTTCGGAATGGGCAACAATTTCTCCTTCTCATTTTTAACATTATCAAGGCTGCTTGCTCCCTCTGTCGATTGCAGACTATGAGGGCATTAATTCAAATAATAATATAGTAATAATCACAATCCGTAATTTCGTAGAAAATATTTTTTTTAACCCACAAAAAAATTACCAAATGAAAAAATTTTTCAAGCATTTTCTTTTTGAAAATCTAAATTTTCTGATTCTTTTTGTCTACAGGAATTAAAATATTTCAAATGATTTCAAAGTAACGCATTTTTTAAATTTAAACATTTTTGAAAATTACAAAAGTAATTCTTTCAAAATACAATCATTTTTTTCTTGAAATTTATTAATAAAATTATTCAAAACTTTAATGATTTTATTTTATTCAATTTTAAGTCAATTCTTATTAGAAAGTTCTACGAGAATTCAATTATTTAAATACAAAAATAAAAAATTTATTGAATAATTAAATATTTCTTAACTTTGAATTCTTTAAAGAATCTTTATCAACAATTTTTAAAATAATTGAATTTCTACGAATAATTGCATTCAAATTTTTGATAATAATTAAATTCATTCAAGAAATGTAATTAAAAATGAATTGAAGATAATTATTACCCTCTAAGAAACAAATTATATCAATTTTTTTTTTGACAATAATTGAATGTCTGTGTGGTATTTTATTAAATTTCTTTGAAAATAATTAAATTCCTGAAAAACATTTTATTATTTATGAAAATAATTGAATTCTTGCGAAGGATTTTATTAGAATTTTTAAAAATAATTGAATTTTCGGGAATAATTTTGTTATTTATCTTTAATAATTGAATTCTTTTGAAGAATTATTCATGCGTAAATAATTGAATATATTCGAAAGAATTTCATTGAAATCTGAAAGAATAATTATTAATTACATTTTTTGATCAATTCCTTCAAAAGTTGTATTCAAAATAATTGAAATCCCGATATGAATTTTATTATTTATGAAAATAATTAATTAGTTGCTAACAATTTTATTATAATTTTCAAAAATAATTGAATTCCTGAGAAGAATTTTATTATTTATGAAAATAATTGAATTATTGCGAAAAATGTTATTGAAATTTTTAAAAAGAATTGAATTTCTGTGCAAAAATTTTGTTATCTTTGAAAATAATTGAATTCTTCATAAGAATTTTATAAACATTGTTTTGAAAAATTGAATTTTTATGAAATATGTTATTATTAGTGGAAGTATTTTAATTATTGTGAAGAACTGTATAAAAAATTCGTTAAATGATTGATTTTTTGAATTTTTTTTATTGGTAATGCTATTCTAAATTAATTGAATTCCGGTAGAAATTTTCTTATTTAGGAAAATAATTGAATTTTAGATGAATTTTATCAATTTTTTTTTTTTAAATAATTGAATTCTTTCAATGAATTTTAATAAAATTTTTAAGAATAATTACAATTTTTCGAGCAATTTCTGTATAATTGTATTAACAATAATTGAAATCCTGCAATGAATTTTATTATAATTTTAAAAAATAATTGAATTCCTGAGAAGAATGTTATTATTTATGAAAATAATTGATTCGTTGCGAAAAATTTTATTAAAATGTTTAAAACAAATAATTGAATTCTTCATAAGAATTTTATAAAGATTGTTTTAAATAATTAATTTTTTCTAAATATAATATTATGAAAATTTTATTTTAAATATAATTGAATTCATTTGCTTGAATATACTAGACATTGAAAATGAATTTCGAATATGTTTTGAAAATAATTGAATCGTTATAAAGAATTTGATTATAATTTTCGAGAATATTTTTTTGAATTCTAGTATTAGCGAATTTAAAGTAAATTCTAAAAAAACTAGAAATAGTAGCTTTTAGTGGCTGAAATTTAAAAAAAGTTTCCAAATAGTAGCATAACGTAAAAAAAAATTGTAAATAGTAGGTTTTAATATAGATGAGCGCGAGGCCTGAATTTGTTTCAAGTATAAAGGATGGTAAAAAAGAATTTAGTTTCAAAAAGAAAAAAAAAATTTTTTTTTACTTTCATGTCAAATAAAAAAATGATTGCGATAAATTTTTGTAGCTCATCGCGAATACGCATGCTCAGAATAATCGAATCCACCTGACCGCAGGAACAACGCATGAGTGCTTCATTCTGGTTCGTTATGACTCTTGAGTTTGGGAGCCTCTTTTGCTATCTGGCCGACGAGATCTCAGCTTGGAATGATTTTCGAAATATGATTAATTGACCCGCCTTGGTATTTCTCTTGGTCGAAGAACCCTCGCTTTTAAACGGGTAGTTTGTATATGTGTATGTGTGTGTGTGTGTATCTTTTTTTGTACTCCATAATATGCGCCTCCTCACAGGGTGCGATGCGAGAAAACGCATTTTAATCCCCGAAAAATATACTCGGTTTCATCTAAAAAAAGAAATTTTTTTTTTCTTCTCACTCACGAACATCCCTAATCGCATTTCAATCTTTTCAAATGGTTTAAAAAATGAAAATTATTCAAAATAGAGGAAAATTGATTTCCGCCGCTTTGTATTTTTGTAGATAAAATATTTGAGGATCCCGTCAATCTAGATTTCTAAATGATCTTTCTCTATTATGTACTTTATATAAATAATTCACGTCTTTAAATTTCAATTCAATTTTATACAGTCTATAATGGGAATTTTATCAATTCAATTTCAGTGTAAAAGAAAAATCTCCGTTTTAATGGATTTCTTTCTTATTTTTTTTTTTGTAACAAACGAACAATTTTTCAAGACTTTATTTGACAAATATTTTTGAAATTTCCAAAAAAAGTAGTAAATACTGTTTATTTAGTAAACAAATACTTTGGGATAAATAAAAGCGAGTTTTATTAAAAATTTTCCAAACTAAAAGAATATTTTGGTTATATTTTAAAAATATAAATGACAAATCGAATTTTTTTTTTTCATAAGGTATATAAATGTGACATTTTAATAAGAATTTCAAGGAGGCGGCTTTGATAATCTTGGTTACTTTCACGGAATTAAAGTGTCAATCTCGCGAACAATGCAAATCGAATGACTCGACTGTTTATTCGAATAAAACTTCGCGCTCTCGCGAGAGATCTTCTTTCTTTTGAAATCGAAACGTTCTTGGAATTATCATAACTCGTTCGCCAATATGTTAAAACATTTCATTAATACACATTTATTAGTTTAAAAGTCATTCAATTGCGTCATTCGTGTCAGACAATTTACAGAAAAGCGAAGTCAGTTATACAATATCATCTAAAATCATTAAAAGAAAAAAAGGAAAAAAAAACACAAAAAAAAACATTCTAAAAGTTATTCAATTTAAATATTTTTCAAAAAAATGATACTCACTTTTCGTTTACAAGAGTAAAGTTTGAAATAAAGTTAATACCTTTAACTAAAAAGTTGTGTCTGGGAAAAAAGTGATCTTTATAAATAATAAAATTTTTCTCCGAAATTCAATTATATTTTTAAAAATTTTAATAAAACTCTTGACAAACTTTCAATTATTTTCAAAAATTATTAAAAATAAATAACAAAATTATTCCCGAAAATTCAATTATTTTGAGGCATTTTAATAAAATTCTTTGCAAAATTCAATTATTTTCATATAAATAACAATGTTCAATACAAGAATTCAATTATTTTCAAAAGTTATAAATTTCTGCTTGAAAATTCAATTATTTAAAAATTTAAATAAATTTTAATAAAATCCTTCGCAATAATTCACTTATCTTCATGAATAATGAAATTCATATTAGGAATTCAATTATTTTTAGAAATAAAAAAACTCATAGTAGAAATTCAATTATTTTCAAAAGTAATAAAATTCTTCGCAGAAATTCAATTATGTTACAAAATTTACTAAAATTCTTCTAAAAATTTCAATTATCTTTATAACTAATAAAATTCTTCTCTGAAATTAAATTATTTTTAAAAATTATTAATAAAATTCTTTGCAAAAGTCAATTATTTTCGAAAATTTTCCTCAATTTAATGATTTTCAATATCTACTATTTTAATAAAATTTTCCAAAAGAATTCAATTATTTAAAAAAATTTTTGAGAAAATTCTACACAAACATTTAATTATTTTCATAAATAATAACAATTTCAGAGGAATTTAATTATTTACAATTTACAAATATTCTATAAATTTCATCGCAATAATTCAATTATTTTCATAAATAATAAAATTCTTTTTAGGAATTATTCTTAAAAATTTTACTAAAATTCGTTGAAAGAATTCAATTATTTAAAAATTTGTTAATAAAATTCTTTATGAAAATTCAAATTTAAGAAATATTGAATTATTTAATAAATTATTTATTTTTGTATTTAAATAATTGAATTCTCATAGAATTTTCTAATCAAAATTAATTTAAAAAGTAATTTCAGTTAAAATTTTAGATAATAATTGAATACGTTAAAAACATTTTAGCTTGGATTTTTAGAAAAAATTCAATTTTGAAAAAGTTTTAAATCAAAATCCAATTATTAACTAATTTATTAACTAATTTATTTTTAATATTTAATTAACTAATTTATTTATTTATTTTTTTTTTTTTTCTAAATTTAATTTTTTTTTTAAATTTTTTATTAACTAATTTATTTTTTTTTTTTTTATTAACTAATTTATTAACTAATTTATTAACTAATTTATTAACTAATTTATTTATTTATTAACTAATTTACTAATTAATTATTTTTGTTTATTAATTTTACAAATTTTATTAAAATTCTTGGCAAATAGAGTAACAGTATTCTTATTTCTGAAAATATAAAATAATGATTTTATGACTTCGTCATCTTTAACAGCATGTGACTGTTACAGAAATCAATGTTAATTTTTTCGACCACTTTTTTCTTAAAATATTAAATAAATTAAGCTAGTTTTTTGTGAATAACTCTAAAATATAATAAAGAAGAGCAGTGATGTGCAAAAGTTTTAATAATTCTAAAATAAATTATAAAAAAATACTTTGAAATCGGAAAAGACGAGAAATTGAATAAAAGTGATTTTGAGAACTGATAATTTTAAAGTTATTTTTTAATAAATAATTTTAAAAATATTAAAACTTTTGCACATCACTGCCCTTATGTATGATATTTTAAAGTTATTCACAAAAAACTAGCTTAATTTATTTAATATTTTAAGAGAAAAGTGGTCGAAAAAATTAACATTGAATTCTGTAACAATCACATGCTGTTAATTATTAATAATTATTTTAAAACTTGAAGAAAGCAATCACTTCATGTCTTATTCGACTCGGAGCGATTGCTTTCTTCATGTTTTCTAATAATTTTCTTAAAATTTATTGAATTTCAAAAGGTTTGAATTTGAATGTTTTAAAGAATTTTAATTCCTACGGAAATCTTTCCAAACGAATTAAAAATCTTTAAAATGATTAAATATTTATTTAAAAATAAAGTTATTGGTGTTTTTGAATAATTTTACATTTACAGAAATTCTTAAATAAATGTAATAGAACATTTTTTTTGAGTTTCTAATAATTTTTAGAGTGAACCCAGAATATTCTTAAGATTCAAGAAAATAATCAAAATTTTGTCTGGAAATGAGGGAAAAACAAAATTATACTTTTGTGACAACCCTGTCGTAGTAAGTACTCAAAAAACTGTGGAATCACTTTTCAAAAATTGTAAAAAAAAAATTGAAAAAATGTTTATTTTATTAATTCAATTTAAAAACATAATATAATTTAATACCAGGGTAAACCTTTGTTTTCGTTTAAAAATGACAAAAGAAAAAGGAGAATTGAAAAGCAACTAAACGTTGTCTCTCGACATTGGTAAAATGGTCTCTCTGGCCTTTTTCCTTTGTTGAAAGTACAATTACAGCTAATTTGACTTAAAGAAGGGCAAAACAATCGGTTTGCTAGCGCATGCGAGCTGAATATGAGAGATTCAAGATCTGAGACAGAATAAGGAAGGTATAAGTAAAACGAAAAGTGAGATGGGAATATATCCCCCCTTTTCCTTAATTCTCTCTCTCTCTCTCTTTCTCTCCCTCTCAATATTCCTCAATCTGCTCTTGGGACTTGCCCTACCTTCACAGTCGTTCACGATGAAGGGATTTTTAAATTTTGTCACGTTCAAGTTTAAACACAGTCATTTGTGCACACTCTCTTCCTCTCCCCCCCCCCCCCCCCAATGCCTCTTTTTGCCATTGCCGATGTTACTGCTCGCGCGCGATCTCTTTTCATCCCACTATTTCCATTCTTATTTCTTTTCCCATTCTTCATTTCTCTCTCTCTGTCTTGTCTTATACGAAAGATAGCAAGAGAACCTCTCCTCTTGTCTTTTTTATGATTATTTTTCGTTCCAAATTCGAATCGGTCTTTCCTCGTCTCAAAATTACGCTATTTCGAAATTATAACATCTGCGCGCTCTCGCTCTCGTTCTTTCTCTCTTTGGACGGGTAAAATAATGTCGAGAAACGTGGCTTATTTTCCAAGGGTTGTGGGTCAATTATTTATTTTCTTTTTTTTTTTTTTCTTAAGGTAATGCCAGGTAGATGTAATAACGCGAGAAAAAAAAATCGTCTCTGCCGATCAAATGTAAAAGACGAAAGAGAAGGGTTGCTTAGAATATTGAAAAAGAAATGGACCTTTCTTTTTGTTATTTTAAGGAAAAATTCTTTTTTTTCTTTTTTTTAACTGGAATATATTTCATCATTTTGAAAAGTATTTATATTAAATGACGTCTACATATTAATAACGGCACTAAAAAATTTTATTTCTCCGTAATATATATTGATTCTGACGCTCTCGAATTTTGAATGACTGGACAAATTTTGAACTAATAAATTATTAAAAGTCAAAAGGCTTTAAAAAACCTTTAGATTTTTTAAGAGTGGAGGAAATTAGAAATGAGATAAACTGAAGTTGAGCTGTAAAAATTTTTATGCTTCATCATTATAACTTTTTTTTTTCAACTTCGTCTTTATATTAACATACGTTATTTGGAATTCAATTTTAAGAATTATTAGTTCCGTATTATTTTATTTAATTTAATCATTTAATGACTTGGAAGAATTTTTCTGTTATTGAAAATTACCAGGTAAATATAAGAGAAATTAAATCCTTTTGTTGAGAAATTATGGTTATTTTTATATATAAAAACAGGCCTCGGGTAAAAAAAAGTCGCTTTGGGGCGATAAAAAATAGAAAAAAAGTCGAAAAAGTCGTTTATTTAATTCATATGCATAATGTCAGAAGAATTTTTATTTTGTTCTACTGATTTTCCCCTTTCACTGATTTCTGAATTCAATTTTTCGAAACTTGAATAATTTTGTTAAATAAATATTTAAATAATTATTATTTGTTTTTCCATAGGAAATAAAATTAGAAAAATTTTAATTTAAAACTTTCTGAAATTTAATAATTTATTAAAATTACAATTAGAACTCTTCCAAAATTAAATTATTTTCTACAATTTTTAACTAAACTTCATTTCCAAATCAATTATTTTTTATTTTTCTCCAATTATTTAAATACAAAAATTCAATTTTCCAATTTTTTTTTAATTATTGTAACTGTTATTGTTTATGGTTCTTTTTTATAAAAGTTATTAAGAAGAATTACTAAAAACATTTAACCAAAAATGTTGAAAGTAACTGATTTTAAAAAAATTATAATAAATAAATTCTTGAAATTAATTTTTTAATTATATTTTTAAATAATTTTCGAAAGTTTATAGGTTTTTAATTTATACAATTGAAAAGTTTCAAAATAATTGAAATTTGGTAAAATCATTTAACAATAATTGAATTTTTTAAAAATATGAAAAGAATTAATCAAATTTATATGAAGAATTTTAATTTTTTTAAAGAATTTTAAATAATTGAATTCTATTGGAAAATTTTTGAAAATATTTGAAAATTTGCCAAGAATTTTATTAAATTTTTGAAAATAATTAAATTTCGAAGAAGAATTTTCTTATTTATAATGATAATTGAAATTTTTTTTAAATTTTGAACATAATTGAATTTCTGCGAAGAATTTTATTTTATTTTCAAAATAATTAAATTTCTAAAAAAAAGTTAGTTCTTTTGGAAAATAATTGAATTCCTGTGAAATTTTTATTATTTATGAAAATAATGAAACGTTTGCGTAGAATTTTATCAAAAAATTTTTTTTAAATAATTGGATATTTTTGGAAAATTTTGGAAAATAATTGAATATTTGCCAAGAATTTTATTAATATTTTAAAAAATAATTGAATTTTGGAGAAGAATTTTCTCATTTATAAAGATAATTAAATTTTTTTTAAATTTTGAACATAATTGAATTTCTGCGAAGAATTTTATTTTATTTTCAAAATAATTGAATTTCTAAAAAAAAAGTTAGTTTTTTTGGAAAATAATTGAATTCCTGTGATATTTTTATTATTTATGAAAATAATGAAACGTTTGCGTAGAATTTTATCAAAAAAATTTTTTAAATAATTGGATTCTTATGGAAAATTTTGGAAAATAATTGAATATTTGCCAAGAATTTTATTAAAATTTTAAAAAATAATTAAATTTTGGAGAAGAATTTTCTCATTTATTAAGATAATTAAATTTTTTTAAAATTTTGAACATAATTGAATTCCTGTTAAAAATATATTATTTATGAAAATTATTGAATTATTGCTAAAAATTTTTTAAAAATTTGTAAATATTTGCATGTCCATGAAGTTTTTACTATTTATGAAAATAATTAAATGTTTGTGTAGAGAATTTTATTAAAATTCCTTTTAAGTAACTAAATTCTTTTTGAAATTTTTTAAAAATAATTGAAATTTTGCTATTAATTTTATTAAAACTTTTGAATATAATTGAATTTCTGCGAAGAATTTTATTATTGAAAATAATTAAAATTTTGCAATGAATTTTATTATTTACAAAAATAATTGAATCATTACGAAGAAAATACTTAAAATCCTGTGAGTAATGTATTATTACAATATTATAATATAATTTTAAAAAGTCTAAAAATGTAAATTTTAAAAAATTTTAATTTATTTTGTTTGAAGATAATTCTTTTCGAACAAAAATAAATCTAATGAAAACGAATTTTAAAAAATTGTAATGAAACAGTTATTTGACTCAGTTTTTATTAATTTTCATATTTATAAATTTACACTTGAAGATTTTTCATTGAAATTTTTGAGAATTCAATTATTTTCAAAATTTGCAATTAAAACTCCTCAAAAGTTGATTTTCAAAAATAGTAATAAAATACTTGAAGAAAAATCAATTATTCTCAGTTAAATTTTACAAAATTTGAATTATTGAAAATTTTTTTAATTGTGTATTTCAAAAATTTAATTAGAAAAATCATTCAAATAAATAATTTCTGAAAGATTTGTCTAAATACTTTTTACACTATATAAAAATCGTAATAAATTGAATTTTATATAAAAAATTTGTTTTTTGTTGCAAAACTTGGAAGAAAAGTCAAAAAATTTGTAATTTTTGAAAATGAGTCGAAAAAAGTCTGAATTTTTCGAAAATACTAGCAAAAAATCGAAAAAGTCATAATATCCAAGGCCTGATAAAAAATAAAAAAAAATTGGCATTTTTCAAAGTTGTTATTTTTTTATATGTGAGGATATATGAAATTAATGTGAAAAAGGAAATAATAAGAAATGTTGGAAGACAAAAGGACCGATAGAGTGAGTAAAAAGGGAAGGGGAAATGAATGAAGGGTTCCGATTCGTGATCGCGGTGGTTGGATGTTATATATATGTATGAAAAAGAGAAAGAGAGATGGAGAGTGAGGGGTGGGGAGGGGGGGGGGTTGGAGAACGATCAGAGAGCAAAATCGCGATAGCAAACTATATTATTGCTGGTATACCACCGCGAAGGGTCTGTCTCTTTTCAAATAATTCAAAAACCGGCCGATCGAACATATATTTCTGGGCCGACTCGCAGCTCGCACCGTGTAATTATCGAAGAAGCCCCCACAAGACCCTTGAATCCAGTGGTGTTCAACCGTCGATATTCCAACACTGATATTTATATTCCAATTCGCAAATCATAGCAATTTACAATCGTAATTTGAATTTTCTTCAATCTTATCAATAATTCCCCCCCCCCCCTTAAAAGAATTATCAATTGCTTGTTATTATTTTTTATGCATATGCAAGTTTATTATTTTTGTCGTATACTATTTTTCTCTTATATTATTTTCTTGTTCATTAATAATTGAATTTTATAATAATAATAAAATTGCAAGCCTCGCACTCATCTACTATTTACGATTTGATACTTACTTTTTTTATTTGTTAATTGTTACACTAAAACCTATACTTTTTTCATGTTTAAGAATTTACTCTACTTTAAAATTTGTTAACAGTTGAAATAGAAAAAAAATTATTTTAAAAAATTTTAATAAAGTTATTGGAAAAAATTCAAAAAAAAAAAAATTTTAATTCTTATTAAAAAGAAAGGCCTTTTATTTTTTCTTATTCAATCATTTATTTATTTTTTACAGATTTTTCGTAATTCAATGATTTTTAGTAGACTATGATAATAAAAAAATTAAATGCATTTGAGGTTGGCGACTATCTGCTTTGTAACTAAGCAACAACGCATAATTCCCCCTGATTAAACTCCCCCCCTCCGTCTCTAATTCCACATAAAGAAATTGTAAACATTTGTTCAAGATTTATTTGACAAAAAATTTGAATCAAAATTTACCCTTTAGGGATAATTTTTTTTTTCATGATTCTTTAAAAAAAAGTAGGTTATATTTCGTCAAAAGAAATAATGGTTATACCTGATTATCTCTCTTTCTCTCTCTCTCATTCGAATTTCCCCCTCAAGTTTTTCCATGAAGCCTAAAACAAGGAGAGAATTTTTTTTTTTTTTTTTTTTTTTTTTTTTTTATCTTAAAGAGAATTTCAATGCCGGAAGTGCTCAGGTCCTAGTCTAACATTAGGAGGAAATTTGATGGTGAAAAGGGCGAAGGCTGCGCCGCGGTTTTTTAAGGGGTTTGGTTGCAACCCTTTTTTTTTGTTTTTTAATATGTGCCATATTGTCGTGGGAATGGGAAACGAGATGAATATTATACCGCATCGAAGGGCGCAGCATGCCGCGGCTATATTTAAATTTTTTGGCGGAAGAAGAATCGGGGGAACATTTATATATATGTGCGTATAAGTATATATATATATATATATATTTATATACAGAAGTGAATCGAAATACGACAAAAAATGGGACCCGTCCGAAAAGCAGATGAGAATCCGGCTCAACGAGTTCCGGGGTATTTCGATCGAATTAATTTCTGATGAAATTAAATCTACTTCCATGTTTTTCACCGCACTGCACTGTGGATAAATTTTATTTAAGAATCATTTTCCCTTCTAACTTGTTTTATTTTTCTCTTCGTCATTTATTTCCTTTTTTATTATTTTAATTTTATTATTTTGTTTTTCAGAAACGAACTATTAAAAAAAAAAAATGCAAATAAAATTAGAGTTTGTAAATAAAAATATTTTAAAACAAAGAAAAAAAAAAGAGTTTTTTTTTCTTTTTTTCAAGAACTGTTCTTTGTCTTAAAATCTTTATTGATTAAAATTAAAATTAAATATTTATTTATTGATTAAAATTAAAAATTTATTTAATAATTAAAATAAAAAATTTATTTATTAATTAAAATAAAAAATTTATTTATAGATTAAAATTAAAATATTCGAAGATAATAAAAACAAGATATAAAAGATAATAAGAAGAAGATAATAAAAATAAAGAAGATAAATGGAGAATGAGGAAAATAATTGTAATAATGAAGGGAAGAAAATGTATTTATAATTTTAAAATTTATGTTGTACGACAAAGAAATTTGAAAGCCGGTATTTAATTGTAATAAAAATCTCTACTTTGACATTATCGGAAGAAGAGCAATCGAGTTTGAAATCGGATTATAAGAGAACCTTTGGGTAAGAAGAAATATCAGCAGCTGCGCTTGACCGCAGATGTAAAGAGATGTATATATGTATATATACGTATATATATATATATATATACACGAGAGAGATCCTTATATGCATTATAATGATTAGTGCTCGTGCCTTGGTCGAGAAATCGCGGTTCTTCTCCTGACTCGCGAAGATCATCTTCGATGTGCTCTGGGCATTTACGTCCGATGAGATCTTACACCGAAGACGCGGTAGCGCCATTTAGTGCTTGAATTTAATCGCCATTTCTCAATTATCTAAATCTACGCTTGTTGATAATTAAGTGTATAAATGCTAAAACATACCTGAATTTTTTTATTATTTATTTTATTTAAAAAATAAATAATAATAATTTAATTATATATAATAATATTATTATTTATTATATTATTATATTTTATTATATTTAATTATTATATTTTTTTTTAATTTATTTTTTTAATAATAATTTTCTTTTTTATTTTTTTTATTTTCACGTGTAGAACTTTTGTTAAAAAAATTATTTTTTTCAAAATTCCCTTTATTATTTATAATAATAATAATTCGAAATTTCTCAAAGAACTTTTCTAAAAACTATTAAAAATAATTGATTTAATAAAGAATTTTAGTTAGAAATTGTAGAAAATAATAATTAAATTGAAACGATGAAAATAATTTTGAAGAAGTTACAATAACAATATTTTTATAATATAAAATTATGATTTTATCACTTGGTCATCTTTAATTATTATTATAAATTTATAATCTACTAAAACCTACTATTTACTACTTTTTTTTACTATTAGCTACTATTTGGATACTTTTTTAAATTTGTGACACTAAAAGCTACTTTTTTCTATTTTTTTTTTAAATATGAACTACTATAGAATTTAAATTCGCCAATAGTTGAAGTAAAATAATTACTAATTAATTATATTAATAAATATTCTTCTTAGAAACAATTCAAAATTTTTTTGCAAGAATTCAATTATTTTCACAAATAATAAAATACTTTGCTGAAATTTATTTTCAAAATCTACAATTTTAATATAAAATTTTACAAAAGAATTCAATTAATCAAAAAAATTTTAATAAAATCCTTCGCAAGAATTCAATTATTTTTACAAATAAAAAAAAAAATTTTCACAGGAATTCAATTTTTTAAATAAATTAACTGAAATTCGTTGCAAGAATTCAATTATTTTTTAAAAATAATAAAATTCTTCACAAGAAATATATTATTTAAAAAAATTTTAAAAACCCTCGTCAAGATTTCAATTATCTTTATAAAGAACCAAATTATTCGCCGAAATTCAATTATTTTTAAAAAATTGTAATAAAATTCTTAGCAACATTTCAATAATTTTCGAAAATTTTCCTGAATTTAATGATTTTTAATAACTTCTAAGTTCTAATTTAATAAAAGTTCCCAAAAGAATTCAATTATTTAAAAAAAAATTTTTATAAAATTCTACGCAAACATTTAATTTGTCATAAATAATAAAAATTTCACAGGAATTCAATTATTTACAAATTTTTTATAAATTTCTTAACAAAAAATCTATTATTTTCATAAATACCTACTAAATTTTTTTTACTAGTATTCAATTATATTCATAAATAATAAAACTCATCGTAGAATTTAAATTATTTTTAATTCCTACATTTTAATCGAATTCTTTGACAAATGTAATTATTCTTAAAACTTTTGAAAATTCAATTATTTTCAAAAATTTAAATAAAATTCTTAGCAAAATTTCAATTGTTTTTAAAAAAATTTTCCTCAATTCAATGGTTTTCAATATCTACAATTTTAATAAAAATTTTCCAAAAGAATTCAATTATTTAAAAACATTTACTGAAATTCGTTGCAAGAATTCAATTATTTTCATAAATACCTACCAAATTTTTTTTACAAGGATTCAATTATTTTCATAAATCCTAGAAAAATGTAATTATTCTTAAAATTCCTTCTGTAAAATTCAATTATTTTCAAAAATCCTAATAAAATTCTTGGCAAAATTTCAATTATCTTTTGAATAATAAAATTCTTCTCAAAAATTCAATTATTTTCCAAAATTTTAATAAAATTCTTATAAAAATTTCAATTATTTATTGCAAAAAAATGTTCCCGAATTCAATGATTTTCAATATCTACAATTTTAATAAAATTTTCCAAAAGAATTCAATTATTTTCATAAATAATAAAATTCTTCATACGATTTCAATTATTCTTAATACATTATTATAAACTAATTCCTCGAAAAATGTAATTATTTTCAATTCTAAGAGATAATCATTTATTCTATCAGTTATTTATTTTTGTATTATTTAAATAATTGAATTCTTGTAGAACTTTTTATAATTAGAATTAATTGAAAAATGAATTTTAGTTAAAATTTTAGATTATAATTTAATATTAAATGCGTATAGTATGAATTTTTATAAATAGGTAAAATTAAAAAACCTTTACATTAAAATTATCAAAAATTTTAATTACTGTGGAAAAATAAGTAAGTATTTATGTATTTATTAAACAAAAATGATTTAAGTATGAATAATTTAATTTAAAAAATTATGAAAAAAATATTTATTTAACTTTCTAATTAATTGAATATTTTTTCAAATGTAATTGAAATAAATTTTATATTTTAAAAAAATTTATATTTTTTCTTTTAAAAGTTATTTTGAAATATAATAGAATTTTTGGAGGATTCTAACTAAAAGTTTGGAAAATAATTGAATTTCATAAAAATAAAAAATTCAAGTTATCACTGGGTTGAGAAAAAAGTGAACATTTTTTATGGAAATCAGAGAAATACAGAATCAAATTTTGTTGTGATTTTTGTAAATTTAAACCGTGTTTTTCAGTCGTCAAATTTAATTTTTCGATATGTAGCTACTTTTTTTTACTCTTAAAATTAATATTTGCCACTTTTTTAAAATTATTTATTGAGTGCGAAGCCTGTAAGTTATTTAATTTCAAAAAGATTGAAATTAGAATGTTTTGAAGAATTTTAATTCCTTAAATAATATTGATTAAATATTTAATTTAAAATAAAATAATCGAAGATATGCGTTGAACATTTAAAATTCATGTTATTTATTCATAAACAGTATTTTAAATTCATCATATATCAAAAAAGGCGTGAATTGATTCAATTGTATATCTATATATTGTAATTGTATATAAAATTATAATGTACGAAGTCGGAAATTATTTGTCGTTTCTTCCTTTATCGTAATTGTAGTTTACTAAACATCAATCATACATTAAATATACTGTACTCATTGCAAAGTTTTATTTCACTGATATTATTCAATTGAAAAATTTTAAAATCAAATTATCAAGTGATATCAAATTTTACATAAATGCAAGGTGTCCTACATGCTTTCAACACGATAATTATTTATAGTTTTTTCTTAGTCCTTTCTTTTTCTTTTTTTTTTTTTGCTCAACAACAATTTTATCAGTCTCAGAAATCAAATTTACGATTACATCTCAAAGAAACAGGTGACGATTTCAAGTATATTTCGTCATATACTGCACTGTATATACTTCAACTCAACAGTGAATCTTTAATTTTTTTTCTCAACTTGAAAAAGTAAGTGAAATAATAACCTAATAATTTTAATAAATACAAATAAATAAATTAATTAATCATTTAGGAATAGAAATTTTTCTCTACAACTTGGAAGAGAAAGTCAAATCTTAATAAATAAACTTAATAAATAAATAAATTAATCAATAGAAATTTTTTCTACAACTTTAAAGAGTAAGTCAAATAATAACTCAAAAACTAAATAAATAAATTAATTAATAAATTAATAATAATAATTAAAAATAATAATAATAATAATTAAAACTAATAATAATGATAACAATTAAAAAAAGTAATAATAATAATAATAGTAATAATAATAATGATAATAATAATAATAGTAAAAATAATAAGAATGCGAATTAATTATTATTCAATTCAATTTAATTCAATTTATTTATTCTGCTCTATAAAATATTACATTTTCTAGCAGAAGAATTACGTTTACAATATTTTGATATCAGTTTTCAATTATAATTAATTGTTATATTAATTTTTAAATTAATATAACAAAACTTATAAATTTTATATTTTACACTTTAGTTATATCAAAGAAGGTGGGAAAAAATATTATATGGTATTAATCAAATCAATCATAAAATTTTTTCGACGTCAGTTATATAAAAAATTCAACCCCCTTGTTGAAAAATATCGAGATCGCCACAACTGCTTTTTTCGTTTGTGAAAAAGAAAAGAAGAAAAAAAAATCGTTCAAGAAAGAAAACGATTAACTGCTTTCTCATAGCGTTCATGGTATTAGGGCCTGTTCCCAACTCTTTACAGTTTTATTCTTAATTTCTGATCGATGATTCGCATTCCCCCTTCTTCAATAAGTGCGTATTATAGATATATACGTATACACGAAAAGTTCAAGAGGGATTTAGAAATGAACAAAAAAAATAGAAAAAGAAACTAAAAAAAAAATCCTAAAGAAAGTCGAATTCTGAAAAAGTGGAAAAAAAATAATTTCCAAGAGTTTAAAAAAAAAACAGGTTTGAGAGTAAATAAAGGTGTTAGATGATAAATCGATGTATATCGTTATTAGAGAATCTTTTTTACATTGGTTCTAGTTTTTCTCCCTTTATCCCTTTTTCCAAAGAGCTAAGAAATTTTTACTTCCTTATATAAATTACATTTTTATTTAATTTGTTTATTTAATTTGTATATTTAATTTTTATATTTAATTTTTTTATTTAATTTTTTTTATTTAATTTTTTTTATTTAATTTTTTTTATTCAATTTTTTTTCTTCGATTTTTTTTATTTAACGTTTTTTTAAAGTTTCTTTTACGTAAGTGGTCTTATTTTTATCCATTTACTTTTTTTTATAAAAGAAAAATATTTCTAGTTTATGAAAACAAATTTTAGAAGGTTTAGATTTTTTTTTTGTAAATTTTTTTATCGTTTTCATGAGGGTGGAAATGGAGCTTTTAAAATTCAACCCTTGAGAGTGAATCAGAGAGAAGGAGGAAATGTGATTTTCTATTTCCGTATTTCTGTCACAACCTGACGCACTACAGAACATTGACATTTGAACCAAAATTTTTTTGTCTCTTTAGAAAAAAAGCAGTTTTGTCGCCGGGGGGAAAAAACATGTCAAGCTTTTTTTTAATGCTTATTGGTAATTAGTTTGTGTTTAAGAAAAAAATTTTCCCACATTTTGCTTTTTTTGGGTCAAAAGAGGGAATTTCTAAAAATATATTTATTTAAATAAAAATATATTTATTCCAACGAATCGTATAAAAAAAGTATTACTATGGAAAAATTAGGAGAATTTTTCTAATTTAAAATAACAGTTTTAGAGAATTATTTTGCGAAACTATAGAAAAACTAAAAAAATTAAAAATTTTTGACGTCCGACAATATAATGGAAATCTCGAAAAATCTAAAATTAAAGATTGATAAAGTTTTTACTGGCCATGTGTGCACTTATTCAGTGGTGAATGTAAAAGTGGAAATAAAAGAGACGGGCAAGGGTTAAGGAGGGAAGAGTAGGGTGATAAAATAAGTAGTAAATACATGTAGATCTTGAACCGAATCAAAGTAAGTCTGCTCTTTCTCAAACGTGTTATCTCTCGACACGAGAAATGATGCTTACTCGAAAGACATATATGAGCGTATATATTGGAGAAACGGAGGAAGAGAGGAAGAGAGAGAGAGAGATGAGAGCAGGAGCGGACTGTTGTAAAATATTTTCAATCTTATTTCCAAGTAATGCTCGAATGACATTCGTGCAAAAAAAAACATTTTTATTGGTCATGTCAACTGTATTAATTATAATCACTTAAAATACCTTCGTCTCAATCACTTAATTCTCACAGATTTTTTTTTCATTTTATTTTATTTTATTCTCTCATATACAGCAAATTATTTGGTATGTCATTTTATTTTCACTTTCGCTTTCATTTTCCCTTCTATTTTCACTCTGATATATTTTTATTTTCACTTTCGCTTTCATTTTGCCTTTTACTTTCACTTTGATAGATTTTTATTTTCACTTTCATTGACTTAATTTTCGCCTTTCACTAATTTCGAAATTCAATTTTTCAAAACTTGAATAATTTCAATAAATGAATTGATTGAATAAATAATTATTATTTGTTTTTCCATGGGAAATAAAATTAGAAAAATTTCAAATTAAAACCTTCTGAAATTAATTTCTTAAAATTACAATTATAACCCCCCGTGTGGAAAATGAAAATTGGTCCTAGCCAGGTCCTACCTATTTTGCCCTGTTAATAGCTTGGTCCTAGGTTGGCAGTGTAGGTTGGACCAACAATGGGTGGTGATGCGATTCTAGCCTGGTCCTAACTTGGGAGCCTAGTTAGGACCAGTTTATGGGTCCATTTTAGGACCTAGAAAGGACCATCTCAGACAGTATTTTCTATTTCATTATAATTTTAATTAGTTAATAATATTTGTTAAAGAAATAACCTAAATTATTAATAATAAGTATTAGTTTTAATTAATTATTATTTTTTTCAATTAAGTGATGACCAAAAGCGAATTCATAAATAATGTTAGTATATGTAGAGATTAATATATATTCCTCTAATATATACATTAAAAATTATAAAAAAATTAGAAATTTGTTAATTAAATTATTTTACAGTATATATAATCATTAAATTGCATACTTATACGAATACAATGCAGAAAAATCGGAATAAACGCAAACCTAAGAAGTAAATAAAATCTAACGCACGCGGGAATCGAACCTACGACCTACGGACTACGAGACTAACGCCCTAACCACTATGCTAATGAAACTAGTTGAGATCAAAATTTTTATTGTCAGTGACTTGTGGACTTGCTTTTGATGATTCAATATAGTAATTATTGACACTAATACACAATAATAAATAAAAAAAATAGTTTAACAACAACAATAATAATAAAATAATATCCAAATATAAAAATTCAAAAATTAATATTTTTATATTATATCAAGAAAAAAAATATCTATACATTTTCGTTAAAAACAGGTTTTTCATTGTTCTCAATCATTTTTAACATTAATTTCTTGGTCTAAAAAAAATATTCGTCTTTTGGACTTGGAAATTTTTCCTAATTAATTAAGCGGGTAATCCACTTTTTAAAAAAATGTCAAAAAAATTTATGTTAAAAACAAGTTTTTCATTATTCTAAATCATTTTAAGCATTAATTTTTTGTTGCAAAAATTTTTTTAGACTTGGACTTAGAAATTTTTGCTAATGAAACTAGGAAGCCCAGGTAGGTCCTGGGTTGGACCTGGGTGGGTCAGCCCACATTCGAATTGCAATATCTCTTAGTGTTTAGCACCAACTTAAACGAAACTTAAAATCAGCGAACGAAATTAGAAATATATTTTACTAATGATAATTATATTGCAGTCTGTATCTGTTTAAATAAATAAATAAATTTTGCTGTTTTATTAACTTTTGTAACAAATTACTTAAAAATTTGCAGTTTTTTATCTAACTTCGCGATTATTACACTTGAGTAGTGAAATATGAAGATAATTTATAATTTTAACAATTCAGCATTTGTTTAAACAAAAAATTGTTGTTATTTATTAATTCTTAAGACAATAAAGCATCTAGACACTTGTAGTCTTTTAAAGTTTTGCAATTAACTAATCTGAGTATTTACTTATTGCAAAATTAGAAAAAACTGCTAGTTTCTAGGTTGATTGTGTAAAAAGTTAGTAAATAACAATTATTTGTTTAAACAATTGCTGAATTAATAAATTAATAAATTAACTTTATTTTATAGTATTTGTATAATTTTCTGATTTATGTCAAACAATAAATTGTTTAAACAAAAATGATTATCAATTAATTTTATAAATATTAATTGAGAATATTTATCAATTTTTACATGTTTTTCATGTATCAATTTTGACACTTTATTTTCCTAAAAATTTTTCTAAGTCATAACTGGATCTCCTAGCTAGTACCAAGTTAGGACCAGCCTAGGATATATAAAAAGGGGTTGCCAAGTTAGGTCCAAGCTAGGGCCAATAATCATTTTAGGCATAGCATGGTGATTTCTACACGGGCCTTCCAAAATTAAATTATTTTCTACAATTTTTAACTAAACTACATATCCAAAACAATTATTTTTAATTTTTCCTCCAATTGTTTAAATACAAAAATTCAATTTTTCAGAATTATTGTAACTGTAAATGTTTATGGTTCTTTTTTATAAAAGTTATTAAGATCAGTTACTGAAAATATTTAACCAAACATGTTGAAAGTAACTGATTTTTAAAAAATTATAATAAAGAAATTCTTAAAATTAATTTTTTAAATATATTTTGAAAGAATTTTTGAAAGTTTATAAGTTTTTAATTTACAGAATTGAAAAATTTCCAAATAATTGAAATTTGGTCGAATCTTTTAAAAATAATTGAATTTTTTATAAATATAAAAAGAAATAATCAAATTTTTATGAAGAATTTTAATTTTAAAAATGAACATCAACATTTTTTATTAAAATTCAACAAAAAATTAGTTTCTTTTAAATTGTACAAAAATTCTTCAAAGAAATTCAATTATTTTCGTAAAAATTAAATTGCAATACTTTTAAAAAACTGAGACTTATAATTGTTTCATTACAGTTTTTTAAAATTCATTTTTATTAGATTTATTTTTGTTTGAAGTTAATTATCTTCGACCCCAAAAAAATTAAAATTGACTTTTTTTAGAGCTTTTAAAATTTTGGAGAAAACTGTTTCTAAATAATTGAATTCTTTTGGGAAATTTTAGAAAATAATTGAATATTTGCAAAGAATTTTATTAAAATTTTTAAAAATAATTGAATTTCGGAGAAGAATTTTCTTATTTATAAAGATAATTAAAATTAAAAAAAAAAATTTGTAGAGAATTATATTAAAATTTTTTTAAGTAACTGAATTCTTTTTGAAAATTTTTAAAAATAATTGAAATTTTGCTATGAATTTTATCAAAACTTTTGAAAATAATTGAATTCCAGAGAAGAATTTTATTATAATTTTTTTTAAATAATTGAATTGAATGTTCGTGTAGAATTTTATCAATATTTTTGTTTAATAATTGAATTCTTTTAGGAAATTTTATTAAAATTTTTGAAAATAATTGGATTTTTGTGATGAATACAATTGTTTAGGAAAATAATTGAATTTTGCTATGAATTTTATTAAACTTTCTGAAAATAATTGAATTTTGTCGAAGAATTTTGCTATTTATTTATAATTGAAAATAATTGAATTTCTGCGAAGAATTTTATTACTAAAAATAATTGATATTTTGCCATTAACTTTATTATTTAGGAAAATAATTGAATTATTCCGAAGAAATTTTAAAAAAATTATAAGACTCAGTTTTTTTTAAATATTGCAATGTAATTTTACGAAAATAATTGAATTTCTTTAAAGAATTTTTGTACAATTTAAAAGAAACTAATTTTTTGTTTACTTTAAATAAAAAAATGTTCAACATGATTGTTTTCTCCAAAAGTGTTAAAAATAATTTTAAAAAATTTGAATGTTATTATTTTTTGTACGTATTTGAATTTTCGGAAATATGTAATTGAAAGTATTGAAAATAATTGAATTTTAAAAAATACAAAGGAAAAAATTCTGTAAGTATTACTTTTTTCAAAAATATTTTACTTAAATTTTTAGAAGCTAATTTTCATTAATTTTCATATTTATAAATTTACACATTGAAGATTTTTCATTGAAATTTTTAAGAATTCAATTATTTTAAAAATTTCCAATTAAAACTCCTCAAAAGTTGATTTTCAAAAATTGTAATAAAATACTTGAAAAAAATCAATTATTTTCAGTTAAATTTTACAAAATTTCAATTATTGAAAAATTTGTTAATTGTATATTTCAAAAATTTAATTTAAAAAATCATTCAAAAATAATTTTTGAAAGATTTGTCTATTTACACATTTTACACTATAAAAATCGAAATAAATTACATTTCATACCAAAAATGTGGTTTTTGTGGCAAAACTTGGAAGAAAAGTCGAAAAAGTCGCAATTTTTTGAAAATAAGTAAGAAAAAATCGAATTTTTTGAAAATTGTGGAAAAAAGTCGAAAAAGTCATAATATCTGAGGCCTGAAGTTTCTCAGAGTTGAATTATTGTTGTATTATTATTTAAAAAAATGAAAAACTACTGTCAAAGTGAAAGTGAAAATTTCAAAAAGTGAAACGCAACTAAACTAAAAGTTTGTCCAATAAAAAAGTAGAAATGAAATTATATAAGCTTGTAATGTTTAAAATGGAATTGAAAAGAAATTTTTTTAGTTATACATAAAAAGAGTATACAACTAAATTCTATTAAAAGTGCAAACATGATATCAAGAATAGTCATCGGTTTTTCTAAATATGCATCAGGTAATCCGAAACTTAAATCTCGTGACAACCCCTTCATTTGAATGATCGCCCATATTCAATATTAGCACCAGCTTGAAAAAAAAAAATTGTCCACAACGAAAGTAAATATACAAAAAGAAAATTTAAATAAAGCAGTTGAACTACAATATAGAACCAACTGTCTATTATTAGAAGTAGCTATTTCAAAATTCATAAATGAATTTTTTCATATATATATTTAATTTATCTTCATATTCAATGAAAAGTAAAATGAGTTAAAAGAGGTAAACCCCCCCCCCTCCCTCCACCTTTCGAAAGGAGGAAATTAGACACATTTAAAACCATTTTTTTGGGGGGATGGGGTTTTTTTTCAAGATCTCGAATTAAGATTAATGAATATAGTTCGTCCCTGTTTGGATCGAGGAAAAAAAACTAGGGCTGACGCACTGGCATCGGTTAGAACGTTGCGATTGTAGTAAAGATGCTTTCTCGAGTGCACCATGAACTGAAAAGAAGTAAAAAGAAAAAAAAAGAAAAGAAGAAAAAGGAAGAGAAGCGACTTGCAGCTTCCATAACCATCCAGTTCCAGACGCGCATGATTTTTCAAATTCAAAGAGCCACTAGACTCTTCGAACTGTTTGTAAATTAGGTGCGGGTGGAGGGTCAAGGGGAAGAGGGTGCAACGAACTTTCATTTATACATTCCTGCCTTGTCATATAAATACGTTCATATATATTGAAATTCGATTTACTTTTCGTATTCTCGAATAACGAAAAGAAATATTTAAAAAATTTTTTTTGTTCTTTTTTGAGGATTTTAACAGAGGTTTCTAGGTAGTAATTAGGAGAACTAGACAGGTCCCTGATTGAACTCTATTTTAGAACTAGGTCCTTGCCTAATTTCCTCTTTAAAATGAGAAATGTAAAACTAATTTTTATTTTGCACGTCAGTGTAAAAAATAAAATTTATTTTTGTATAAATTAAAATTTATTTTTTACACTAACGTGTAAAAAATATGTTCTATTTGAAGTAGAGGACTCATTCTAATTTGGCTAATTTCACACAAAAACGAAAATGATATCAAATTTTTTCCTCTGATATCCGTCAATGAAAAAATAGTGAGTCTCCAATTTTTGTTTGATAAAATTTTTTTTTGGCGAGTGCAGAAATATTTTGAGGGAAAAATTTTCAAATTATTAAAAACAGTGCATATATTGTGCTCAAGTATGTTTATATATATGCAACTTAGCACACACGTGTTCTATATTTGAAAGACTCAAGGGCAAAAACTCGCGAAAGTTCACTCCACAGTAATTAGCGTTTCTTTGAATCGAGGCGAACGCAAACTAAAAGCTAAAAGCAATTTAGTTCTTGTTGGAAACTTTATTATGAAATCCATTAATATATAAACGGTTCAAAGATAAAGAAATATTTTTGCTTAGCTAAAAATGTCTGTATGGAACACTTGCATATATATCTTTCAAATAATTTCAATTTTTTTAAATGTGAAACATCAGTATTTACTTTATTTATTTCAAAGAATTTAATTTCGTGGATTTTAAGAATTTTTTTAACATTCAAGTTTTTAGAAAAGTTGTGGAAAGGGAAAAATTTGAGATTTTGTGAAATTTAAATTTTGAATGAATTTAATTATTGAAAAATTTCAAGAATCCTGAAATTGAAAAATTTTGATAATTCATAATCTTATGAGATTAGTTAAATCTTTTTTGTTTCTTCTCTAAATAAATAATGTTTGAAGAGAAAACTCTGAAAACCGTCTCAAATTACAATTCCAAGTCACAGATGTGAGGTAATATTGACGTGTAGGTAAAAAGAAACGTGTTTTGTCGATAAGTATCGATATGTGTCAAAAGATAAAGATCCCTCCCTCTCCTCCCTCTCATCCAGTAGCTCTTTTACACTTACACGCGTAACAACAGTTACTTGAATAAAGTCCCAGGACTACAGCTGTTGCGCGTACGGTGCAGCTGACTGAAAAAAGGGGTTAAGAACTTGGTTGGAATCGAAGAAGAAGGGTCGAAGGACGTACGAGAAGACGCGGTCGAGACTCGAGGGGTCAAAGGAAGAGAGGAAAGATTTTTTTTCGATTTACTCGGATATACACACATTTATAGTTTATACTGAATGAAATATACAATACTCTTGCCGAAGAACATTTATTTTCCACCAAGCAAATTTTGCTCCAGAATTAACCAAAATTCATTGCTATACGAAGTTCAATATTTAATTCAACATCGAATATATTTTTATTTTGATATATTTTTATCTTTTTTCAATATATTTTTGCTTAACCTTTATAGTTATTGCGATTATTCTTGAAATCTAATTTTTCTTTAATTCAATTTTCTTAATTCAAATTTCTTAATTCAATTTTAAAAAAGTTGCCTTCACAATTTTTCTTCGCAATAATTCAATTATTTTTCATAAATAATCAAATATTTTTCACAGAGATTCAATTATTTTCATAAATAATAAAAAAAACTTTATAGATTTACAATTATTTTCATAAATAATATAACTCATCGCAGAATTTCAATTATTTTTAATACAATTTTAATGGAATTTCACGAAAAATGTAATTATTCGTAAAAATTTTATTAAAATTCATCAAAGAAATTCAATTCTTTTAAAAAACCTTCCTAATTTATTTATTAGAATTTAATTATTATTGTCAATAGATTTTTAATTAAATTTCTTGAAAGAATTCAATTATTTTCAAAAAATTTAATGAAATTCTTTTTAACAATTCAATTTATTTTCAAAACAATTTTAATAACATTCTTCTTAAAAAAGTTAATTTCAAAAATTTGACAAAATTCAATTATTTTCAATGTCTTCTATTTCAATCAAATTTCAAAAACGAATTCAAACATTTAAAAAGAAATTTTAATTTAATTTGTCTCAAGAATACAATTATTTTCATAAATAATAAAATTCATCTGAGGAATTCAATTATTTTTAATATAATTTTAAATCAATTATTCTGAATAATTGAATTATTCTTTGACATTTTCAAAAAATAATTATTTATTATTTAAAAAATTCAATGAAATACAGTGGAAAAATTCAATTATTTTCAAAAATTTTAATAAAATCTTTCTCTTGAATTCAATTGTTTTTAATACAATTTTTAAATAAATTATTCTAAATAATTGAATTATTCTTTAAAATTTTCATAAACAGGATAACAAAAATTCAATTCTTTCAAAAAATTCAATGAAATTCTTCGGAAGAAATCAATAATTTTCATAGTAAATAAAATCCTTTACAAAAATTCAATTATTTAAATAATTCAATTAGTTGGAAGAATTCAATTATTTTCATAATTAATAAAATTCATCTCAGGAATTCAATTATTTTCAAAACAATTTTAAATAAATTATTCTAAATAATTCAATTATTTTTTAAAATTTTTATAAAATGATTAAAAAAATTTCAATTATTTTTAGAAATAATATTTCCCACAGAAATTCAATTATTTAAAAATTTGCATGAAATTAGATGGAGGAATTCAACTATATTCATAATTATAATAAAATTCTTCAATTAAAATTCTTCACACAAATTCAATTATTTTTTATACAATTTTAAATATATTATTCCAAATAATTGAATTATTCTTTTGAATTTTCATAAAATGATTCAAAAAAATTTAATTAGGTATTTAAAAAGAAATATTATTAAAAAATTCGCCTGAAGAATTCAATTATTTTCAAAAGTAATAAAATTCTTCGCAAAAATTTAATTTTGGTCAAAAGTTTGAAAAAATTATCGTCAAAATTTCAATTATCTTTATAAATATTAATATTTTTCTCCAAAATTCAATTATTTTCAAAAATTTTAATAAAATTCTGTTTTAACAAATTCAATTTTTTTTTGAAATTCTCGTCCATTCAATGATTTTCAATATCTACTGTTTTAATAAAATTTTCCCAAAGAAATGAATTATTTAAAAAATTTTTTGATAAAATTCTAAGCAAACCTTTTATTATTTTTATAAATAACAAATATTTCACAGCAATTCAATTATTTACAAATTTTTTATAAATTTTCTTTTCAATAATTCCTTTATTTTCAAAAATATTCAATTTATTTTTACAGAGATTCAATTATTTTTATAAATATTAAAAAACTTTTTCAAAAATTATTAAAAATAATAAATTTATGGTGGATGTTTAGTTAAAAACACGAAAAAAAATTCAATTTTTTGTAAAAGTTACAAATTATTGCAAAAATTCAATTATTTTCAAGAGTAATAATAATATTCTTCGCAAAAATTAAATATTCTTCAAAAGTAATAAAATTCTTCTTAGGGATTCAATTATTTTCACAAACAATAAAACTCTTTGCTGAATTTCAATTATTTTTAATACAATTTTAATCGAATTTCTCGAAAAATGTAATTATTCTTAAAAATTTTATGAAAATTCGTTGATAGAATCCAATTATTTGAAAATTTTGTTGATAACGATTCTTTATGAGGAATTGAATTTTAAGAAGCATTCAATTATTTAATAAATTACTTATTTTTATATTTAAATAATTGAATTGTCGTAGAATTTTCTAATTATAATTGATTCAAATATGAATTTCAGTTAAAATTGTAGATACACGGAGAAAAATATAAAGTAACTTTTACTACTTTTATAGTAAAAAATTTCCAGTAAAGCATTTCTGGTAATTTTTACTACTTTTTGAGTAAATTTTGCTACTTTTGAAGTAAATTTTACTAATTTTTACAAATATTTACTTAAAACGTAGCAAAATTTACTCCAAAAGTAGTAAAAATTACCAGAAATGCTTTACCGGGAATTTTTTCCTATAAAAGTAGTAAAAGTTACTTTATATTTTTCTCCGTGTAATTGAATTTTGATCTTTGAATGTTTGAATTTTTCATACTTTTAACTGAAAATTGTGAAGATTTAATTTTTTTGAAAAAGTTCAATTGAATTTTTTTTAAGTTATTTGAAGTTTGTATTTTCTAATATTTGATTGAAGAATTTCCGAATAATCGATGAAATTTCGTAAAATTGAATTGTAAACAAAAGGATTTGAAAATGTTCAAAGAAATGTTTTAAAAATTATTAATAATAATGAATAATAATTAATTTAGAGAAGAATTTTAGTTAAAAATTTTGGAACACAATAATTGAGTTAAAATGATGAAAAGTAATTTTGAATAAGTTACAGTATATTCTTAAAATATAAAATGATTTTATCAGTCGGTCATTTTTTATTTTCATAAAACATGAAGATATTGATCACTCCGAGTCGAATACTCGGAGTTATCGATATTTTCATGTTTTATAACAATTTTTTATAAGATGTTTAATTTCAAAAAGGTTTGAATTAAAAATTTTGTTAAATATAAATGTAATTTTAAAAACCTGGAAAAATTCCGTTTTTTAATCTGGAAAACCTGGAAAAGTCAGGAAATTTGAAATGATCAAAAGCGTGGCAACCATGATAAAGTACAAAGATTTAACAGTTTGATTAAGTGAAAAAAAGGAAATAAAATAAAAAAATAAAATATTTGTGTTAGTGTGTATACGGGACCCGCGTCTTTTCAAGACCCCTCTTCGCAATTTTTGGATTTCCGCGTCTTTAGTAACCCGAGAACCGAAAACACTGAAGGCAGGTAGGTTTGGGGTGGAAATCGAATACCCCTCTCTCTCTCTCTCTCTTTCTTTCTTTCTTTCTCTCCTCTCCGCTCGTTGGTCTTCGAAAAACCCCTTTGAATCCGCGTCATCGTCCATGGGGCACTATTTTATTTGAAAAGATTCATATAATGTAGTATAGAAGAGGCGACATTCAGAATGGGGTAAAGAGAGAAAGAAAGAAAGCAAATGAGTGAGAATAAAATTGCGCAAGATGACATCTCTTTGATATGTTCTTTTTTTCAAATTTCTATAGGGTTTTTCGAGATGTCGTCGACATTTTTTTTTTCCTTTTTTTACCACATATATTCCCGCACTTGAGATATTCTTTAAGACTACAATCGAGTGAAAAGACATATGGACGAGACATGGTTTTGAATATTTTGCGAGCGATTTTTTTTTTAATCGAATATTTTCTTCTTTTATGGGTAATTTTAATATTTGGAAGAATTTTGCAATTTTTTCTTTTTTGGGAAATTTTAATATTTGCAAGAATTTTGAATGTGGATTTTTTCTGTTTTGCAGGTAATTTTAACATTTAGAAGAAATTTATAAATAAAATTATTCAAAACTTTAATCATTTTATTTTATTCCATTCTAAATTAATTCTTATTAAAAAGTTCTATACGAGAATTCAATTATTTAAATACAACAAGTATTTTTTCACCTATTGTGAAAGGAGAAAGTTGTAAATTTAAATTTAAAGAATATTTAAAAAATAGTTGTATATATTAATATGGTAAAAATTGATCTTTATTTTTAGTTTTTGCTTCTTTTTCCTTTTTCTTGCTTTTAAAACCTTTGAATGTTTATTTTAAGTAACACGGATTTTTTTACGTCACACTTTTTTCTCTATACAGCTGTATATAAGAAGTCGTTTCCCCCTTTTTTCTCTCAGTTTCTCTATTTCATCTAATCTTCTTCACCCCACGAATCTCTAAAAGATTTTTCGATATACCTGATGCCAGCTGTGTTTTCTCTAGAGATTTCGTAATTCAGAATTTTTATAACCTTCCCTTTCTCTCTCACTCTCTATCATTTTTCCACAAATGATTATTGTCTCTAACAAAGAAGAAAAATATTGTTCAGTTCTATATGTAATTTCCACGGATTTGAAAATGGTGAATTTAAATCTTATTTTTTAAAATAAATCACGTGTGTGAATCGATTTTGAAACCGTTTCTTTTTTATGGGTGGAGAGGGTAAATGAACGTTAGTATACGACACTTAAGGATAATTTACAAAAGATACTTATTTTGGATACTTATTTTGTTTAAAGATGAAATTTAAAATGAATTTGCATTTTATCGCGGTATAAAAATTTACCCTTTCTTTTTAAATTTCTCGTCACTTTTATTTGTTTGGCAGGGAATTGTAAAAGCAGATTTTACTTTAGATTGAGTTTGACACTAGATCCTGATACTGTCCAAGTTGCGAGATTCTGATCCTCTGTCGGGATGACGGTGTCGGTTTCGTACCATTGTGAGTCTTTTAGAAGAAGAATAAGAAGCATTCCACCAAATCTTCTCTTTATAATACCTCTTGTATACAACGTACTCGCACATTCTTAAAGTCGTCACTATTTTTGCCCCCACTCTTCCATTAAAATTTGTCCGATATTATGAATTTTACGACTTTTTTCGACTATTTTCAAAAAATGCGACTTTTTCGACTTTTCTTCCAAGTTTTGCCACAAAAACCACATTTTTGGTATGAATTGCAATTTATTTCGATTTTTATAGTGTAAAATGTGTAAATAGACAAATCTTTCAAAAATTATTTTTGAATGATTTTTCTAATTAAATTTTTGAAATATACAATTAACAAATTTTTCAATAATTGAAATTTCGTAAAATTTAACTGTAAATAATTGATTTTTCTGCAAGTAATTTATTACAATTTTTGAAAATCAACTTTTGAGGAGTTTTAATTGCAAATTTTGAAAATAATTGAATTCTCAAAAATTTCAATGAAAAATCTTCAAGTGTAAATTTATAAACATGAAAATTAATGAAAATTAGCTTCTAAAAATTATATTAAAATATTTTTGAAAATAGTAATACTTATAGAATTTTTTCCTTGTAATTTTTTAAAATTCAATTATTTTCAATAATTTCAATTACATATTTTCGAAAATTCAAATACATACAAAAAATAATAAAATTAACATTTTTTAGAATTATTTTTAACACTTTTGGAGAAAACAATCATTTTCAACATTTTTTATTCAAATTCAACAAAAAATTAGTTTCTTTTAAATTGTACCAAAATTCTTTAAAGAAATTTAATTATTTTCGTAAGATTACATTGCAATATTTAAAAAAAACTGAGTCTTATAATTTTTTTAAAATTTCTTCGCAACAATTCAATTATTTTCATAAATAATAAAATTCATGACAAAATATCCATTAATTTTAATAATAAAATTCTTCGCAGAAATTCAATTATTTTCAAAAAATCTAATAATTATTGTCGTCAACATTTCAATTTTCTTTATAAATAAATAGCAAAATTCTTCGACAAAATTCAATTATTTTCAGAAAGTTTAATAAAATTCATAGCAAAATTCAATTATTTTCTAAAACAATAAGTATTCATTACAAGAATTCAATTATTTTCAAAAATTTTAATAAAATTTCCCATAAAAATTCAATTATTAAGCAAAAATATTGATAAAATTCTACACGAACATTCAATTTAATTATTTAAAAAAAATTATAATAAAATTCTTCTCTGGAATTCTATTATTTTCAAAAGTTGTAATAAAATTCATAGCAAAATTTCAATTATTTTTAAAAATTTTCAAAAAGAATTCAGTTACATAAAAAAAATTTTTAATATAATTCTCTACACGAACATTTAATTATTTTCAAAAATAGTAAAATTTTCATAGAAATTCAAATATTTACAAAAATGTTTTTTAATTTCTCAGCAATAATTCAATTATTTTCATAAATAATACATTTTTTACAGCGATTCAATTATTTTTAAAAGTAATAAAAATTTTAGCAGAAATTCAACTATTTTCAGTTTTAATAATATTCTGTTTAAGACTTTAATTATCTTTAAAAATAATGAAATTCTTTTCCGAAATTCAATTATTTTTAAAAATTTTTAATAAAAGTCTTGGCAAAATTTCAATTTTTTTTCAAAAATTTTCTTCAATTTAATGGTTTTTCAATATCTACAATTTTATTAAAATTTTTCAAAAGAATTCAATTGTTTTCAAAAGTAATATAATTCTTTGCAGAAATTCAATTATTTTCAAAAATTTTTTAAAATTCTCGTCAAGATTTCAATTAACTTTAGAAATAGCAAAATTTTTCTCCGAAGTTCAATTATTTTTAAAAATTTTAATAAAAATTCTTGCCGAAATTTCAATTATTTTCGAAAATTTTCCTCCAAAATTTTTTAACATAATTGAATTTCTGCGAAGAATTTTATTATTAAAAAATAATTGATATTTTCCAATGAATTTAATTATTTATGAAAATAATTGAATTATTGCGAAGAAATTTTTAAAAAATTATAAGACTTAGTTTTTTTTAAAATGTTGCGATGTTATTTTACAAAAATAATTGAATTTTCTAAAAGAATTTTTGTACAATTTAAAAAAAAACTAATTTTCTGTTGAATTTTATTAAAAAATGTTGATGTTCATTTTTAAAATTAAAATTCGTCATAAAAATTTGATTATTTCTTTTTATATTTTTCAAAAATTCAATTATTTTTAAAAGATTCGACCAAATTTCAATTGTTTGGAAATTTTTCAATTCTATAAATTAAAAATCTATAAACTTTCAAAAATTATTTAAAAATATATTTAAAAAATTAATTTTAAGAATTTATTTTATATAATTTTTTAAAAATCCGTTCCTTTCAATATTTTTGGTTAAATATTTTCAGTAATTCAACTTAATAATAACTTTTATAAAGAAAGAACCATAAACAGTTAGAGTTACAATAATTATGGAAAATTGAATTTTTGTATTTTAAATAATTGGAAGAAAAATTAAAAATAAATTTGGAAATGAAGTTTAGTTAAAAATTGTAGAAAGTAATTTAATTTTGAAAGGGTTATAATTGTAATTTTAAGAAATTATTAAATTTCAGAAGGTTTTAATTTGGTATTTTTCTAATTTTATTTCCCATGGAAAAACAATTAATAATTATTTAAATATTTACATAACAAAATTATTCAAGTTTTGAAAAATTGAATTTAGAAATCAGTGAAAGGGGCAAATCAGGAGAATACAAAATAAAATTCTCGTGACAAATAAAGTCGAATACAAAAAAATGTCAAAAAAGTCGTTGAGACTTTTTTGACTTTTTTTTCTATTTTTAATCGAGTAAAGCGACTTTTTTTTGCCTCTTAAAGTCGACCGGAGGTCTGCAAAAATAAAATAAGATTACTATAAAAATATAGTGTTAATATAATATTATTGTATTTTTCGAATATTATTGGATTGGATATTAATGATTTCTTTTTGCAATTAGATATATAGTGTTTCTCTTTTCTCGAACGGAAATCGTGCTTTGGTATAATTGCCCTTAAAACATATTTAAAGTCAAGCTATAAAGTGGAAAAGAATTTTTTCTTTTTTCAAAATGAAATATATTTTCGTCCTTTTAATTATAGCCAGAGGAGGATCACTTTACTCCTACTCGGATGTACTTCACGGAGGAGCGATCCTGGTTGCCATTTTAACGGCCACTACAAAGAATCGCGTGCAGGCTAATGAGAGTAATCACTTAATAAAGACGGGCCGGCATCGCGTGACGTTCCACGTGAATACATAGGCATAACCAAGAGTCAATATTTGATTTTCAACTTTTCTCCCGTGATCTCGCCTCTTCATTAGGATACAATCAACTCACGAAATATTCCATCAAAATCTATGATCGCGTGATAATTTTTTTTTTTTTTTTCAAATGTTCCAGCGCCACAATATCAATTTTGCATTTTATAATTTCCCTCCTTGCATCCAATTTGTATTATTTATCGCAAGGCATTTATTATTTCAATTTTCAATACTGGAATATTAATTTTAATTAATTAATTTTTCTCGATTATTATCAGATTACAGCAATAATAGAAAAAATAAAATTTAAAAACTAATAAATCGAACTATTTGCGTAACAAATTATCTTCTTCACAATTGTTTGCTCTAGAGATTTAGCATTCGATACCATTTTTCAATTCGATTTGACAAATAATAAATGTAAAAGGGATAAAAAAAAATAAAAGGGTAAAATTTTCTGTCCGTTATTTGTAGGACGTAACAGTCTTTTTTTGCATTAACAGTGTCCCATGAAAATTTGCGTCAATGAATTCGCGAAACGAAATTTTCTACACATGATTGGAGATTTCAATCCATCAAATAATAGTGACATTCGAAAAGCCTTATATACCAGCGCAGTAAATGAGAGAATGAGAGAATAGAGGAAAAAAGAAATAAATGATGAAAGAGAAGGAAATCACACGCATTTCAAAATTCAAGTACCAGTTTCATGTTTTCAAAGAAATCATTTATCATCTGAAATGCATCCAGGGTTGATCTTTTCCTGTCTTGTGAGAAATCGTTTTTTTTTCTCCTCCAACTTCTACTTTCCATTAAAGTTTTTTTTTGTTCATTTTTTAATCGACAGGTTTCTATATTACATGTAAGAAAAATAGGGTGGGGTTATAAATTTCTTTTGAAAAATGTTTTTGACTCCTTTTTTTTTCATGTTTTTACCTGAAAAAAAATTACTTCTCACTTTTTTTCTCAGTTTCATCGAAAAATTTTTTCTTTTTGATGGATGATGAATTATTTTTCTTAGGTTGGTACAGTATTTATGATGTTAAAAATTACGGAGGTATTATTACGTAATTATATTATTATTATTACACTACATAATTATTCCACTTTTATATTTTTACATATTTTAACACAGCCACCGTTTTTCTGCAGATATCAAATTGAGACAAAAAACGAATCACTTTTGATTCATTTTTTGTAATTATAATAATTAAACATGACCGAGTGAGAAAATAATTATTTTCTATTATAAGAATATTGCTACTGTGATTTTTTCATAAATATTTTCATCATTTCAATTCAATTATTATTTTCTATAATTATTTACTAAAATTCTTCTTTAAATCAATTATTTTTCAAAGATTTTAATTTTAAATCTTATCGAAATTTTATTATTTCTAAAAATTCATGCTATAATGCTTTTAATATTCAATTAATAGACATTATCTAAAATTTTAATTGAAATTCATTTTCAAATTAATTCTAGGAGAATTCCATTATATTCACAAATAATTAAATTCTTCGTTGAAATTCAATTATTTTCACAAATAATTAAAAGAATTCAATTATTTTCGAATAAAATTCAACGCAAAAATTCAATTAATATCACAAATAATAATATTTTCACAAGAATTCAATTATTTGAGAATTCAATTTTCAACAAAGTTCTGCGAAAAAAATTAATTATTTAAACTATTTTATAAAAATTTTTTGAAAGAAATTAATCATTTTCCAAAGTTTTGTTAACATTTGTTTATAAGAATTCAATTATTTTCATAAATAATAAAATTCATCGCAGGAATTCAATAATTTTTAATACAATTTTAAATAAACTATTCTAAATCATTGAATTATTCTGATAAATTTTCCTAAAATGATTCAAAAAAATTAAATTATTTCCAAAAATTTTAATAAAGTCCTTCTCAAGAATTCAATTATTTTTACAAATAATATTTTCCACAGGAATTCAATTCCTTAAAAAATTTAATGGAATTCGTTTCAGGAATTCAATTTTTTCATAAATAATAAAATTTATGTAAGGAATTCAATTATTTTTAATATAATTTTTAATAAATCTTCTAAATAATTGAATTATTCTTTTAAATTTTCATAAGAGGATAAAAAAAATTCAATGAAATTCGTTGATTTCAAGTATTTAAAAAATTCAATGAAATTGTTTTTGGGAGATTTCAATTATTTTCATAATTAATAAAATTCTTCACAGAAATTCAATTATTTAAATAATTCAATGAAATTCGTTGAAAGAATTCAATTATTTTTATAATTAATAAAATTCTTTTCAGGAATTCAATTAATTTTAATACAATTTTTAAATAAATTATTCTAAATAATTGAATTATTGTTTTAAATTTTCATAAAATGATTCAAAAAAGTTCAATTACTTTCAAAAATTACAATAAAATTTATCTCAAGATTTGCATGAATTTTTAGAAATAATTGAATTTTGAAAAGGTTTAAAATTAAATTAAATTTAATTAAATCTTTAAAAATCTGAATTTTTCTTAGCTTTTAACTAACAATTCTGTAGAACTAACTTTTTTGAAAAAGTTTAATTTAATTTTTTTTTTTCGTAATTATTTGAAGTTTTTATTTTCAAATATAAATTTAATTGAAGAATTTCCGAATAATCGAAATTCCGTTAAGTTGAATTCTAAACAAATTCAGGAAAAATGTAAGTAAATGAAATAGTAGAAAAGTTTTTCCCAAAGTATAATGTTAAGGAAATTATTAATTGTTCATTTAAGGTATTTGCGAGTTAAAGTGATGAAGATTGTTCATAAAGATTATTGCACCTTAAGCCACAAGAAATGGAAAGATGAAATTGCAATTTTTTATCGTCGCTGGCAATTCTGCCTTTTTAATGGCCGTTTGTGAGGATTCTCTTTCTCATCTCTTTTCTCTCTCCCTCTCTCTCTCTTTCAGTTCTCGTATGGAGCGATATATATTAGTTAATTGAAGACGAGTGATTTACTGCGAGAGGAGGACTTTCGTTGTGACCATTGCCGATTATACAGTGCCAGTAGCTTGTATTCTGCTCGAGTGAAAATGCCAGAAGCGATTAACTCTCCCGGCGAACAAGTTTTATATATTACATACATATATACAATGAAACAAATTATTTGCCCAAAAAGGAAAGAAAATAATCTCGAATTTCTGTGATTTACACACAAAATTTAGAATATTCTATACTCTGATATTTCAAAAGGACCTTAAGTGTCACAATTCTTCGAAGAAATAAAAATACATTCAAATCCCAGACTTCGCACTCATCTACTAAAACCTACTATTTACTACTTTTTTTTACTATTAGCTACTATTTGGATACTTTTTTTAAAATTAGTTACACTGAAAACTACTTTTTTCTATTATTTTCCAAAATCTAAACTACTTTAAAATTTAAATTCGCTAATAGTTGAAGTTAAATAATTACTAATTAATTATTAATAAATATTCTTCTTAGAAACAATTCAAAAAATTTTTGCAAGAATTCAATTATATTTTCACAAAAAATAAAATGAATAAAATCCTCTTCGCTGAAATACAAATATTTTCAAAATCTACAATTTTAATAAAATTATTTTCATAAATAATTAAATTCATTGCAAGAATTCAATTATTTTTAATACAGTTTTTATTAAATTATTTGAACTAATTGAATTCTTCTTTTAAATTTTCATCAGATTTTTTACACAAATTCAATTATTTCCAAAAATTTTAATACAGTTCGTCGCAAAAATTTAAGTACCTATTTTTACAAATGATAACATTTTTCACAAGAATTCAATTATTTAAAAAAAATTGACGGAAATTCAATTATTTTCATAAATAATAAAATTCTTCACAGAAATTCAATTATTTTTAAAAAAATTTTGAAAACCCTCGTCAACATTTTCAAAAATATTAATAAAATTCTTAAAAAAAACTTTTAATTATCTTTATAAATAATAAACTTCTTCTCTAAATTTCAGTTATATTCGATATCTAGAATTTTAATAAAATTTTCCAAAAGAATTCAATTACTTAAAAAAATTTACTGAAATTCTTAAAAAAATTTCAATTATTTTTATAAGTAATAAAATTATTCACCAAAATTCAATTATTTTCAATAATTTGAATAAAATTCTTTTCAAGATTTCAATTATTTTCAAAAAAAATTTCCCTCTATTCAATAATTTTCAATATCTAGAATTTAAATAAAATTTTCCAAAAGAATTCAATTATTTTAAAAAATTTACTGAAATTTATTGCAAAAATTCAATTATTTTCAAAAAAATTTTAAAAACTCTCGTCAAGATTTCCATTTTCTTTATAAATAGCCAAAATTTTCGTCGATATTCAATTATTTTCAAAAGTATAAGGTAATAAAATTCTTAGAAAAATTTCAATTATCTTTATAGGTAATAAACTTCTTCTCCAAAATTCAATTATTTTCAAAAATTTTAATGAAATTCTTTTCAAAATTTAAATTATTTTCAAAAAAATGTCCCTCAATTCAATTATTTTCAATATCTACAATGTTTATAAAATTTTCCAAAAGAATTCAATTATTTTAAAAAATTTACTGAAATTCGTTACAAGAATTCAATTCTTTTTATAAATAATAAAATTCTTTACACGATTTCAATTATTTTTAAATTTTAATACAATTATATATGAATTCCTCGAAAAATGTAATTATTTTCAAAAATTTTATTTTAAAAAAAAGAAATGAATAAATTGAAAAATTGAAAAATTGAAAAATGAATTTTAGTTACATTTTTTACTAAAATTTAATATTAAATGCGTTACAGTATGAATTTTCATAAATAGGTAAATTAAAAAAAACTTTTACATTAAAATTATCAAAAATTTTAATTCCTGTAGAAAATTAAGTATTTATGTATATTTATTAAACAAAAATTATTCAAGTATGAATAATTTAATTTAGAAAATTATGAAAAAAATAGTCTTTTTAAAAATTTAATTTTTTTTAATACAGTTAATTTGAAGTAAAAATTAAAAATATTTATTTAAATTTCCAATTAATTGGAAGTTTTTTAAAAATTTAATTGAAATTAAATTTTATATTTTAAAAAAATTTTTATTTTTACTATTTTTAAAAGTTATTATTTTGAAATATTATAATCGAATTTTTGAAGAATTCTAACTAAAAGTTTGCGAAAAATAATTGAATTTCATAAAAATTTAAAATTCAAATTAATACTAGGTTATTAAAAAAAAGTGTATATGTTTTATGGAAATCAGGGAAATACAGAATCAAATTTTATTTTGTAATTTTTGTAAATTGATTAAATCGAGTTTTTCAGTCATAAAATTTAATTTTTCGATAGCTACTTTTTTTACTACTTTTTTTACTCTTAAAGTTACTATTTGCCCCTATTTTCGATTTTTTAAGTTAATTATTGAGTGTGAAGCCTAAAATCTCAATACATAAAGGTTTAAGTCGTCATTAGATCTTAAATATTCGATAAATATTTGGATCAATTTTTGATTTGATCCACATTTTTGATATATTAATTATTAATTCGTTACCATTTTGATTCTTTTTAGTTAACCATAGTGAATACGAAACTAATATAGTAATAATATGTATACTTTGTATGTATAAATAATTTGAATTTCATATTTTAAAATAATATCAAAATGATTTAAAAACAGGGACGACGTTTTTAGACAAGGATCATAAACCACAAATCTATTAAAAAAAAAAGGAGGGAAAAAAGTTGACCGTTTCAAAAAGCCCATCGATCTTAGCCCTTTTCGTGCGTTCTCTCGCGATTTGCATTTCGACAATTCGTGCGATTTTTAGGTACGACTCACATTTATATATGTATACACCGTTCATTTTTTTTTTCACGCGCGGTCCTAACAACAAAAGGGTTTCAAGAGAGAGAAATATTGTGTTAAAAAAAGAAAAAGGGGAGAAACGCGCAATCTCTCCCCAGGTGAAAATCAAAATTTCAGTAGACAGCCGGTGCGTACAAAATTCTAATTTGATGTAGGAAACGAAACGGGTGCTTTTTTTAACCCCTTGGGAAAAAAGAAGTTTTAAGTATTACATTTACTTGTATATTTGGTCGCGAAAGGGTAAAAAAGAAGATCCTGCGGATGATGTCGGTATATATTCTCTCTTTCTCTCTCTCTCTCTTTATATATAAGGATCGAAGGAAAGGGGCAAGAGAGAATAGAGAAGAATCATGAAAATTGATAAACAGGGTGAATCTTATTCAAATACAGACAAGATCCTGGATTTGAACCATTGAACCCATGCTGGTTTCACTATACCTTTCCTCTCATATACCTGCGCAACCTGGGAAAAAAACCCATCGAGTATTATTTTATTTTATAATTTTTTTACGAGCCACAAACACAAAGTGAAGTTACACAGGGTATTTAAATAAAATTTTTAACGCTTATATTCATGAAAAGCGCGATCGTTTTATTTCGTGACGTCTTTTTTGTATTCAGACAAGAGATTCGCTTATTTTAAAACAAAATGAGAAATATGATCGATTACTCGAATATCTGCAGTCAAGCATTTTATACTTCAAACTGCTTTTAATAAAAAAAAAAAATGATTCATAGACCCCTGGAAAAATTATATTTTTCAATAAAGTATAATGTAAAAATACAAAAATAAATCTTTCTTTCTTCATCGCACTTTTGACTAAAACCGTTTTAGAAACATTTTTTAACTGAATCTACGATTTTAAATTTTGTGCAATTTTCTAGAAAATACACGAAAAAAAATATTCACCTGGAACAGCTATTAGGTTAGCCTAGGTTAGCCATATTTTTAATTGTTTCAGTTAAGACTTTCGCTATTTTAGAGAAACTTATCGCTGTTCTAGGTAAACATTTTTTTCCGTGTAGTAAACAATAGTAAAAAAAAAGTATTTTTACTACAATTTTGTGCAATTTTCTACAAAATAGTAAAAAAAAACGTATTTTTACTACATTTTTGAGCAATTTTCGAGAAAATAGTAAAACCAAATATTATAAGAATATTGTTACTGTATAAGTTCAAAATTATCTGCATCATTCTAATTTAATTATTATTTTCCACAACTTTCAATTAAAATTCATCTTTAAAACAATTATTAACAATAATTTTTGTAAAAGTTCTTTGGGAATTTTCAAATCCATTTATTTGCAATTCAATCTTATGGAATTTCGATTATACAGAAAGTCTTCAATATTTAAAAAAAATATTGGAAAATATAAACATCCAAATAATTTCAAAAAAAATTCTAATTAATATTTTTCAAAAAAAATTAGTTCTACAGAATTTTTAATTAAAAGTTTGAAAAATTCAGATTTTCAAAGATTGAAATTTTAATCTTTTACAAAATTCGTTTTTATAATTAATTAATTTTTAATTCGCGTAAATAGGTTTAATAACAAATTTTTAAATAATTAAATTCTTTCGACGAATTTTAATCAAATTTACAAGAATAAAGATATTTTTCGAGGAATTCAATTAAAATTGTTTTAAAAATAATTGAAATTATTATGTAAATTTTCACAACATTCAATTTCTTTTTATTGTTTTTGACAATTTAATCATTTTATGAAAATTTAAAAAAATAATTCAATTATTTAGAAAAATTTATTTTAAATAATTGTGTTAAACAAATTGAATTCCTGTAAAGAATTTTATTTAATATGGAAATAATTGAATTCTTCCAACGAATTTCATTGAATTATTTAAATAATTGGATTTCTGTTAAATAATTATACATAATATAAACTTAAATAATTATATTTACTAATGAAAATAATTTCATTGAAATTTTTAAATAAATAAATTCAACGAATTTCATTAAATTTTTTTTAGCATTTTATGAAAATTTAAAAGAATAATTCAATTATTCAGAAGATTGATTTAAAATTCTATTAAAAATAATTAAATTCCTATAAAAAGAATTTTATTATTTACGAAAATAATTGAATTCTTCCAACGAATTTCATTAAATTTTGTTGAATCATTGAATTCCTGTAGGAAATTTTATTATTTGTAAAAATAATTGATTTCTTGTTAAGGATTTTATTAAAATTTTTTGAAATAATTGAATTCTTTGAATCATTTTATGAAAATTTAAAAGAATAATTCAATTATTTAGATTAATTTATAGAAAATTGTATTAAAAATAATTTAATTCCTGCGATGAATTTTATTATTTATGAAAATAATTCAATTCTTGCAACGAATGTCATTACATTTTTTTTAAATAATTGAATTTCTATGGAAAATTTTATTATTTTTAAAAATACTTGAATTTTTACGACGGATATTATTAAAATTTTTGAAAATAATTGAATTTCTTTTAGTCATGTTATGAGAATTAAAAAAAAATAATTCAATTAATTAGAATAATTTATTTAAAATTGCATTAAAAATAATTGAATTTCTATGAAGAATTTTATGTGAAGAATTTTATTAATTATATGAAAATATTTGAATTTCTCCAACAAATTTCATTCAAATTTTTTAAAAAAAATTGAATTTCTGTGGAAAAATTTATTATTTTTAAAAATAATTGAATTCTTTGAATCATTTTCCGAAAATTTCAAAAAACAATTCAATTATTTAGAATAATTTATTTGAAATTGTATATAAAATTTAAAAATAATTGAATTTTAATTGAAAAATAATTAATTAATTAATTAATTATGAAAATAATTGAATTCCTCCATCGAATTTCATGGAAATTTTTAAATTATTGAATTTCTGTGGGAAACGTTTTTTTTTTAAACTATTGAATTCTTTGAATTATTTTCCTATAATTTAAAAGAATAATTTAATTATTAAGAATAATTTATTTTAAATAATTGAATTTCTGTAAAGAATTTTATTTACTATAAAAATAATTGAATACTTCTAACGAATTTCATTGAATTATTTAAATAATTGAATTTCTGTGAAGAATTTTATTTATTATGAAAATAATTTAATTCCCAAAAAAATTTCATGGAATTTTCTTAAATAATTGAATTCAAAGAATTTCATTGAATTTTTTGAAATAATTGTTTTTTTTAATCATTTTATGAAAATTTAAAAGAATAATTCAATTATTCAGAAGATTTATTTAAAATAATTGAATTCCTAAAAAGAATTTTATTATTTACGAAAATATTGGAATTCAAGTACAAATTTTTATTATTTATAAAAATAATTAAATTATTGCGACGAAATTTATTTTAAAAAAACACTTTTGATTCGTTTATTGTTTCAATTTGATATCCTTATGAAAATTATGAGAAAAAACAATGTCTGCAACTGTTTTCATCTTAAAATAAAAATATTTGTAAAGTTTAATAAAAATTAAATACTATGGTTTAATTAATGATAATTAGATAATTAATAGATTTTATTAAATGCGCTGATTGTAAATGACATTCTCATCTTATTTCCATTCAAAATTGGAATCAATCTGAAGAATTCAGCCGCAGAGATGAGATAAGAAAAGACGGATTAGAAGACTCGGGAGATTCTTTTTCTGAAAAATTACTTAAGTAAAAATAACCATGGCGAATGGTGCTGATTAGTGGATCAGAGTGATTGCATTGTCTTTTTTTCCGCAAAAAAAAAAAAAAAAAATTTGTGGTGCGGGGAAAAAAGGGTTTGAGTAAAAGTGAAGAGAGACGAGAGTAAAGAAGAATTAAAAGAAGAAAGAGAGAAAAAGGAGGGGGGGGGTAGGGGAAAAGGGGGAAAAGAAAAGGATGGAGCGCCAGTATCGCGGCGTTTAGTTTCCGCGTGATGCTTATTTTGCCTCTTATATATACCGATGAGCGTTTCTCTCCTTCTTTCTCATGTCCATTTGCTCTTTAGAGAGGTTTGAATTCTTACAACATCACGAGCCACCGACCAAATGACAAACCAAACCATTTGGAATTCGATCAGAAATACTCAAGGTGGCGTCTGCCTCCTCAACCCTCGTTGATCAACGATCAAGAGAATCACAAACATGGTCATCGACGTCGCGACGCTATTTTGTAATTCCCCTCTCTTCACTCTCTCTCACTCTCTCTCTGTTCTTCTCTTAAAAATTCCCCTCTCTTATATACATTCAAAGCTGCATATAGAAAATAATTCCTGAGGCCTTCCAAAAGAATTTAAATTAACCAGCATATCGAACTGGCTAAAATTAATTGATTTATGGCACAAGATCTTTTCTTCCTTCACTATATATACTTCTGATTCTGCACTCCTTCTTATTGAACTCTCCCCCCTTTTTTCCTCCTTTCCTTTTCTCTCTCTCTCTCTCTCTCTCTCTCTCTTTCTCTCTACATTTCTATACATCGTCCCTAAAGCAAAACTTTTTTTCCATTTGGTCACACACTATAATTATATATTTTTTTTTTTTTTTGCACATATGATATATTCGAATATTGAAAAATATAAACACTGCGGTTAATTTTTTTTATTATATTAACGATCTTGTAATTACAATTTTTGAAGTATTTTTTAGTTCCATAATTGTAAAAATATTAATTTGCCAGCAGCAAAACTTAGAAAGCTTGCGGAAAAGTTACACTATGGAAAAAAATTGATTTGATTCAACACAGTTTTTTTTGAAAGTATCAAATTGATATCAAAAAGGATCAAATTAATACAAAAATTTTGGATCAACTTTTGATTTGATCCACATTTTTGTGGTATCAATTCGTTGCGATTTTAAAGTTTTAAGTAAACAGTGAAATAACCGATTAATTGACCATTATCAATTAAATATTTAATTAAATCAAATAATATTTATTGGAGTCAATTAAATGGTTCAATTCATATATATTTGCTTCAAATACTGAAACAATTGAATCAAATAATATGAATTGAACCATTTAATTGACTCCAATAAATATTATTTATTTCAAGTAAATATTTCATTCATATAATAGTCAATTAATTAGAATTTGATTCAAAAATTTATTTGAATCAAATAAATTTTTTTTTTCAATGTAAAATTGAATCAATATAATGGTAAATAGAAAATAAAGTTCTAATTTAATGATTTAAAGAAATTAATAGTAAATAAAATCACAGCAAACTGACGTCATCGCCATCTGTTGGATAGTTCCAAAATTGGCGCGAATTTCAACTGTGAGAATAAATTTCAATTAAGACGAAAAAATAGAAATAATTATAAAAACTGAATAATTGATAAAAATATAGTAGATTGAATTTATTAAAAATAAATTATATTCTTATATTTTGTACATTCTTATAATAATAATAATAATAATAATAATAAATAAAACTTTGAGGTTAACGATCACTCCGAGTCACGTACGTGACTCGGAGTGATTGTTAACCTCAAAGTTTTATTTATTATTAAGACTACTCTCTAAATTTGAATTAGTAAAAATATTTACTAATTTAAGTTAGTGACTTACTTTTTCCTTTTTGAATTTGTAAATTATACTAAAAAATAGTAATTTCTACTAATTTATTAGTAAATTTTGCTAATTCGAAAGCAAAAAGTCATTCACTAATTTAAATTAGTAAATATTTTAACTAATTCAAATTTAGAGAGTACCGAGTGATAAGGTCAGTAAATTACATTAATAATAGGATTGATAATAATAATAATAATAATAATAATAAAAATAATAATAATAATAATAATAATAAATAATAATATAATAATTTTAATTATAATTTAAATCTTCGGAATCCAAGTCAGTTTTCTGAGGAGTGTAGAAAAATTAGAAAAGAGGCTTGGAGATGTTTGAAAGAATGCCTTAAAGATAGAAATACGATGAAAAAAGTAATATTAATAATAATAATAAATAATAATAAATAATAATAATAAATAATATTAATAATAAATAATAATAAATAATAATAACAAAAATTCTTAACAAAATAATAAAAGTAAAATGTTTTATAGATAAAAATTGTTCTTCGTGAATAATAAAAAGTAAAAGAAAGAAAAATAGAATAATAGATTGTATCACAGATCTCATTATGGAATTAAAAAAAAATTTAGTTAGAGTTGTATATTAATTATTAATTCATCAAAATGCTTGTTTTGCGAATTTTTTTGTTTCCAAGGCAACAATTCATAATTCAAGCATTGATCCACTAAAGAAGGGACTCGTGGCTCCATCCATAGCGGGATAATTGAAAATAACTGCGAGATGCGAGTATTCAGTCGATAAGTCTCCGTGGGTAAATTAACCAACTGCTTCCTGGTATTGCCATCATATAGTAATTTATTCAATTGTTGGTAAATTATCCTCTAATTTTTCTAAACATTTTTTGTGTTTTAAAAACAATGTTTCAAAAACGAAAAATTTTAGTCAATTATTTTTATTATATTTGTAAATACAGTAAATTAGTATCAAAATTAAAAATTTTTAAATCAAAATTTATATTTAAACGATTTTTTTCAATTATTAAAAATTGAAAGAATTAAAATTCAATTATTTTCCAAGCTTTTTAGTTAAAATTCTTCAAAAATTCGATTATATTCAAAAATAATTTTTAAAAGTGAAAAAATACCTACTTTTTTTTAAATAAAATTTATTTCAATTAAATACGAAAAAATTTCCAATTAATTGAAAATTTGAATAAATATTTTTAATTCTTACGAGAATTTAATTTTAATTTTTTAATTTAATTTAATTTTTATTTAAATTGTTATTACAATTTTTTGAAAGACTAATTTTTTTCATGGGTAATTTCCGTAAATTAAATTATTCATACATAAAAAATTTTTTTCAATAAATATTTATAAATTTATTTAGAATAAATTATTTAAAAATGTATTAAAAATAATTCAATTCCTGTAAAGAGTTTTATTAGTGACGAAAATAATTGAATTCTTCCAAAGCATTTCATTGAATTATTTAAATAATTGAATTCCTGTGAAGAACTTTATTATTTATGAAAATAATATTGAATTTTTCCTTCGAATTTCATTTAATTTTTTAAGCAATTGAATTCTTGTGGAAAATGTTATTATATGTATAAAAATAATTGAATTCTTGAGAAGGACTATTCTAATTTTTTGGAAATAATTGAATCTTTTTGAATCACTTTATACAAATTTTAAACAATAATTCAATTATTTAGAATAATTTATTTAAAATTGTATTAAAAATAATTGAATTCTCCTGATGAATTTTAATATTTATGAAAATAATTGAATTCTTATTAACAAATGTTAACAAAACTTTGGAAAATAATTAATTGCTTTCCAAAAATTTTAATATAGTATTTTAAATAATTAATTTTTTTCCTACAATATTTGAATTTTAGCCAAGAATTTAATTATTTAAGAAAACAATTGAATTCTTGCGAAAGATTTTTAAAACGTTTTTGAAAATAATTGAATTTATTTCAATGAATTTCATTGAATTTTTTAAGTATAATTGAATTCCTGTAGAAAATGTAATTATTTGTAAAAATTATTGAATTCTTGAGAAGGACTTTTTTTAAATTTATGCAAACATAAAAGATTTTTTAAAAATTTTCGAAAATAATTGAATTGTTTTAAAGAATTTTGTAAAAAAAAAATTTAAATTGTTTCTAAGAAGAATTTTATTAAAATTAAAAAGAATAATTTTTTTATTTCAATTTTTAGCGAATTTAAAATAGTTCAAATTTTTAATAAAATGGAAAAAGTAACTTTTAGTATTACAATTTTAAAAATAGTATCAAAATAATATAGCTAATCGTAAAAAAAAAGGAGAAAGGAAAGAAAAAGAAAGGAGAGGGAAGGAGGGAGGGGGGGGTCAAAATTTGCCTAAAAATCCCTGACATAATTTATGAAAACCTCCTTATTTAGTAATAACATATTTACATTGTTTTTATAAAAATAAAAATACGATTCAAATAATATTTTTAAATTAAGACCTAACTTTTTCGCCATAAATATTAGAAAATATTTTATCTGCCTTTTTTTTATTCGTCCATACATGCGTGTTCACGTTCCTAAATGCGTTATATCGTTATCTGGTGTAATCTGGTAACTGATATAGTGTAACTATTCACTAAAAATGAAAAATAGAATTTTTCTCATGTGATTAATGTTCCCCCTTTTTTTTCATTGCATGTTGGTACTAATAGCTCTAGGGATCACATATTATTTATTATTAAATACATCAATTATAAGTGTACAAAATTTTTCGACGAAATGAAAATTTATTTATTTATTAAACATATTTATTTTTAGGGGATCAAGTTGATTAGGGATGATGGGTAATTTCACGTAAATTATATATATATATATATATATATATATATATATATATATATATATATATATATATAGGAAAATCGTGAAATGTTTGGTAGATAAAAATAATAAATTGATAATATAAGGATAAAGTTTACTGGTTATATGTGCGGGGGAAACTTTTATAAATGTATGGTCGAAATTGAATTACATCCGAGAGAGAAATGTATCAATTTTTTTTAATGGTAAGCAATACACAGATATGTGAATATATATATATATACCTACATTTTTTCTCAAACAGGTCGAGTGGTAACCTACATTTCTTTTCAAGATCTTTATGTGTATATACTATATATATATATAAAGAGTAAAAATCATTTTACGTTCCGGAAATTTCAATATTTTTCCATATTCAAAAGTTTTAAAATCTTTAAACCTTTTTTTGTCCTACTCTTATTCTAAACGACGCGGAAAGACCCGCAAATAAAAAGGAGAATTTTTAATTTACAAAACAATGAAAACCGACCAAAAAGAGAAAGGTCAGTTTTTATAAAATTTTTTTTTTTAAGTTCAACAAACAATTTTCTCTCTCTATAAAGCTTTCGTTTTTCAAAACTTTTTCTTTCATGAAACTCTTGGAGGAGAAAAAAAAAATTCTCGGCAGTACTGGAAACAATTGTGAAATAATTTTTATTTAGTGCTATGAAAGAATTCCGTTCTTTTCAATATAAATATAAAATATATTATACTCATTCATTAGGAATATTTTCTCTTTAGGAAATTCTTCACTTTTTTTTTCGCTCAAGTTCCATTTGCATACATGCGGGATCTAAAGTTTAGTCGAAGATCCTGCCAATTAAGTTTATGAAGAATTTCGGTATTCCACTCGCAAAGTTCTTGAATGTGGTGAATAAGAAGCAGAACTAAAGAACAAGCAGAATGCAGTTTTGCAAAAAGAGAAAAAGAGGAAAAAGAAGTGATGAATGGAGTTTACGGACAATAAAGACACTTATGAAAGTTCGGGAAATTCTTCTGTATTTGAAAAAAATTTTATTAATAAAATTATTATGAGGAAAAGTGCGCTATTCATTATGGTTGAACAATGGAGGTTATTTCAAAATTAGATTTTAATTTTTATATTCATTTTATAAGTCAGGGGGTCGATTAGGTAATTTCATTTTCACTTTCACATTCATTCTCACTTTCATTTTTTACTCTAACACATTTCTATTTTCACATTTATTTTCACTTTCACTTTTACAGATTTCTATTTTCTCTGTAATTTTTACTTTCACTTTGACAGATTTTTATTTTCACTTTCACTTTGATAGAAAGGGAAAATATAAATCTGTCAAAGTGAAAGCAAACAATGAAAGTGAAAATGAAAGTCAAAATAAAATTACATAATCAACGCCCTAAAAATAAATTGAAAATCTTTCAAACTGAGAAGAAAGTTAAAAAATCAATCAGAGTAAAAGTGAAAAAAAAATTGAACGAACTGAAAATAAAGTAGAAAATAAATATCTATCAAACTCATAACAAAAGTGGAAATAAAAGTAAAAATAAAAACCTAATTAAGTGAATGTGAAAGTGAAAGTAAAAAATCTGTCAATGTGAAAGCGAAAATGAAACAGAAAGTAAAAGTGAAAAAAAAAATTTGTCCAACTGAAAGTGAAAATAAAAGTGAAGAAAAGTATAAAAATGGAAACAAAAGAAAAAAAGTATAGAAAATATTTTAATAAGAGAGAAATCAAACATAAAAAGAAGGTACTGGAAATGAAAAACTCATTATTAAAATTATATTAAAATTTCCCTGGAAAAAAAAATTCAATTTGAATTTCGCGCCAATACAATTTCGTATAACTATTCGACAGATGGCAAGAAAGATCCTTTCTCATAAATGAGACATAACAGAGAAAATTTATAAGAAGCACACAGTCTCCTTGAAATCCTTCCCATCGGTTTCCGATATTACAAATTTTTTTTACCCTCCTTCTTTTTACTACTATCCTTCAAATAAAATAGTGAATGACAATCCATAACTCTCTACAAAGTCTTAGAAGAAAAAAGAGGCTAATTTAAAGAAGAAATGTCCAGGTATATATTAAAAATACTTTCTCTCTATGAGAAAAAAAAATAAACTTAGAAAAATTTAATTGAGGCCTTGGATCCAATAACTCGCCCGACGCTCGAAGACACGCGCTAATACCAGCCGGGTAGCAGTGAGTGGCCCAGAGGCGCTCACTACTCACTGACTGGCAGTTGCGCGTTCCTCCGAGCGTCGGGCGAGTTATTGGATCCAAGGCCTCAATTAAAAAGGAAGACTAAATATATCCAAGAATAGGAAAGATCGTCAATTTTTTCATTTTTCATTTTCGCAAGCCTCGGATCGACTTTAGCAAAAAAAAGTTGTTTTAGTCTATTAAAGATACAAAAAAAGTCGAAAAATTAGTTTATTTAATTCATATGCAGTAATGTCACAAGAATTTTATTTTGTTCTCTCCTGATTTTCCCCTTTCACCGATTTCTAAATTCAATTTTTCAAAACATGAATAATTTTCTTAAATAAATATCTAAATAACTATTATTTGTTTTTTCATGGGAAATAAAATTAGAAAAATTTTAATTTAAAACCTTTTGAAATTTAATAATTTCCAAACATTACAATTATAACTCTTCCAAAATTCAATTATTTTCTACAATTTTTAACTAAACTTCATTTCCAAATCAATTATTATTAATTTTTCTCTCAACTGTTTAAATACAAAAATAGATTAAAAAATAATTGAAAAAATTGTAAAAAATAATTGAATTTTTGAAAAATATAAAATAAATAATTAAATTTTTATTAAGAATTTTGATTTTAAAAATGAACATCAACATTTTTTAATAAAATTCATAAAAAAATTAGTTTCTTTTAAATTGTACAAAAATTCTTTAAAAAAATTCAATTATTTTCGAAAAATTACATTGCAATATTATTAAAAAACTGAGTCTTATAATTGAATCATTATCATTTTTTAAAATTCATTTTTATTAGATTTATTTTTATTAGTTCGAAGATAATTATCTTTTTCTTAAATTAAAATTTTCTAAAATTTACTTTTTTAGACTTTTTAAAATTTCAGAGACAATTTTTTTTAATAATCATTGAATTCTTTCGGAAAATTTTTGAAAATAATTTAAAATTTGACAAGAATTTTATTAAAATTCATAAAAATATTTGAATTATTGAGAAGAATTTGCTTATTTATAAAGAAAATAGAAAGTTTTTTTTTAAATTTTGAACACAATTGAATTTCTGAGAAGAATTTTATTATTTTTGAAAATTATTGAATCCCTGTAAAAAAAAAATTATTTATGAAAATAATTAAAATTATTAATGAGAAATTTACGAAAATTTTGTAAATATTTGAATTTTTATGAAATTTTTACTATTTATGAAAATAATTAAATGTTTGTGTAGAGTATTTTATCAATTTTTTTTAAGTAACTCAATTCTTTTTGAAAATTTTTAAAAATAATTGAAATTTTGCTATGAATTTTATTATTTAGGAAAATAAATGAATTATTACGAAGAAATTAAAAAAAAAAATTGTAAATAGTTAATGTTATTATTTCTTGTACGTATTTGAATTTTTGGAAATATGAAATTAAAATTATTGAAAATAATTGAATTTTAAAAAATTACTAGGAAAAAATTCTATAAGTATTACTTTCTTCAAAAATGTTTTAATATAATTTTAAGAAGCTAATTTTCTTTAATTTTCATGTTTATAAATTTACATTTTACACTTGAAGATTTTTCATTGAAATTTTTGAGAATTCAATTATTTTCAAAATTTGCAATTAAAACTCCTCAAAAGTTGATTTTCAAAAATTGTAATAAAAATAAAATACTTGAAAAATCAATTATTTTCAGTTAAATATTACAAAATTTCAATTATTGAAAAATTTTTTTATTATGTATATTTCAAAAATTTAATTAGATAATCAATTTTTTATGAAAAATTTTAATTTTAAAAATGAACATCAACATTTTTTATTAAAATTCAATGAAAAATTAGTTTCTTTTAAATAATACAAAACTTCTTTAAAGTAATTGAATTATTTTCGTAAAATTACATTGCAATATTTTTAAAAAACTGTGTCTTATAATTGTTTCATTATAATTTTTTAAAATTCATTTTTATTAGAATTATTTTTGTTTCAAAATATTTAGCTTCGAACAAAAAACAATTACAATTTTTTAAAATTCACTTTTTTAGACTTTTTAAAATTTTAATGAAAATTGTTTCTAAATAATTAAATTCTTTTGGAAAATTTTTGAAAATAATTGAATATTTGCCAAGAATTTTATTAAAATTTTTTTAAATAATTGAATTTCGGAGAAGAATTTTCTTATTTATAAAGTTAACTAGCTGCGATACCCGTCTTCGACGGGTTATTAGTTATTGTTATTCCTAGTTATATATTAATAGCTGCGATACCCGTCTTCGACGTGTTTCTTAGTATTTTTATAGTTTTCCATATTGAGTATTGATTGGTATTTAACCAACTACATTGAAAATAATTTTCTTGATGATTATTAATATTAATTAATGAAGAAGAAAACGAAATTTTAAGGAAAGAAAAATGATAATGTTTACAATTTTTAAAATCGCCCAAATGTAAAAACCATCATGGCTTAATAACGGCCCAGTACTGGCAAAGTTGTTACCTAGTCTTGGTCGATATTATTGGGACTACTCTTGTGGTGTTAATTTCGGTTTGACGTCGGCAGACGTTAACGGCCCAATATTCACTGCCATTACTTTCCCAGTATTGGCAAAATACAAAAACTAATATAAATTATTCCATTTTTTATTAATTAACTACGTCCCAATATTGGCAATTATATTTTGCCATCATTGCAGATACAAAATTTTTACTATTAATGTGCCATTACTGAGCCGATCAACGTCCCAATATTCTGAAACTGAAAATACCAACGTTCATTCGACGAAAATTTTTACTTTAGCTAATTGCTTATTTTAATATTAACACCCTTTTGAAAAAATTACAAAAGGATCACGGATTTCCCGAAATTCCTGGAAATTCAACTAAATTATTGTTTCCTCGCCTCGCAAGCATTTTTTTCTCTTAATAATCAGAATCCATTTAAAAAAATTGCAAGAGGATTCTAGGCGAGGAAAGTTGTGATTTTTATTTTTTTGTCACGGATTTTCCAAAAATCCGAGAATTCAGTTTTATCCAATACTTTCAATTACAACTTTCCATCATAAATAGAAAAGTTTAGCCTAATAGTCTGATAATAATGTGCCACTATTGGTCCGTGCTAAGTCCCGTTACCAGCAATGAGACGTTTTGAATGCCAGTATAGGTCCAGTAGTTTTTGCCAGTTTTCTGCAGACATTCACTGAAAAAATTACATTTTAATTTTAAGAAAATCTTAATATTAAAATCTTAATATTCTTATATTCCCCACTTAGATTATGTGGGAAATATTCTTACAATAAGAAGAAAATTAGTATTGTAAGAATATTTCCTACTTAATTTAAGTGGGGAATATTCTTGGCGCATATTTAAGAAGTTTTTCTTAAAATTAGAATGTAATTTTTTCAGTGCTGACGGGCCCGTTTTGCAGTCTTAGAATTTCGCATTTGGAGCTTATAAAAAACCATTTATTATCTTTTTTCCGAGAAGCACCACGTGGAGGTGACCACTATTGGTTGTTTTTGGCAAGTTTTTAAATCCCGTGCAGAAATTGCCATAAAAGGGCCCTGACCCCGCATGAAACCGGGAACCCGACCGGGCCCCGGCCTGGTAGCTAGTCCAATCGGGCTTTTCGTCATGGCGCTGGGCGGGTTCCCTGTTTCACCCCTGTCTGGACCCGGCCAGGCCCCTGTCAAAATTTCTACTCGGGATTATTCTCTATGAGCTTTGTAAAACTAAAAAAAAATTCTTGTTAATTAAATTCGATAAAAAATATGAAACATTTTTATTTCAGTATTACTAAATTATCTTGGATCATAATTTGTAAAAACAAAAAACATCTTATTTAGAAGTTATAAGTAGGTAAAATCAAAAAAATTAGATATTAATATTTTCAATTTTTATGGGTAAAAATATTTAAACTTTTAAATTTTATATTTAAAAATCCTATTTTTTTCTATTTTTATAATAAAATTGAAATTAAAATTACCAAGAAAACAAATTAATTAATTAATTAGAAAATATCAATACCAACTTAATGCAAGAATTAATTAATATTTAACCCTTTGAGTAGCAGTGATACATTTAATTTATATGGACATTTTTTTGTTAACTTCTGTATAACTTTCTTGATTTTAAAAACTGAATATTGAAACAATTTTTTTGGTCAAATGAGGCAAATTTCTTGCTTTAAATACTGGTCTTTAAATAAAAAAAGTTTAATAACTTTCCATAAAAAGCTTGTTTAAAAATCAAAAATCATCATTTTTGTAGAAAAAATTTGATCAGAAAAATCGAAAAAAATTTCAAAATACGTCTTTTTTTGAAATTTTAGTATAGAAATGGGTTGTATTTATCTAAAAAGTTAGTTAAGGATAGTTTTTCATCCATTTTATAAAAAATAAAAATTTTTCATTTTTTTGATTTTTCGAATTTTTTGAAAAAATGTCGTAACTTTCGTTTAAGTTAATATTTTTTAATCGGATAAGGCTATGATTTTAAGTTACGTTAATACCTAATAGACTGCCAAGTTTTACTTTAATCGGTTAAACCATTTTGAAGTGATGCGCGAACAAAGTTTTGCATACAGACAGACAGACAGACAGACAGAAGGACAGACAGACAGACAGACAGAAATTTTTTTTTTTACATTTTTCGAATTCTCATGTCTCAAAACGAAAAAATATATAAAAATTTTCAAGCTTGGAGCATTGTACAGACAGAAGTCTGATTTTATTAATATAGATATGAAAACGGTATGTTTTTGAAATTATATTTCCAATATTGTATTAATTGTTATTTTTATTCCAATTATTCTTATTATTCCAATTATTAATCCAATTATATTCGAATCCTTTGTTCAATATTCTTCGATTGTTGAATATATATTATTTTTGTACGCTTTTGAATGAATAAGCTTCTGCTTTCAAATTCGATTTGACAGTTAATCTCTTGAAGTTGTATTCGTAGTCGATTGTTTTAATTTACATAAATCTTCAAATTTTTTTAAATAAATTTTTTAACTTTAAAATTTTATATTAAAAATTCCTAATTTCTTTCAATTTTGTAATAGAATTTTAATGAGAATAATTTTAATTACAATTCAAAATACAATTTAATTAATTAATTAGAAAATATCAATATTATCTTAAATGCAAAAATCACTCAATATCCAACGAAACTAATTTTTTTAATTCTTTTTTTAAATTTTATTATAAAAAAGGTTGTATTTATCTGAAAAAGTAAGCTATAGATAGTTTTGCATCAATTTTACAAAAATTAAAAAAATTTCATTTTTTGAATTTTTTGAAAAAATGTCATAACTTTCGTTCAAATTAATATTTTTTAATCGGATAAGGCTATGATTTTAAGTTACGTTAATACCTAATAGACTGCCAAGTTTCACTTCAATCGGTTGAACCGTTTTCAAGTGATGCGCGAACAAAGTTTTGCATACAGACAGACAGACAGACAGAAGGACAGACAGACAGACAGATAGACAGACAGACAGACATTTTTTTTTTTACATTTTTCGAATTCTCATGTCTCAAGAAGAAAAAATATATAAGAATTTTCAAGATTGAAGCAATGTACAGACAGAAGTCTGGTTTTATTAATATAGATTAAAAGCTTTTTGAAATTTTGAACATAATTTGATTTCTGCTAAGAAATTTATTATTTCTGAAAATAATTGAATTCATTGTAAAAAATATATTATTTATGAAAATAATTAAATTATTGCTAAGAAATTAGAAAAAATTTTGTAAATATTTGAATTTACATGAAATTTTTACTATTTATGAAAATAATTAAATGTTTCTGTAGAGAATTTTATTCAACATTTTTTTTTAAGTAACTCAATTCTTTTTGAAAATTTTTAAAAATAATTGAAATTTTGCTGTGAATTTTATTAAAACTTTTGAAAATAATTGAATTTCGAAGAAGAATTTTTTTATTTATAAAGATAATTGAAATTTGAAAGAGAATTTTTAAAAATTTTTTGAATTTTTACTATATTTATGTATGAAAATAATTAAATGTTTGTGTAGAGTATTGTATTTTAGATAATAATTGAATAGTAAAAGCGCAATAGCGCTGAATTTTGAGAAATAATTGAATTTTGAAAAGTTGTTGTTTACTATTTTTTTTGTTGATAACTTGGAACAAATCTAAAATTCCTCGGGTGTATACTACTCGGTTTCCAATATTATAGATAATTCGCTATAATTGGTATCGCTAGTTAATTACGGAAAGGGAGAAGGAAAGAAAAAATAAAAAAAAAAGTAGAGTGCGGTTATAATGATGAAAACAGGCGGGTACTTTCCAAATCCCAACTAGTTTTGAACCAACGATGAACACCGAAAGGTGCCGAGTGCCATCGAACTTGCCGCAATCGATTCGCAGCTATATAGCTGCAAATATATATATGCGTGTATGAAGAGGGTTTTTGCCAGGGGTGTGGGAGTCACATACCCGAAAAAAAGCTTGGAACGCGACGCAATGTTCCGAGTGGTTCCGAGGATGACGGTCCACTCGCTGGACACTCTCTGCTCGTATGTATAACACATACATGCACTTTACTGTACATATATATATATATATATATATAAAATGTACATGTATATATGGAGAGAGAGTAGAGTGGACTTTCTTTTTTTGAATGAGGGTCCATTCATGAGGTCGCGCGTGTGTGGTTATCCCGAGGGGTAGTGTTTGTTCACCCAACCACTCGTGCCCGCGTGAAACTGCAGAATTGAGAGACTGCGAGAGCGACGGCCTTTTACTCTTACGAACTTGTTGAAACTTAAATCTCTCAGAAAGACTCCCTCTCCTACTCTCCTTCTCTCTTCTCTTTCTCTTTCACCCACTGCACTCCAGCATAGTGAAGGGACTTTATTTTTCCCTATTCTATATAATATAAGATTTTACTTTTAGGAAGGAAATTTTCACCAATTTTTATCACGAAAACAGGATTTAGATATTATGACTTATTCGACTTTTTTCAACTATTTTCAAAAAATGCCACTTATATCCACTTATTTTCAAAAAATGCGGCTTTTTCGACTTTTCTTCCAAGTTTTGCCACAAAAACCACATTTTTGGTATGAAATGCAATTAATTTCGATTTTTATAGTGTAAAATGTGTAAATAGACAAATCTTTCATAAATTATTTTTGAATGATTTTTTAAATTAAATTTTTGAAATATACAATTAACAAATTTTTCAATAATTGAAATTTTTTAAAATTTAACTAAAAATAATTGATTTTTTCAAGTATTTTATTACAATTTTTGAAAATCAACTTTTGAGGAGTTTTAATTGCAAATTTTGAAAATAATTGAATTCTCAAAAATTTCAATGAAAAATCTTCAAGTGTAAATTTATAAATATGAAAATTAATAGAAGCTTGTAAAAATTGTATTAAAATATTTTAGAAAAAAGTAATACTTATAGAATATTTTCCTTGGTATTTTTTAAAATTCAATTATTTTCAATAATTTCAATTACATATTTCCGAAAATTCAAATATGTACAAAAAATAATAACATTCAAATTTTTTAGATTTTTAACACTTTGGAGAAAACAATCATGTTCATAATTTTCTATTAAAATTCAACAAAAAATTAGTTTCTTTTAAATTGTACAAAAATTCTTTAAAGAAATTCAGTTACTTTCGTAAGGTAACATTGCAATATTTTTTTAAAAACTGAGTCTTATAATTATTTCATTATAATTTCTTAAAATGAATTTTTGGTAAATTTCTTTTTATTCCCAAAATAATTATATCCGAAAAAATAAATTAAAATTTTTTAAAATTTACTGTTTTAGACTTTTTAAAATTATAATATAACATTATAATAATATATTACTACAAGATTTTAACTATTGTCTTATGCAAAATACTTAAATAAACTTTAATACAAATAATTACAATAAATATTAACTAGTAGTCAAAACTGGCGTTAAAGTGACCATAACTGGTGCTTCTGCCCTATTTACAATTTTTTTAAAATTTCTTCGCAATAATTCAATTATTTTTATAAATAATAAAATTCATTGCAAAATTACAATTATTCTCAATAAAAAAAATCTTCGCTGATATTCAATTATATTAAAAAATTAAAAAAAAAATCCCTTAAAAATTCCAATTATCTTTATAAATAATAAAATTCTTTTCCGAAATTCAATTATATTCAAAAGTTTTAATAAAATTCCTAGCAAAATTTCAATTAGTTTTGAAAATTTTCAAAAAGAATTGAGTTACTTAGAAAGAATTTTAATAAAATTATCTACACAAACATTTAATTATTTTCATAAATAGTAAAAATTTCATGGAAATTCAAATATTTACAAAAATTTTTTTAATTTCTTATCAATAATTCAATTATTTTTATAATATATTTTGTTACAGGGATTTAATTATTTTTAAAAATAATAAAATTGTTCGCAAAAATTCAATTATATTCAAAATTTTTTTAAAATTTCAATTATCTTTATAAATAAGAAAATTCTTCTTCGAAATTTAATTATTTTAAAAAATTTAATAAAATTCTTTGCAAAATTTCAATTATTTTCAAAAATTTAATAAAATCTTTGCAAAATTTCAATTATCTTCAAAAATTTAATAACTAATTCTTTGCAGAATTTCAATTATTTTCACAAATTTAATAAAATTCTTTGTTAAATTTTAATTATTTTCAATAATGTTAATAAAATTCTTGTCAAAATTTCAATTATTTTCAAAAAGTTCCTCAATTAAATTATTTTCAATATTTACTTGTATTTTAATAAAATTTTTCAAAAGAATGCAATTATTTAAAAAAAAATTTTTGATAAAATTCTACGCAAACGTTTCATTATTTTCATAAATAACAAAAATTTTACAGGAATTCAATTATTTTCAAAATTTAAAAAAAAATTCAATTATTTTTATAAATAATAAAATTTTTCTCCGAAATTCAATTATTTTTTTTCAAAAGTTTTATTTAAATTCATAGCAAAATTTCAATTATTTAAAAAAATTTTCAAAAAGAATTGAGTTACTTATAATGAATTTTTAATAAAATTCTCTACACAAACATTTAATTATTTTTATAAATAGTAAAAATGTCAGAAATTCAAATATTTACAAAATTTTTCAAAAATTTTTTATCAATAATTCAATTATTTTCATAAATAATATATTTTTTACAAGGATTCAATTATTTTCAAAAATAACAGATTTCTTCGGAGAAATTCAATTATGTTAAATTTTTTTTTAAATTTCAATAATTATCTCTATATAAATAAAAAAAATTCTTGTTCGAAATTCAATTATATTCTGAAGTTTTAATAAAATTCATAGCAAAATTTCAAGTATTTTAAAAAAATTTTATATTTATTCTAAATTAGAGCTGATTTTTGGTATTAAAATAGAACCAAATGACGATTTAGCACCAAAATTTGTACTAAATTAGTACCTTTCTTTTTTACAGTGTAAAGATATCAAATTACTTTTCTTTGCAACTTTTTCTTTTCTCAATTTGACATTCTTACGAAAGCTGTGATTCTGTAATAATTCAGAATTAATTTCCACAGTTTCTATATATATAGTTGAAGAATTCGTTTTCTAAATATTTTATTTCTAACTGATTGATTCAATGAATCGAAATCAATTAACCAAACTGTATATATAGAGAAAGAGGGAGAGAGAGAGGGAGGGAGATAATGGAGAAAAGAAGCCATTATAGAGAGAACTGTGCTGCCTCCATCGAATGTTAACTACCCCTTTCTTTTTACGGAGGCAATGAGGCATTTCCATTGACTCTGATCAAACAGCTCTCGAACCCGCATTTTCCACGGCAGTTAAGATCTTAGTTACTCGTACTCGAGGAGATTACAAGCGCGAGAAATCCTCTCGAAGCCACTTCCTCTAGTTGGATCTATACTTCAGCTTCTCTCTCTCCCTCTCTTTCTCTCTCTCTTTCTCTTTCAATTCTGATTGGATTCTCTATCAAGTCTTTTTCTTTTATGTCAATTTTTTTTTCGGTTAGTCATTATCAGTCCCCAATTGCTCGGCTTACCTCAATCAATTGAAGAGTTCTTAGAAACTAAACTTGAAAGCTCAGTAGTAGGCAATGAATTCTCTATAGCGAAATATATACCGAGTTTTTGTACCTTCAGGGGTAGAGGGGGTGGGGGGGAAGAGAGAAGTTTTCTAGGTCCTCTAGAGAGTATATATAGACAAAATCGTTGAATAGACCTTGGGGCCATTGTTCTTTATGCCAAAAAAACGTGTTTCTTTTTGCCTCATTTTCGAGACTCTATTTTCATTTCGGGATTTTCATCTTCCTCGTCATCGACAAAATGTTCTCTCTCTCTCTCTCTCTCTCTCCTTCTCCAAAAACTCTTATGTACTTTCATCTCTTTGCAGATAAAGACGAGAGTATCGCTCTTGTTCTATACTATAAGCTGAAGCTCGCTCTCGCATTCCGCAATGCGGTCTCGAAGGTCTACTACGTGACCTACGACCTCCAGACTCTCCCCTCCATTGCAGGAATTACGATCCCTCCCACAGGACTCATCGCCCTTCTCCTCCCGCACAATTTCCAACCTCTAAAATTTGCCAATTTGAATTTGCCGCCGCCGGAGCTTTTGTCTTCTTGGTAATATTTATATGCGGAATTTGCATATTTAACTGAATTATATAGTACGGGGAAAATTTTCAAGTTTCGCGGGGGAAAATTCTCCTTTTCTCTAATTTTCATCGCACTCTTTCTTTTTAACTACAATACAGTATATATGTATAAGCATATATAGCTTTGTAATTAAAAATAATTAATACTTCATCTTAATTAAAAGATTTCCTGCTTGAGGTTTCATTTTACAAATTAAAACATAGGTATATATTTGTAGAGCATAAAGTAAAGTAGGTTTATTATACACATATATACGAAAATAAAGATTTCATGCTCGCGAATTCGCTCTAATTAAGCACACTTAATCGACGATTAGTCTCTCGCTCTCTCTCTCTGTCTCTCTAAAGTTTCATTGAGTAATTCGAATAATTAACTATTAATAAAGTTTCCTGATTAAATTGACTCCTGGAATATAATTTAATTATCAATCTAGGACTTAATAGTTAGGGACATAAATAAAAGAAATTAGATCCATCTAACATCGAAAAAGTGAATAAAATCAGTTTTACTATAGTTGCATAGTAAATTTTTACTATTATTCTTCCGAAGATGGAAATATTCGCACAAAAGGGTGTTTTCCGCCATATTGAATCCGCCATTTTGAATTTTTAAAAACTGCCATTGGATTCGTAAACAGAGAAGCCTAGAGTGATAAAAAATTTAAAGCAGAAATTAAATTTTACTATAATTATACAGAGTAAAATTTAGCGTAAATTTTCTTTTCATATAAACGTATTTAAAAGTCTACACAGAATTTATTTTCAAAAAAATATAATTTTCAAATTATAATTGAAAATCACAGCAGAGTTGATACACTCGAGAAAACGAATTTCTTTTCAGACTCCTACCGTTTTCATCTCCTTTTCCTTTTTAAAGGAGTTTTCATGAATTTTTATATGAAATTTCATGTTGAATTCTCTTTGCAAAGATTCTAATAAAACTTTACCAAACATACACACATATATGTATACATATACACGATTCGTAAAAATTTATTTCCAACCATACTTTTTAATCAAAAAAGTTTCTTGATATTTTTGAGTTACAAAATAAAAATAGTAATTAAAATGAAACCATGATATAGAATTTTTCTTTGAACTAGAAAATAAAAATATGGAATAGAAAATAACTAAAAATAATTAAATTCTTGTCATGGATATTACAGGTCTTGGATATTATGACTTTTTCGACTTTTTTCGACTGTTTTCAAAACATGCGATTTTATCGACTTTTCTTCGAAATTTTGACGCAAAAACCACAGTTTTTGTATAAAATGCAATTTATTTCGATTTTTATAGTGTAAAATGTATAAATAGACAAATCTTTCAAAAATTATTTTTGAATGATGTTTCTAATTAAATTTTTGAAATATACAATTAAAAAATTTTTCAATAACTGAAATTTTGTAAAATTTAACTAAAAATAATTGATTTTTTCAAGTATTTTATTACTATTTTTGAAAATCAACTTTTGAGGAGTTTTAATTGCAAATTTTGAAAATAATTGAATTTTCAAGAATTTCAATAAAAATCTTGAAGTCTAAATTTATAAATATATGAAAATTAACTTATAAAAATTATATTCAAATATTTTTAAAAAAAGTCATACTTATAGAATTTTTTCCTTGCAATTTTTTAGAATTCAATTACTTTCAATAATTTTAATTTCATATTTCCGAAAATTCAAATACGTACAAGAAATAATAACATTAACTATTTACAAATTTATTAAAAATTTCTTCGCAATAATTCCATTATTTTCATAAATAATAAAATTCATTGCAAAATTTCAATTATTTTTTTTTAAATAATAAAATTCATTGCAGAATTTCAATTATTTTGAATAATAAAATTCTTCGCAGAATTATCCAAAAATTAAAAACAATTCTTTTAAAAATTTCAATTATCTTTACTTACAAATAATAAAATTCTTCTCCGAAATTCAATTATATTTAAAAGCTTTAATAAAATTCATAGGAAAATTTCAATTATTTTTTAAATTTTCCAAAAGAATTCAGTTACTTAAAAAAATAATTTTAATAAAATTCTCTTCACAAACATTTAATTAGTTTCATAAATAGTAAAAATTTAATAGAAATTCAAATATTTACAACATTTTTTTTTACATTTTTCATCAATAATTCAATTATTTGCATAAATAATATAATTTTTACAAGGATTCAATTATTTTCAAAAATAATAAAATTCTTCCCAAAAATTCAATTATGTTCAAAATTTAAAAAATCTTTCAATTATCTTTATAAATAATAAAATTCTTCTCCAAAATTCAATTATATTTAAAAGTTTTAATAAAATTCATAGCAAAATCTCAATTATTTAAAAAATTTTCCAAAAGAATTAAAAAAATTTTTAATAAAATTATCTTTACAAACATTCAATTATTTTCATAAATAGTAAAAATGTAATAGAAATTCAAAAATTTAAAAAAATTTTTCAATTCATTAGCAATAATTCAATTATTTTTATAAATAATATATTTTTTACAGGAATTCAATTATTTTCAAAAATAATCAAATTTAATTTCTGTAAAGAATTTTTGAATAATTTAAATAAAACTAATTTTTTGTTGAATTTTATTAAAAAATGTTGATGTTCATTTTTAAAATTATAATCATTTATAAAAATTTGATTATTTTTTTTATATTTTTCAAAAATTCAATTATTTTTCTATTTATGTATTTAAATAATTGAGAGAAAAATTAAAATTAATTGATTTGGAAATGAAGTTTAGTTAAACATTGTTGAATTGTTGAATTGTTTTATAATTGTGATTTTAGGAAATTATTAAATTTCCGAAGGTTTTAATTTGAAATTTTTCTAATTTTATTTTCCATGGAAAAACAAATAATAATTATTTAAATATTTATTTAACAAAATTATTCAAGTTCTGTAAAATTGAATTTAGAAATCAGTTGAAGGGGGAAAATCAGAATAACACAAAATAAAATTCATGACATTACTGCATATGAATTAAATAAACGACTTTTTTTGTATTTTGAATCGACTAAAGTGACTTTTTTTTTTCCTTAAACTCGATCCGAGGCCTGATATTGTTATTCATGAAAATAATAGAATTTTCCAAAGAATTTTTTTTAAATTCCTAAAAATTATTGAATTTTTGGAAATAATTTTGTTATTTATCAAGATAATTCTGTTAAAACTTTTCAAATAATTAAATTATTATTAAAAAATCCATTATTATCAGAAATAGAAAAATTCAGTCAAACCAAGATCATTTTTGAATTCAGGTTTTTTCAATGTAACACTTTTCATTACAGGCGTTCAACAAATTAATGTACATATATAAATATTCAATTTAATTTTTAATTTCATAAAATTTGCAACTCCCATTGAAATAAAATTAAAATAATTGAAAACTTTCTCGTAAAATTGAATGAATAAGTCTCAATGTTGACATTGCCGCGATAGTCAAATATTGAGGCACGATTTATTTTTAGACGAGTTTTAATTTTGTCAGTAAACATTGTGGCGCAGTAATTTAATATTGCAGAGATAAAGCGGAATGAAAAATTAACAATATAAAAAAAATTATAAAAAGAATAATAAAACATAACAAATTAAAAATAAAAATATAATTGGCAGTATGAAAAGCAGAATAAAAAATAACAATATAAACGATAACACCATAAACAGCACAATAAAAAATATTAATTTAAAAATAAAAACATAAATTTCAGTATAAAAAGCAGAATAAAAAATAATATTAGGAATAAAACATCAGAATAACAATCAGAATAACATCAGAATAAAAAATAGCAAAATAAAAAATAATAAAAAAATGAAGAAACAGATTAAAAATAATATAGAAAATAGGCTATATTAATAATAATAAAAATAATAATAACGACAATAATAATTTGTAAATTTAATATTAATAAGTAAATAAAATAAATTTATTAATATATTAATAACAAAAATTTATTTATTTATTTATTTATAAAATAAATTTATTATTATATTAATCAAAAAAAATATTTTCTTGATAAATTAAAATTTGTAATTAGCCTCTCCCTAATCACGTGACTCTAATCGTCTAGTCTATTTAGTCGCCTAGTGGGGACTATGAGAATTACGTTGTACAAACTTGGATAAGTCAGCCTAGACGAAGGGATAAAGCTATTTTGAAAATACATGGCGTATGCATAAAATCGACACACAAAATCAAAATATTCGAAAATATATTAAGAATATTACCCTATAATTTTAATTCCTTAATATATAAAGCATACCCCCTTCCCCCCACGTTAGAAGTGTTACGTAATTTTTTACCGATCTCTAATAAGTATAGTAAAAAATAAAAATAATAATTTTAATAATAATAAAAATAATACAACCGAATTTATCACTTGGTTGTCCAATTAATTAAATACTAAAGTCATAATAAATATTAATAAATAAGAGTAATTAATAATAATTAATTATTATTAATTATTTTCATTTATTTATTTCTAAATGTTTGTAAAAAAAGCATTATGAAAAAATTTGAATAAAAAATAATTTTCTCTTTTTAGTAAAATTAAAAATATATCCAAAAAATAAAATGAAGTTAAAATGTGAAAAAATTTCTCCTTTTAGATTTTTATTCATTGAAGTTTAAATAAATACTTTATATTTTATCAAATATATATAATATTTTCCTTTGTATTTTGAATTTTAATTTTTTTTAAATCTTTTTTTTTTATCTTATTACTAATCATTTTCAGTAGAACAAAAAAAAAAAAAGAAAAACAGGAAAATTAACATTGTGAAAACCTTTTTAAAATAAAAGCATTCATGGAGAAGAAATCGTACACTAGAAACGAGCTTAAATGGTCAGACGACCAAGCGAAAAGGGATATGTTTAACGTGCTGTTGAATGACTGCGATCAAATGCGGCCAAAGCTGCCGGCAGCTGATGCACAATATATTCACGTCGCTTTGCATAATCCTTTTTCCATTACACTAACAAGTTTTCAAAACGTTCGACTTTTTGCAAACAAATCAAATTTACTCTGAATGAAATTTTGATCGAAACAAGCTTTAAATAAATTTTCAATTAACATATTATTTTCAATCGACCACTTTTTTTCATTCCCCATATATACTGTTTTTCTATTATTAATTATTAATTAAGTTATTAATTTTTAATAACTTTGCAAAATTAATCGAGTTCAGTTTGGTTTATTTTACACAAAAGGCAATTTTAATCGTGTTTCTATTTATTCCATTTGAGAGTTCAAACTCCAAAACTAATTTTTTTTTGTTTTTCAATTTTCATTGTAAAAATTATTTTTTCTTAATTGAGACAAAAAACAAATCAAAACTTTGACGAAGCGAAGGTTTTAATTATTTTTTTGTCTCAATTTAATATCCTTAGAAAAACTGTGAATTAATAAAATTAAATGGTTTAAAATTTAAATAACTATAACAAATTAAATAACTAATATTTGATAACAACTCGCATTGATAGAAGATTAAATTTTCAATTAACTATCTACAAACTGAAAAAGGTCTGTTAGATTTTTTTTTTTTTTTTTAGAAACAACGACAGTTCATTCAATAAGAGTATTTATTCATTCTGAAATAACAGATCGTTCTTAAAAAAAGAATGAATAATTCATTGAAATTATTCTTTATACAGTACCATGAACTTACGTGAGGAGTTTATATACAGGCAGTGAAATAAAGTTGGTATGGTCAGACAAAAAAGACCGAGAATATACGATCTAAAGTTCTTTTTTTTATGTCATTACGGTATGCATAAAATATTTTTATATTGCACTTCTTTTGTTCTAGAGGAATTCACAGGATTGAGAATATTAAATCAAGATCAAAATATATTTCTTCATCCCTGCGGGGGAGAATATTATACATGTTATTTGTGAAACTGTATAATGCTAATCAATTTTTTTAATTTCTTTTTGCTTCTGTTTTCGGACTTTTTGGGTTTTTCGACTTTTCCTCCAAATTGTGTTACGAAAACCACATTTTTGGTATAAAATGCAATCTATTTCGATGTTTATAGTGTAAAAAGTATAATTATAGACAAATCTTTCGAAAATTATTTTTGAACGATTTTTCTAATTAAATTTTCGAAATATACAATTAACAAATTTTTCAATAATTGAAATTTTGTAAAATTTAACTGAAAATAATTGATTTTTTCAAGTATTTTATTACAATTTTTGAAAATCAACTTTCAAGGAGTTTTAATCGCAAATTTTAAAAATAATTGAATTCTCAAAAATTTCAATGAAAAATCTTCAAGTGTAAATTTATAAATAAGAAAATGAATAAAAATTAGCTTCTAAAAATTATTAAAATATTTTTCAAAAAAGTAATAATTATAGATTAAATCCTTTAACAATAATTGAATTTTTGACAAATGTAAAAAGAAATAATACAATTTTCTGAAGAATTTTAATTTTAATAATGAACTTTAAAATTTTTAATAAAATTCAACAAAAAATTAATTTCTTTTAAATTATATAAAAATTCTTTGAAGAAATTAAATTATTTTCGTAAAATTACATTGCAAAATTTTTAAAAAACTGAGTCTTATAATTATTGTTTTTTCATTATAATTTTTTAAGATTCATTTTTATTAGATTTATTTTTGTTCCAAGATAATGAACTTTTTCTTAAATAAAAATGTTGTAAAACTTAGTTTTTTAGACTTTCTATAAAATTTCAGAGAAAATTCTTTCTAAATAATTGAATTCTTTTAGAAAATTTTTGAGAATAATTAAAAATTTCAATTATTTATTTATTTAGAAATTATCTTTATAAATAATAAAATTCTTCTTCGAAATTCAATTATATTCGAAATTTTTGTTAAAATTCATAGCAAAATTTCAATTATTTTTAAAAATTTTCAAAAAGAATTCAGTTAATTAAAAAAAATGTTTAAAAATTCTCTACACAAAGATTTAATTATTTTCACAAATAGTAAAAATTTCATAAAATTTCTAATATTTACAAAATTTTTTTAAACTTCTTAGCAATAATTCAATTATTTTCATAAATAATATAATTTTTCAGGGATTTAATTATTTTCAAAAAACAAAAATAATAAAAATCTTCGGAGAAATTCAATTCTGTTCAAAAATGTTTTAAAATTCTATGAAAAATTTCAATTATCTTTATAAATAATAAAATTCTTCTTCGAAATTCAATTATATTCAAAAGTTTTAATAAAATTCATAGCAAAATATCAATTATTTTTAAAAATTTTAAAAAAAGAATTCAGTTACTTAAAAAAAATTTAATAAAATTCTCTACACAAAGATTTAATTATTTTCATAAATAATATTTTTTTTAAATCGATTTAATTATTTTAAAAAATAATAAAATTCTTCACAGAAATTCAATTGTGTTCAAAATTTTAAAAAAATTTCAATTATCTTTATACATAAGAAAATTCTTCTCCGAAATTCAATTATTTAAAAAAATTTTTATTAAAATTCTTGGCTTTTCAATTATATTTTTAAAAAAACTATCCAAGAGAATTCAATTATTTAAAAACAATTTTTTCCAAAATTTTAAAAAGTCTAAAAAAGTAAATTTTAAAAAATTTTAATTTATTTAGTTCGACTTATCTTCGAACAAAAATAAATCTAACAGAAATGAATTTAAAAAAATTATAATGAAGCAATTATAAGACTCAGTTTTTTAAAAATATTGCAATGTAATTTTACGAAAATAATTAAATTTTTTAATAAAAATTTTTGTATAATTTACAAGAAACTAATTTCTTTTTTGAATTTTAATAAAAAATGTTGATGTTCATTTTTAAAATTAAAATTCTTCATAAAAATTTGATTATTTCTTTTTATATTTTTCAAAAATTCAATTATTGTTAAAAGATTTTAACAAATTTCAATTATTTGTAAATTTTTCAATTCCTTAAATTAAAAACCTATAAACTTTCAAGAATTATTTTAAAATATATTCGACAAATTAATTTTAAGAATTTATTTATTATAATTTTTTAAAAAATCAGTTACTTTCAACATTTTTAGTTAAATATTTTCAGTTATTCGTCTTAATAACTTTTATAAAAAAGAACAACATACAGTTGTATACAATGTGATAACTTTTAACTATACTGTAACTTTTTTGTAAATTAATTTTTTTTTAAATTTCCAATGCGGATCTTTTTAATAAAGCTTGAAAATAATTATTTTGTTCATATTTGAGTTTTTTTTTCTTTTCATTTATCTTACATTTAAACAATTTAAAAAATTTTAGTTTGGAAATTAAGTAATAAGTTTAAAAAATTGCAAAAGTTTCATTCTCTTTTTTTCCTTTAGTTTGTTTTAATTTTAGTTTGCTTTTATTTTCGTTTTATTTTTTATTTTCGTTTTTTTTATTTTCGTTTTGTTTTTTATTTTTGTTTTGTTTTTTTTTTTTTTATTAAGGGCGTGTTTTGTATATTCTCGGTATTTTGCTGTTTTATCTATTACAACAAAACATGTACGGTGTATATAAAAACAGTATAGAGTAAAGTGCATTGGCACATTAACCAACGAATTCCACAATATAACCCCTGCGCAAGATGTGAGGCTCTTTCAGGAAATGTAATTTAATCATATTCTCTGACGTATTCTCCTTCTTTTACTTTATCTTTCATTCTCTTCATTCTTTGCAAAGTGGATTTTCTCTCTTTTTACTTTTCAGGAGAAGGGGACACGAAAAAAAAAAAAATTAAATGGTTATAAACTGCTCTTACGAAATTAAATTTTATACTTTCATGGATTGTAATAAAGTGAATATAATATTATATGGTGAAGACGAAAAGTTTTTAATATGAAAAAATTATTTCTTTGGAAAAGACATTTTTGAAGGAAAATTTTTTTGTTATACAATTAAAATATGTAGTTTAAATATAAAGCACTTTAGAAAAATTAGTTTCTTTACTAATGAATTTTACATAAATTCTACAAAAATTGTAAAAAAATTGTACAAATATTGTAAAATTGTTCAAAAATTGTACAAAAATTGTAAAATTTGTAAAATTGTACAAAAATTGTAAAATTGGACAAAAATTGTGCAAAATTTG